>NC_081181.1:74992788-75339815 GCF_029867415.1 Vicia villosa | reverse complement strand
TCAATGAAGTCAGCCTTGTGACAAAAACTTTGATTAATCATCCAGTACGGTGGTAAAACAGTTTGATTGATTAGCCAGCCTTGTGGCAAAAAAGTTTGATTTTGATTGATTGATTGTTTGTGATGATATATAAGAGATACTCCTAGCATAGAGATGAAAAATGTCTAATCTCCTAGAGTATTTGATTTGGATATTGGGGATGCTTATAAGAAGCCCGTGGGTCCTTGTACGAAGCCCAAGAGGAGGCTATCCGAGGGTCCTTGCATTGTAAGCCCAAGAGGAGGCTATGGGAGGGACAATCCAGGGTCCTTGCATTGTAAGCCCAAGAGGAGGCTATGGGAGGGTCACTCGTTTGTACAAAGCCCAAGGGGAGGCATGGTATAGTTGGTTTGAGCTCTTAGAGCGATTTCACCGGGAAACCATACTCTATGTCCTAACCTAAACTAGGGATATTCTTTGCACGAAGCCCAATAGGAGGCTATGGGGAACCTAGTGTTGTACTAAGTTGAACAAGCATATATAACACAATCACAAATATGAACAAGTACGAACAAATATGAACAAGTACATGAACAAATATGAACAGTTATACATATATGACAAAGTGTGTGTATATAATGGAGTTTATGAAGGAAATATACCTGTAAGCATGCTCCATTTGTATACACGGGGCTCGGGACTCATACTCGGGGAGAGGCCCTTTGAGTTTATTCAAAGCTATGTAAACAGGTATTTACAAAGGGCTTGGGACTTATACCTACATGGAGGCCCATGGTATTTTTGGGAAGATTTAAAGAAAACCTTCATTTTTGATTAGTTATTCAAGGTTAAAAATCAAATTGATCGATGTATGTACAAAAAAGGCGTACAATGAAATACCTAATTTCATGTACTGGAATGGGACTTATACCTATGTGGAGGCCCATGTTTTATTTTATAAAACATGGTTGATGGTTTATTTACAGACGCGAGGTTTGAAAAACTGTTTGAAAGTTATTGTTTTGAAAGAGTTTTCTGTACAAAGAAAAACTGTAAAAAGAAAAAGGAAAGGGACTTATACTCTCTAATATTCGAGAGGCCCCTGTTTTATTTTCATAAAACATGGTGGATGGTTTTGAAAAAGATGGTGAGATTTGTTGTTAAAAAAACTGTGAAGGTTTTGGTTTGAAAAAGTTTTCTGTACAAAGAAAAACTGTACAAAGAAAAAAGGAAAGGGACTTATACTCTCTAATATTCGAGAGGCCCCACATCGCTTTGAAAATCAATTGATCAATTAAAAAGATTTAATCAATAGTTTCCTTTGAAAATCAAAAAGAAATGGTTTATCGTTTTTTAGAAGAATTGCGATCGCTTGTTTTAAAACGATTTGAATTTGACAAAAGTCAACTTAATTAAGTTTAAATCAAATTTTAATGCTTAATTAAGACCTAAGTGATTAGGGTTGTATCACAAAAATATTTACAAGTGATTAGGTTTGAAAATTAGATGAAAAACAATATTTAAAGTATTTAAAAATACTTAAAAAATGTATCATTTTAAACCTAATTAAAAACATATTAAATAAATCTTTTTTTGTGATTTTTTTTTATATTGTCAAAATATGTATATTAAATAAGAGGTGTGTAAAAAATGAATGAAAAATGAATTGATTTGATTGGTTAAATTAATTGGTGAAGTTTGTAAAAAAAATGAAAGAAGAATAGTGTCAAAAAATTGGTTTTGGTCCTACCAGGGTTTGAACCCACGCACCCACGCTTACTAACCAAAACATGGACCAACTGAGCCACGCTTGTGGCTTTGTTTATAATACGCTTCCAATGCATTATATTTTAAAACAAATATTTGAATTCTTTGAACGAAAAAAACGCGCCAAGAACACAACCCTAACTGAATTTTGAAATTCTTCAAATCTGTGTTGTTTTGATTGATCAAAGGGTCTATCTCACTCGGTTTTGGACGAGGAACATGATGATGACCTTTAATTTCATTTATTTTTGCTCTAAGGTTATCAATTTTCACATGAACATGAAGAACCCTAAAACTGAATTTGATCGTGAAATGATGTATGTGCAAGTTATGATGCAATTGACTGAGGGTTAATGATCCCTATGTGTGCAGAAACAAGATGGTATATCAATATTTCATTTATGATGCGTGCATGATAGAGTTTGAAGTTCATGAGACTTACCTTCAAAAACGGCCAAAGTGGAGATTGAATTCTTCAGTAGAGGTGTTACAGAAGTTGTTGCTCGATCTGAACAGCTTCAATGATGATTATAGAACATGTCTGGATGCTTGGAGTGGATTAAAAACATCTGGATCATTCCATGGAACCCGATCTGCAGTAGAACCAAGTGTGAATCGAGCCTGATGATTCTGAAGTTTTTTATTGATGATGAGTGTTGGGATAGTTCATATGTGACATATATGAGGTGTTGGAAGTGTTAGTTTGGACAGAAATGATCTTGAATGGATTTTGGCATGATAAGGCTCAATTTTGGTTCATGTGGAAGTGAGGTAGTGATTCTGAGATTTGAGTGTTTTTGGGGTGTGTGGATGGATCAAACACATCACATATGATGTTTAGAAGTTGTTAGAAACATCACTTTGGCCAGAAATTCAAAGGTTTGGAGGTTGAGTTTTCTACCTCTTTGAAAACTATGAAACTTGCAATTCAAGAAAGAAGAGAGAAAACCTATAATTGTGAGGTTTTGGTGTGAATTGAAGAGTGATTTGCACCTCTATTTATAGGCCAAGAGTTCTGAACTCAGACCTTTGCAAGTTGATCAAGAATTGGTGATTTGGCTTAAGAGATAAAAAGGAATCTTTTACATTTAATGCAAAATGGTTAAAGTGACCAAACCATGGTTAAAACTCTAGCTTCTTATCCTCTTCCATTCTGATCTTCTAATCAGAAAATATCTCTCAATTATTGCTTCTATGCATCATTGCTTGAATTATAGGTCATGTAGTCTTGAAACTTAGTGAAAAATGGTGAGAATTCAAGTGAAAAAGTTCACTAATGTCAAAATTCAAAACCATAGCTACACTTCATATTTTTTCATGCTCTTGGACATTTTGGAAAGCTCATATTACACACTTCAAAACCCTAGTTGAAAGTTTCTTCAAGATCCTTAAGGAAGTGGGTGAAAAAGATCCATGAACTTTGAAGAAAATGAAGTTTTAAGTGAAGTTTTCAAAAGATACCAACTTTGAAGCTCCATATCTCTTAAATGGTTGATCTTATGGAAAAAAATTATATGTGACAAAGTTGTTCATTGGATCAAAATCTACAACTTTCATGTTGGAAGTTTTTTTCAGTTTGTAGGTGAAATTTTGAGTTATTCCCTTCCAAAGTTTGGAAAAAACCATGAAAAACACTTAGAAATTTTTCTAAGTATGGAAAGTCAAACTTTTGACTTTTTGATTCTTGATTGATTTTCTTGATTTTTCTTGATCAAATGACTTCATATATCATATATTGATGATTCAAAACTTCAAAAGTCATGGTTGACCAAAATTCCCCAAAAGTCAATGGTGATCTTGTACAATTGACTTTTTCAGACGAATCGCGTTTCTGGAGATTTCAAATGAAACAGGCTATCCTCATCAAATGAATGGTATGAATGGATCATATTGAATAATTAGAGGATATTGAGCCATGGTTTGAGTTGTGACACCATGTCCTGATTAAAAAGTCAGTTGTTCAGTGAATTAGGTCAAAAACCCTAATTGTCGACCTGATGAAATTGATGACTGTGTATCTTGAATTGAGGTGCAATTTCCATTGGATATTGTCATAGGGATTATTTGAGGATGATTGAAACCTTTGATTGACTCCCTGGGGATTTTTAGGGTTTCCCAAATGTGATCCCTGATTTTAGTCCATGATAGTTCAAAACCCTAATCTAATGATTTGAAAGCCTTTGATCCTGTTGAAATGAATCTCTGAGGGCCAAATGTTGATTGTTGATGAAGATGATTCATTTGAAATGAAGGGAGAACAAAACCCTAATTGATTGTTACTTGTACTGATGAGTAATTTCCTGATTAAATCCTGCTGAGTCACAAGTAGCAAACACAAGCTATGCAATTTGTTAGAGATGCAAATGATGTATATGCAATGATATGAGGTGGTATCTTAGGTCAAAAATTGGGGTATGACAGATGCCCCTATTTAAGTTTCTTCAACCTGAGACACGAAGATTGAAAATCTTCGTTTTGATAGGGTGGAAGAGACTTAAATATCAGAAGACGCGAATTTTGGACCTAAGATACCAAAATTGCGAATGATGCAAGGATATCTTTACCGAGGGATATCAAGAATTGACTCCACTGAGGACAAGAGATCGGGAAGGATGTCTCAATCCGTTTTAGGAAGAGAATCTGTTTCTTTTCTTTTTGGGAAAGCAAGTGTATGCTTCACCGGGGAATGATAACTTTGTAAGAAAAGCTTACCTATCGACATTACCGACTATCAGCACAGGAATAGACTTGTTAATAATGCGAAGGTGAAAGGTATGAAACTGTATTACCGACTATCAACATGGTGATAGACTTGACAAGGTAAAAGAGTTTCAAAGGTTCGGTTAATATTACCGACTATCAGCCTTGTGATAGACATATTTAATAATATAACCAGAACAAAAGGGTTACCGACTACCAGCCTCGTGATAGTGGCTTTGAAGACATGATCAATTATCAACCGAGTGATAAAATGATCCTGGAGACTTTGCTAGGGAAATTACTGGTTATTCAGCCTTGTGAACAGTAATAAGGCCCTGATTGTCAAATGGTCTTCATGATTGATTTCCTAGAGAGGAAAAATCTTTTGAAAGAGAAATAAGCTGCTCAGACGATGAGGCTATTGCTTATTGTTTGTTTTTCACGACTCTGTTTGAGGAATCGGAATTCGAATCTCTGGTAAAGACAGGGTTCTATCCAAGAATGAATTGGAAAGAGACACTCAAACAAGACTTTGTACCCAATGAGGAATGAACTCAACTGGGGATTTCCTCCTTCGTTTTGAGAGGAGAAAACTGAAGCAACCTTCTTCCACGAGGAATGATCTCAGTGGGGAACTGGAGAAAGAAGATGTTATTTCTGCTTATGGGTGACAACCTACTGGAGAGATGACACGCCCATACCTGCTTCTTTTCTTCTTTTTTTCTTTTTTTTCTCTTTTTTTTCTTTTTTCTTTTCTCTTTTTTTTTGGGATAGATATATCCTAAACAAATGAACATTGAAAAATGCAAGAATGCATAAATGATGCAAATATGTATGAATGATGAATGTCATGAATGTAGCATGCATACTGACAATACTGACAGACAAAGAAGTGTATACTGGAGACGGACCGACGTCGCAATGCAACCAGATACTTGGCAAATGTTCTTCAACACGGTGTAGATAACACAGGTGATGAATGGTGTTGCACGTTTTTAAACTTTTCTGGGGAAGATGAGCATCTTTTCTTATTGAGATGGAAAAATCTTCTTTACTGGAGATGGAAAATCTTCGTCACTGGGGATAAAAGACCTTCTTCACTGGGGATAGAAGAGCTTCTCCACTGGGGATAGAAGAGCTTTTCCTATCATAATTTTTATTCGTCCTATGTAGATAGCTGTTGATGTTCCTTCTGTTGTTCACAACTCAAAGGAAAATTTCGCTTTTATTTTGAAAAAGTGAAGTAAATTCATTTAAAACTTTTTTTTTCTTTTTTTTTTTCAAAAGTGAATAACACAATTAAAGCGTCATTTTGAAAGCTAAAAGAAATTAGAGATTGCAAACAAATGGGCACAAGGCTCAAATTTACTTAATAGGATGGAAATCAGCTAAAGGCGTGGTTCCATGGAGTATTTACAAAAGTTGGAAATGGTAATTGTGTGGAAAAGGCTACATTGAAAGCAATAACCACTATTTTCCCTAACAACTTTGAGTTCCAACTGTGTTTGTCGCTTCAGATTGGCGATGATTTGATTAAAGATCCTTTGATGAAAAAGAAGACTCCTCAGGTGACGAAGTATGTACTGATGCAGTTACTTTGTCATAAATCCCTAATTTTTGCCTAGATTGCCCTTTCAGGTTTTCAATCTACCGGGATGAATTTTTCTGTTTACTGTCTCTAATTTTTTCCTGGACCGCCCTTTCGGGTTTTCAGTCCACCGAGACGCTCATTTTTGCCTAAGTCGCCCTTTGCGGGTTTTCGACTTACCGGGCTGTTCTTTTGTATTTTTTAGACAAAGTATTTCTTGACTGCATCAGCATTGACAGGATGCGGAAGTTCATCACCATCCATGGTTGTAAGAGTCATGGCGCCGCCAGAAAATGTTCTTTTGACAACATACGGGCCTTCGTAATTAGGAGACCATTTTCCCCTAGAATCTGGTTGAAAAGACAAGATCTTTTTAAGCACGAGGTCGCCTTCTTGAAATTCACGAGGTCGAACCTTTTTGTTGAAAGCTTGTTTCATCCTTGCTTGGTATAACTGTCCATGGCATAGAGCAGTCATACGTTTTTCTTCGATTAAGTTCAACTGATCGTATCTGCTTTGACACCATTCAGCCTCTGATAACTTAGTCTCCATGAGGACTCTCATTAATGGGATTTCAACTTCTACGGGGAGCACAGCTTCCATGCCGTATACTAGAGAAAAGGGAGTTGCCCCTGTTGAAGTACGCACTGAAGTACGGTACCCATGTAAAGCAAATGGCAGCATTTCATGCCAATCTTTGTAAGTGACAACCATTTTCTGGACGATCTTCTTAATGTTCTTGTTGGCGGCTTCGACGGCGCCATTCATTTTTAGTCTGTAAGGAGAAGAGTTATGATGCTCAATCTTGAATTCCTCACACAATTCTTTCATCATTTTGTTGTTCAAGTTTGAACCATTGTCAGTAATGATCTTGCTGGGAATACCATATCGGCAAATGATGTTATTCTTGATAAACCTCACAACCACTTGTCTTGTAACATTGGCGTAAGATGCTGCTTCGACCCATTTGGTGAAGTAATCAATTGCTACCAAGATGAAACGATGACCGTTTGAAGCTTTTGGTTCGATCATTCCGATCATGTCGATACCCCACATGGAGAAAAGCCACGGAGATGAGAGGACGTTGAGTAGAGTCGGTGGCACATGGATCTTATCTGCGTAGATCTGGCACTTGTGACATCTCTTCACGTGTTTGTAACAATCAGATTCCATTGTCAACCAATAGTATCCTGCTCTTAAATCTTCTTGGACATCGCATGCCCATTTGAATGAGTTCCAAAGGACCCTTCATGCACTTCATGCATTAACATGTCTGCTTCGTGTCTGTCCACGCATCTGAGCAAAACCATGTCGAAATTTCTTTTGTATAGCACATCTCCGTTCAGGAAGAAACTGCCAGAAAGCCTCCTTAGAGTTTTCTTATCTTTGTTTGATGCCCCAAGCGGGTACTCTTGAGTTTGAAGGAAGCGTTTGATGTCGTGGAACCACGGTTTATCATCGATGACTGCTTCAGTTGCAAACACATAGGCGGGCCTTTCAAGGCGCGTAATTCTGACTTTAGGCATATCGTTCCAATGATTGACTTTGAACATGGAAGATAGAGTAGCCAAGGCGTCTGCCATTCGATTCTGATCTCGAGGTATATGATGCAATTCAACCTTGTTGAAGAAAGTCAACAGACGTCTTGCATAATCTCTGTAAGGAATCAAGCCAGGGTGGTAAGTTTCCCATTTGTCTTTGATTTGGTTGATCACGAGGGCTGAATCTCCATATATGTCTAGGATTTTGATCCTTAAGTCAATGGCTTCTTCGAGACCCATGATACAAGCTTCATATTCTGCGATGTTGTTGGTACAATCAAATAGCAGTCTAGCAGAGAACGGGATATGAGTACCCTTGGGAGTGATGATGATTGCCCCTATTCCATTGCCAAAAGCGTTCACTGCTCCATCAAAAATTAGGCCCCATCTTGATCCAGGCTCAGGACCTTCTTCAGGTAACGGTTCGTCGCAATCTTTCATCTTCAAGTACAAGACATCTTCATCAGGAAAGTCAAACTTGAGAGATTGATATTCATTAATTGGTTGATGCGCCAAGTGATCGGCGAGAATGCTTCCTTTGACCGCTTTTTGAGCACGGTATTCAATGTCATATTCGGATAACAGCATTTGCCATCGGGCAATCCTTCCTGTTAAGGCAGGCTTTTCAAAGACGTACTTGATCGGATCCATTTTGGAGATTAACCAAGTGGTATTGTTGATCATGTATTGGCGGAGACGTTTTGAAGCCCAAGCCAAAGCACAACATGTTTTTTCGAGCATGGAGTAACGAGACTCACAGTCTGTGAATTTCTTACTCAAGTAATAAATGGCATGCTCCTTCTTACCGGTTTCATCTTGTTGCCCAAGCATACAACCCATGGATTCTTCTAACACAGTAAGGTACATGATTAATGGTCTTCCTTCAACTGGAGGAATCAATATTGGTGGTTCTAACAGGTACTCTTTGATACTGTCGAACGCTTTCTGGCAATCTTCAGTCCATACAACCCCTTAATCTTTGCGGAGAAGCTTGAAAATCGGCCCACAAGTAGCAGTCATCTGAGAGATAAATCTGGAGATATAGTTCAATCGTCCGAGAAATCCTCTTACTTGCTTTTCAGTTTTTGGTGCAGGCATCTCTCGAATAGCTCTAACTTTGTCGGGATCTACTTCAATACCTCTTTGGCTGACAATGAAACCCAAGAGTTTTCCAGATCTAACCCCAAAAGTACATTTGTTAGGATTCAAGCGAAGCTGATATTTCCTTAGTCGTTGAAACAACTTCAAAAGGTATTCAATATGTTCTTCTTCTGTGCTGGACTTGGCTATCATGTCGTCCACATAAACTTCAATTTCTTTATGCATCATGTCATGAAAGAGAGTAGTCATTGCTCTTTGGTAAGTTGCGCCTGCATTCTTCAATCCAAACGGCATCACTTTGTAGCAAAAGGTACCCCATGGGGTGATGAAGGATGTTTTCTCCATGTCTTCAGGAGCCATCTTGATCTGATTATAACCGGAGAACCCGTCCATGAAGGAAAAGACGTTGAACTTAGCGGTGTTATCAACCAGCATGTCGATATGTGGTAATGGAAAGTCATCTTTTGGACTGGCCTTGTTCAAGTCACGGTAGTCAACACACATTCTGACTTTGCCATCTTTCTTCGGAACTGGCACTATGTTGGCCAACCATTGAGGATACTCTGAGGTGACAAGAAAACCTGCGTCGAGCTGTTTTTGAACTTCCACTTTGATCTTGTTAGCCATATCAGGGTGAGTCCTTCGCAATTTCTGCTTAACTGGCGGACATTCTGGCTTCAATGGCAAGTAATGCTGAACAATATTGGTATCCAACCCAGGCATGTCTTGGTAGGACCAAGCAAACACGTCAACATATTCTTTGAGAAGGTCTGTCAACTTACTCTTGACATCAGCATCAAGCAGCGATCCAAGGCTCTTTGTGAGGCAGAATGGCTCTTTCCTCGTGCTTAAGTAATCGAGAGATCTCGTCCGGGATCTCCTCTTCTTCCTCTTCTTCGGCTTCGAACACAGGAAACTCAAAGTTGGGAGAGGGCATAGGGTTATTGCATTCAATGGGTTTATCAATAGTAAATCTGCACATGTGATTTATATTTATTTCAGAAAATTTATGAATGCAGGAGTGTATGCAGATTTTTTTTGAAAAAGTTTTTTTTTTTTATTTTGGTTTTTTAGGATTACCATTTCCAGAAAAAGCAAAAAAATAAAACATATAATGTAGGGAATTCAAAATGACACTTTATTTATGATTCATCTTTGAAACAAAGCCCTAAACACAAACTCATTCGTCTTGGGCAGGACGAAGAGGGAAACTTTTAAAAACAAAGCCCTATACACAAAGTTATTTGGGCGGAACATTTAAAAGCAAAGCCCTATAAAACATCTCTCTGCTTTGGGCAAGGCAGGAGGTCAAAATAACAGCGAGGTGATTACTTTGAGCGGCGAACAACATTCGGAACGTCGACAGCTTTCCAGTAGCAACGAACTCCTCTATGTATTATGTATTCAGGAAAATTCTCCTCAGAGTTATCTTCAGTGTTGACATTGACCGCTGGTCGAGCAGGATTTGAAGGTCCTGGTTTGTCAACCTTGTTCTTTGTAGAGTTGAAACGGTCTTCTTCTATTTCTTGAAGAGCATAAGACGAGTCACAATCTTCAGAATTTTCAGGATTTTCTTCCCAGTCTTCAGGATGAAGAGACTCATTGTCAGCGACACTTTCTGAGTCAGCTGCGGGACCATCTTCCCCTTCATCTTCAAAAATGGCATTTATGTGATAATAACCATCTTCAGGATTATAAACCTTGGCAGATGCATTGAAGCCGAAACCTTCAGTAATTTCAGGCTGCTGAGAAAATTGACAGGGCTGATAAGCCTCTTCTGGTTGACTATGATTTTCACAGGAATCTCCCCATCCAGTTGGTTGGATATCCTCAATCGCAATCTTTGAACTTTCAGGTGCAGTGTACTTCACCATATAATCAAATTTTCCACTTGGTTGTCCCAAGGTATCCCAAATTTCTGCAGTAATAGGCTCAGTTTCTTTGCCTTTGGATTTCTCTGAAGGAGGATATGGTTCTTCCTGAGATATGTATCCCGAGTCATTGAGATAACATTTCCATTCTTCTTCAGTATCGGGTAGACCTTCTTCGATACATTCTTCGATAAGGACATTAACCTCTTGAGGAATTGGGTTAAGGAATCCTCCACTAATGAATGTTTCTTTGATCGGACGAAGGGTTTCATCCTTCTTGGTGCAGTTTGAGAATGTTGGTGAACATCCGAGACCTGCTCTGGTTTCATTCTTGGTCGGGATCACAACTTGCCCCCAGCCAGTGGTAGTTCCATCTTTTACTACTTTCACTGCCTCTTTGTAAGAAGAGATGGATGCTTTCTTCTTGGAAGATTCGTCTTCTAAAGAGAGACCTTGGAACTGAGTTCCTTCCACATCATCAGCACTAATGAAAGAGAAATTGGACAAATGGCTCACCATCAAGGCTTGTTCTCCACTTATCGTTACCAATTTTCCATTTGTTACAAATTTTAACTTTTGATGGAGCGTAGAAGTTACTGCCCCTGCTTCATGGATCCATGGTCGTCCTAACAGACAGCTATAAGCAGCTTGAATGTCCATGACCTGGAAGGTGATTTGAAATGTATGTGGACCAATTGTCATGGGAAGGTTGACTTCGCCGATAACAGATTTTCGCGATCCATCAAATGCTTTGACTACTACACCACTGAACTTCATAGGCATTCCTTGGTAAGACAAGCGAGCAAGAGTCGTCTTTGGCATCACATTCAAGGAAGATCCGGTGTCTACCAGCACATTGGACAAAGAGTCTGACTGACAGTTCATAGAAATGTGCAAAGCAAGATTGTGATTTTTACCCTCCTCGGGGAGTTCTTCATCACAGAAACTTAAATTGTTGCAAGCTGTTATGTTGGCTATTATCCCATCAAAGTGATCAACAGTCACATCATGATCTACAAAAGCTTGATCCAAGACCTTCATCAGAGCTTCCCTGTGGGCTTCTGAGTTTAAAAGTAATGAAAGTATGGAGATCTTCGAAGGAGTCTGCATAAGCTGATCCACAATCTTGTATTCGCTTCTTTTGATAAGCTTCAAAATTTCATCAAAATCAGGATTGACATTGGTTCCACTGGATTGACCAACATCAGTGTTTGTATTACTGACAGGAGTTTCCTCAGGATTCCCCACTGGTGTATTGACAGGATTTTGCATGGTTGCAGGAGCAACAGGCTGCTTTGGAGGTAGTGGAGTATACACACGTCCACTTCTTGTTACACGACTTACATCAGCAATATTTACGACAGATGAAAGAGTTGGTAAAGGAACTTCTTGTCCATCCTTTATCATTGTTGCATTGTAGTTGTATGGAACTGCCTTGTCAGAGTCATAAGGAACAGGTCCAGGTAAACAAATGATCAAAGGAGCAATTGGAACCTTCGGCTTGTTGTAAGTAACTTCCATGCGCTCAGGCATGTTGAAATGAGGAACAATGACGTTAACTTTAGGCATTTCCGAGTTGATATCTGAGACTAAAAGCTCATGCGGATAACATCCTATCATGTTAACTTCATTTTCATCCCTATTTCTGTAGATCTCAATAGTACCATTATCTAGCAAAACTTGGAGATGTATTCTCACAATCGAACACCCGTGAGGATCCACACAACATATTCTACAGGAACCGTATTGATGCTGGCGAAAATTCTGCCCTCGACAGAGAGTAGCGTGCATTTGTACCAAATCTGCTCTTGAGAAGTTGATATTATAGACTCGGTATTGGCCAGGACATCCATATACCATGTTTACAACATGCCCTCCATGATTGGGCAGCGGATTTGCTTGCACATTTGGATTCAAATTTCTGAAAGAGAGAAGATTAGATCTAACCAACCTCTGAACTTCATATTTCAAAGCTATGCAATGCTCAAGATCATGGCCAGGTGCTCCTTGATGATAAGGGCATGAGACCTCAGCTTTGTACCACCATGGGAGTTTCTCAGGTACCAGTGGTGGTGCTCTAGTTTGAATAAGGCCTTTTTCAATCAAAGCAGGGTACAACTCTGTGTAGGTCATTGGAATCGGATCAAACTGTGGAGCTCTTTGTACACGATTCTGATTATTGTTGAACTGCTGAGCCTGTTGTCGAGGCTGTTGTTATTGAAACTGCGGGGTAAATCCCGGATTTGGTGCTGTATTAACGACTGGCGCAATAGCAGCAATCTGTTGTTGACGATTGATGTTTCCTCTTGGCTTTCCTTGGGATACCATGTCAACACTTTGTTCTTTCTTCTTTTGGAAACCACTTCCGAACTTTTTGGTTCCGCTTGAAGATTCACTTTCTTTAGTCAGACGTCCGGTTCGGACCCCTTCTTCTAGACGCATCCCCATGTTTACCATTTCGGTGAAATCACTTGGAGCACTAGCAATCATGCGTTCATAATAAAACGGGCTGAGAGTATTCAAGAAGATCTTTGTCATCTCTTTTTCTTTTAACGGTGGATTAATCTGAGCAGCAGTTTCTCTCCATCGTTGGGCATATTCTTTGAAAGCTTCATGGTCTTTCTGAGCCATGGATCAAAGCTGATCTCTGTCTGGAGCCATATCCGAGTTATACTTGTATTGTCGGACAAAGGCCTCACCTAGGTCATTGAAAGTTCGAATATTGGTGCCATCCAAGCCTGTGTACCACTTCAGTGCGGCACCAGTCAAACTGTCTTGAAAGTAATGGATAAGCAACTGATGATTATCTGCATAAGTAGACATCTTTCTGGCATACATCACGAGATGACTTTGTGGACAAGAACTACCTTTGTACTTCTCAAAGTCAGGGACCTTGAATTTAGCTGGTATTTGTACACTGGGAACCAAACATAGCTCCTGGGCATTCTTTCCAAACAAATCTTTGCCACGAATAGCTTTGACTTCCAGTTGAATCTTGTTGAACTGTTCTTGGAGATCTTCCACAAGATTACGCTGATTTGTGCTATCACCTTGATCATGATAAATCTCATTGCCATCATAAGGAACAGTGTGAACCGTAGGGGTTGGAACTGTCATAGTGGGTTGAGACAGTGCCATAGTAATCTGGGAAAAAGTTACCCCTGAATGTGGAATAAACGCCGAACCTTGTGCAGCAGGCGCTTCAGTTGTAGCTGTTTGAACCCCAGAGAAATTATGACGGAAACCTGTACCAAAGCTGAAAGGCGGGCCCCAACCTTCTGGCATGGAGAAAGATGGAATGTTGAATGCAACTGTAGAAACTGGAGTAGTGACTTCAGATGTTACTGTTGCTTGACTGTTGGGTGGCGGCGGCTGATTCTGTGCGGCCATTAAAGAGTCAACCAGAGTACTGAGACTTTCCAATTTTTCCTGAAGAGTGGTCACTGTACCACGGAGCTCAATATTCTCTTGTTCAGAGTGTTCCATTACTCTTCTTCTGCTTGAACGAGTATTGTATCTGTGATCTGATTGCGAGCGCGGTCGAGAAACTTTGAGACGCGACAGCTTGACGATCTATTGGAGAAAGATCCAAAAGATAAGACTCTATACAGTAGACTCGATATGCAGAATGATGTATGCAAAAAGAAATTTATGATTTTTCCAAACATTTTAAAGATTAGTTCCTTGCAAATATTTGAACACAAACAATTCTTTTATTGAAATAATGGGAAATGTTACAACATTGGAGCGTGGCTCCTTACAAAAGCAAATGATAAATGAAAAAGCTAAACAAATCCTAAGCATCTTCATCAGACGAGGAACCAAATGCGTTATGCAGCTTGAGCTTCATGATTTCTTTCCCATAGTAAGCTTTCAACTCGGCCTTTTCAGCCCTTAGCTTGTCAACAACATTCTTCCAATTGTCAGGCATCGGAGCGTTGCTTGTCGAGGCTTCAGGATTTTTCTTGCTTTCTTTGATGTACCTCCTGATTGCGGCATCTTTCCGACGGATCTTCTCATCTTTACTCATGAGCCATCCATCTTGATAATAGAGTGTTTCTTCGTGATCTTTCACCCTTTTCTTCAACTTTCTATTTTCCTCATCAGTTTTACGAAACTTTTCTTCCCAAGAGTCCTTTTCTAACCTCATCTTGGCTAAAATCTCCTGCTATTCTTCCACAGTGTTAATGGGAACATTGGGTAGTTGAGACACCACAGGGAACATGGGTTTTGCATAATCATAAGGCATTTGAAACTCCTTTGCTCTTTTCTTCACCCAGCTGGTGTAGGCGTTCGTAGCAATGCAGTTCTTTATATCACCTTTCCCTTTCCATCGGACGTCGTACCAAGCTCTCACCATTCTTGTTTTCAACCCTTGAGGATCCTCCCCTTCTTGGTAGAAGTAGCTTTCCACTGCGAGACCAACAGGTTTAACTGAATTTGCATACCCGAGTTGTCGTCGGGCCAAGACCGGATTGTAGTTAATTCCTCCTTGTGTACCAATGAGGGGTACGTTAGCAAACTCTCCACAACTATCAATGATTTTTGTGCCGCAGCGAGCCAGAGTATACCAATGGATATCATTATTAGTAAGGGACATAAGTCTTCGAGGCCAATGCAAACCTTCTCGGTTTTCCGTGAAAATAGGAGACTTAGGTAAGTGTGAAACAATCCATTTGTACAAAAGAGGTGCACAACATACAATGATTCCACCACCTTGGCGATTTTTGTGATGAATAGAGAAATACATGTCACCAAGCAAAGTCGGAACAGGATTTCCATTCAGAAAGATTTTTATGGCGTTGATATCAACAAAGTCGTTGATGTTGGGAAATAGAACCAACCCATAGATGAGCAAGGCTAATACAGCTTCAAATGCTATCATGCTACCAGTTTCAATGAAATCAAAGGCTTTCTTTATTAGAAACTGCGAAGTCAAACCCGGAAGGTTTCCTTTGGTAGTCCAATTACTTTCTATTTCAGATTTCTTCAAGTGGATACCTGCTGCAATGGCTGGTGACTTAGGAATGGCTTCCAAACCATTGAAAGGTATTTTGTCAGACACAGGAATACCCAAAAGATTGGCATATTCTTCCAAGGTTGGTACCAACTGATAGTCTGGAAAGGTGAAACACCGGTAGACGGGATCATAGAACTGAACCAGAGTTTTGAGAAGTCCTTCATCAACATGAGTGTTCAAGATAGGCAAAAGCTTTCCATGGCTTTTCCTAAAATCGGAAGGATCTTGTACAAAAGATGCTAATTCTTTCAGTCTTTCCACATTAGGCGCTTTGAAACCGTACTTCTTGGTATGCCTTTTTACCCACTCCATAACTTAATCCTATAATGTTTGCAAGGAAAATTTCTCTAAATTTTTTTGGAAAAATCATGTTTTTATGGAAAAAGATGGGTTTTTTAATGAATGTATGAATGCATGGATGCATGGATGCCACATATTCAAACATGGTAAAGCAAACATGGTAGTTCAAACATGGTAACGCAAACATGGTACTACAAACATGGTAACACAAACATGGTACACATAGGTTCAAAGGTCCAGCGTCACGAGCATGAGGTCAGAGAACCAAACATGGGATAGTACTAGGGTTTATCACCTGCAAAACATGTTCTACTGATACGTCAGAGTCCACATTTTTCTTTCGGATATTACCGGCTTGCACAACTGAACTTGTGAGCCAGCAAT
The DNA here is from genome assembly GCF_029867415.1 of Vicia villosa. Classification (NCBI taxonomy): domain Eukaryota; kingdom Viridiplantae; phylum Streptophyta; class Magnoliopsida; order Fabales; family Fabaceae; genus Vicia; species Vicia villosa. The sequence continues at coordinate 75,323,564 of NC_081181.1, read as the reverse complement.
ATTCTCAAGAAAAACTCGTCTGAGTGTGGTTCTCCGCATGACAACTAATCCAAGTCTACACCTGAATAGTTTCTGCACCACAACCTAATAAGGCCAGGATGGGTTGGGGTTCTACAGCCAACTCAGCTTCTACAGTTCAATGAAAGCAATAATGTCTTCGCAACTGAACTTGCTAAACATATACTACCAACAAGGAACCTCCACTGAGCGGAAGGATTCTCATGCTGACTTTTTAAGGACTGAACTCCTTGTATGCCATACATGACTATACCCTCCACCTAATTCTTATGTGTACTTAATCCGATTTAGGATTTGTCCATAATGTATCACTTGTAACAGAACCACGCAAGTAACAGAACCAAGGAACCACACATGTAACAAGAATAAAAAGAACAAAATAAATAGAAATAACCCTTTCTTTGGAAACAATAAAAAGTTTTGTCCCCAGTGAAGTCGCCATTTTTCTGTCGCGGGGAAAAATCGTTATCTTTTTTTTTAATGAGACACCTGATGCCTTCTTTGGGCTCGAGTGCTCAAAAAAATGATTTTTTTTTGTACGGACCAAACTTTTTATTGTTTCCAAAAGTGGAAAAGGAAAAAAGTTGCAATAACCTAAAAAACAGGTGCAAAGCCCAAAACTAAAAGCAATGCACAAGTGGGGGAGAGATTCCGGGTAAGAGGGTTGGTTATACGAAGGGAAGGTATTAGCACCCAACGTATCTATAGTACTCTATAGGTTTCTTTATTTTGTTTTTCATCCTTGTTATGGTGGAGGTTCTTGTGAAATAGGAGGGACCTAAGGTGTTTGTTTGATTATGCTCGCAAAGATCATCGCGATCCTCTGCATACATATCCCTTAGAGGGAATCAGAGCATCTGTAGCTCGGGGTCTACGGGTGCTAAGGTTTGGATGGTTTTTTTTTGTGTTTTGTTTTGCTCGCCAAGGATCGACCTTGTGCCTACGTATTCTCAAAGGGATGTTGAGAAAGTCAGAGCAATCGTAGTTCCCACTTATGCTAGTGGAAGCAAAGGAAAATAGACAAATGTCGTCTAAATGCTAGATGTATCTAATCTATATCATCACATACATCTGTTTGATTTTTGTTTGAAAATCTTTTCATTATAAGCCCTGGGCCATGCCACTTATGGCGCTTAGAATGATAAAGATGTTTTTTTGTTTAACCAGCCTTGTGGCAAAAACTTTCAATGAAGTCAGCCTTGTGACAAAAAGTTTTGATTAATCAGCCAGCCTCGTGGCAAAAGTTTCAATGAAGTCAGCCTTGTGACAAACACTTTGATTAATCATCCAGTACGGTGGTAAAACAGTTTGATTGATTAGCCAGCCTTGTGGCAAAAAAGTTTGATTTTGATTGATTGATTGTTTGTGATGATATATAAGAGATACTCCTAGCATAGAGATGAAAAATGTCTAATCTCCTAGAGTATTTGATTTGGATATTGGGGATGCTTATAAGAAGCCCGTGGGTCCTTGTACGAAGCCCAAGAGGAGGCTATCCGAGGGTCCTTGCATTGTAAGCCCAAGAGGAGGCTATGGGAGGGACAATCCAGGGTCCTTGCATTGTAAGCCCAAGAGGAGGCTATGGGAGGGTCACTCGTTTGTACAAAGCCCAAGGGGAGGTATGGTATAGTTGGTTTGAGCTCTTAGAGCGATTTCACCGGGAAACCATACTCTATGTCCTAACCTAAACTAGGGATATTCTTTGCACGAAGCCCAATAGGAGGCTGTGGGGAACCTAGTGTTGTACTAAGTTGAACAAGCATATATAACACAATCACAAATATGAACAAGTACGAACAAATATGAACAAGTACATGAACAAATATGAACAGTTTATACATATATGACAAAGTGTGTGTATATAATGGAGTTTATGAAGGAAATATACCTGTAAGCATGCTCCATTTGTATACACGGGGCTCGGGACTCATACTCGGGGAGAGGCCCTTTGAGTTTATTCAAAGCTATGTAAACAGGTATTTACAAAGGGCTTGGGACTTATACCTACATGGAGGCCCATGGTATTTTTGGGAAGATTTAAAGAAAACCTTCATTTTTGATTAGTTATTCAAGGTTAAAAATCAAATTGATCGATGTATGTACAAAAAAGGCGTACAATGAAATACCTAATTTCATGTACTGGAATGGGACTTATACCTATGTGGAGGCCCATGTTTTATTTTATAAAACATGGTTGATGGTTTATTTACAGACGCGAGGTTTGAAAAACTGTTTGAAAGTTATTGTTTTGAAAGAGTTTTCTTTACAAAGAAAAACTGTAAAAAGAAAAAGGAAAGGGACTTATACTCTCTAATATTCGAGAGGCCCCTGTTTTATTTTCATAAAACATGGTGGATGGTTTTGAAAAAGATGGTGAGATTTGTTGTTAAAAAAACTGTGAAGGTTTTGGTTTGAAAAAGTTTTCTGTACAAAGAAAAACTGTACAAAGAAAAAAGGAAAGGGACTTATACTCTCTAATATTCGAGAGGCCCCACATCGCTTTGAAAATCAATTGATCAATTAAAAAGATTTAATCAATAGTTTCCTTTGAAAATCAAAAAGAAATGGTTTATCGTTTTTGAGAAGAATTGCGATCGCTTGTTTTAAAACGATTTGAATTTGACAAAAGTCAACTTAATTAAGTTTAAATCAAATTTTAATGCTTAATTAAGACCTAAGTGATTAGGGTTTGATCACAAAAATATTTACAAGTGATTAGGTTTGAAAATTAGATGAAAAACAATATTTAAAGTATTTAAAAATACTTAAAAAATGTATCATTTTAAACCTAATTAAAAACATATTAAATAAATCTTTTTTTGTGATTTTTTTTTATATTGTCAAAATATGTATATTAAATAAGAGGTGTGTAAAAAATGAATGAAAAATGAATTGATTTGATTGGTTAAATTAATTGGTGAAGTTTGTAAAAAAAATGAAAGAAAAATAGTGTCAAAAAATTGGTTTTGGTCCTACCAGGGTTTGAACCCACGCACCCACGCTTGCTAACCAAAACATGGACCAACTGAGCCACGCTTGTGGCTTTGTTTATAATACGCTTCCAATGCATTATATTTTAAAACAAATATTTGAATTCTTTGAACGAAAAAAACACGCCAAGAACACAACCCTAACTGAATTTTGAAATTCTTCAAATCTGTGTTGTTTGTATTGATCAAAGGGTCTATCTCACTCGGTTTTGGACGAGGAACATGATGATGACCTTTAATTTCATTTATTTTTGCTCTAAGGTTATCAATTTTCACATGAACATGAAGAACCCTAAAACTGAATTTGATCGTGAAATGATGTATGTGCAAGTTATGATGCAATTGATTGAGGGTTAATGATCCCTATGTGTGCAGAAACAAGATGGTATATCAATATTTCATTTATGATGCGTGCATGATAGAGTTTGAAGTTAATGAGACTTACCTTCAAAAACGGCCAAAGTGGAGATTGAATTCTTCAGTAGAGGTATTACAGAAGTTGTTGCTCGATCTGAACAGCTTCAATGATGATTATAGAACATGTCTGGATGCTTGGAGTGGATTAAAAACATCTGGATCATTCCATGGAACCCGATCTGCAGTAGAACCAAGTGTGAATCGAGCCTGATGATTCTGAAGTTTTTGATTGATGATGAGTGTTGGGATAGTTCATATGTGACATATATGAGGTGTTGGAAGTGTTAGTTTGGACAGAAATGATCTTGAATGGATTTTGGCATGATAAGGCTCAATTTTGGTTCATGTGGAAGTGAGGTAGTGATTCTGAGATTTGAGTGTTTTTGGGGTGTGTGGATGGATCAAACACATCACATATGATGTTTAGAAGTTGTTAGAAACATCACTTTGGCCAGAAATTCAAAGGTTTGGAGGTTGAGTTTTCTACCTCTTTGAAAACTATGAAACTTGCAATTCAAGAAAGAAGAGAGAAAACCTATAATTGTGAGGTTTTGGTGTGAATTGAAGAGTGATTTGCACCTCTATTTATAGGCCAAGAGTTCTGAACTCAGACCTTTGCAAGTTGATCAAGAATTGGTGATTTGGCTTAAGAGATAAAAAGGAATCTTTTACATTTAATGCAAAATGGTTAAAGTGACCAAACCATGGTTAAAACTCTAGCTTCTTATCCTCTTCCATTCTGATCTTCTAATCAGAAAATATCTCTCAATTATTGCTTCTATGCATCATTGCTTGAATTATAGGTCATGTAGTCTTGAAACTTAGTGAAAAATGGTGAGAATTCAAGTGAAAAAGTTCACTAATGTCAAAATTCAAAACCATAGCTACACTTCATATTTTTTCATGCTCTTGGACATTTTGGAAAGCTCATATTACACACTTCAAAACCCTAGTTGAAAGTTTCTTCAAGATCCTTAAGGAAGTGGGTGAAAAAGATCCATGAACTTTGAAGAAAATGAAGTTTTAAGTGAAGTTTTCAAAAGATACCAACTTTGAAGCTCCATATCTCTTAAATGGTTGATCTTATGGAAAAAAATTATATGTGACAAAGTTGTTCATTGGATCAAAATCTACAACTTTCATGTTGGAAGTTTTTTTCAGTTTGTAGGTGAAATTTTGAGTTATTCCCTTCCAAAGTTTGGAAAAAACCATGAAAAACACTTAGAAATTTTTCTAAGTATGGAAAGTCAAACTTTTGACTTTTTGATTCTTGATTGATTTTCTTGATTTTTCTTGATCAAATGACTTCATATATCATATATTGATGATTCAAAACTTCAAAAGTCATGGTTGACCAAAATTCCCCAAAAGTCAATGGTGATCTTGTACAATTGACTTTTTCAGACGAATCGCGTTTCTGGAGATTTCAAATGAAACAGGCTATCCTCATCAAATGAATGGTATGAATGGATCATATTGAATAATTAGAGGATATTGAGCCATGGTTTGAGTTGTGACACCATGTCCTGATTAAAAAGTCAGTTGTTCAGTGAATTAGGTCAAAAACCCTAATTGTCGACCTGATGAAATTGATGACTGTGTATCTTGAATTGAGGTGCAATTTCCATTGGATATTGTCATAGGGATTATTTGAGGATGATTGAAACCTTTGATTGACTCCCTGGGGATTTTTAGGGTTTCCCAAATGTGATCCCTGATTTTAGTCCCTGATAGTTCAAAACCCTAATCTGATGATTTGAAAGCCTTTGATCCTGTTGAAATGAATCTCTGAGGGCCAAATGTTGATTGTTGATGAAGATGATTCATTTGAAATGAAGGGAGAACAAAACCCTAATTGATTGTTACTTGTACTGATGAGTAATTTCCTGATTAAATCCTGCTGAGTCACAAGTAGCAAACACAAGCTATGCAATTTGTTAGAGATGCAAATGATGTATATGCAATGATATGAGGTGGTATCTTAGGTCAAAAATTGGGGTATGACACTAATGTAGTTCCGCTTAAAGGGAAAACGGTTTTTAAAACGAATAAACACTTTATTGTCGCCGAAGAGAAATACTCAGCCATTGATCTTGAGCATGAGAACAAACGAGTTCTTTGCATCGCAAATGAAAGAAGGGCTCCAACTCGGATAAAATCGACGAGTATGCCACTAGCTCTCTCACGCGGAAAAGATCTCATTATATCAATCAATTTCAAAATCGTGGGATATAACCACTCGTTTCGACAATTAACGGTGTCTAAACTTTTGAAGAAAAGCCACTAAGGGCGAAAGATATTTTTTGAGAAAAGGTTTTGAAAAGGTTGCAAACATAAGAAGATTTTGGAAAAAGGGGGAAGATTTTGAAAATTTAAGAAGGGGAGGAGATGAAGAGGCTAACCTAGTGCAAAAAATAAAAGCTAAGGAAAGAAACGGTCTAACCAAATAAGAAGCCAACACTTGACATTAAGAGTCAAGTTAGATTTCCCATCCTTTGGAGTTATCAATACCAACACATTAACACTTGGGGATCCAGATGAACTTATTATCTTAGCACCACTTTGCATTAAGCACATTAAGATTCTGACAAAAATCAGGCAGAGTAACGGCTGTTTTCGGGTAAAATCCTTATCTCAATGCCTTGGAATTAACCATCAAGGGCTTTCAAGGAAATACCTGCACACATAAACAGACAACAGTCCAATGCCAGACAGACAGAATACAGCAGAGTAACAACAGAAAGGGTCCAGAGGCACTAAGTCCATAAGTCTGAATCTCCAAAATGCTAGGGATAGTAACCAATAGTCCAAAGAGAGCCTTATGTGTTTTTTAGATTTTGGTTGTTTATTAGTGTTTTAGCATGAAAGTAAAGTATTGTCCAAGTGGACAAAAGAAAAATAGCGGAAGCATAAACATATGTCCAAGTGGACAAAGAGAAAATGGCGGAATGTAAATATGATGAAATGATAAAATAAAGCGATAAAGCGAGAAATATAAAGAGCAATATAATAAATGGCGGAAATTAAAGTTAGTTGTTAGATGTTAAAGATAACCATCTTGAAACTTGTCAAGTATGTTATCAAAGTTAGTAATGAAGATCGATGGTGAGTGAATGATGTACTCGGATTTAAGGTCAATGGAAACTTATCAGAAGCTTGATAAAATCAGAGCGACTACACGATAAATTTCCATAAGTCATAAATCAACCGCATACAATTCTCTTCCATATTTGATCTTTTATCGAGTCGGGACAAATGTAGGAGAACTCTCCATGTATCAAGATCATCAATCAAAAGAAATAAGAAGGGGAAGAAGGAATGATCTAGTCTTTATCAAGAATCCATAGAATTCTCAAGATATTAAGACTTTCATCGATCAAAAGAAAATAAGATGAAAAAAGATAAGAATGAAAACATAAATTGATCTAGTCTTTATCAAGAATCCGTAGAATTCTCAAGATGTCAAGACTTTCATCGATCAAAAGAAAATAAGATGAAAAAAGATAAGAATGAAAACAAATTGATCTAGTCTTCATCAAGAATCCATAGAATTCTCAAGATGTCAAGACTTTCATCGATCAAAAGAAAAATAAGATGAAAATAAGAATGAAAACATAAAAGATAATCAACTCACACTATCATTAATATCATTCATCCATATTGGTGGATTAGGTCATTTCAAACCTATCAACACCCTAGATCCAATGATATTAATGAAGTGGAGGAAGAAGGAAGCCAAAACAAACATAAAAAAGGCAAAAAAAACACATTCTGCCAGCAGGAAATCGATTTACCTCTGTAGGAAATCGATTTCCTGAGTGCGGAGTTCAAATTTTGAAAAAAAATAAGGTGGAAATCGATTTCCTACAGAGGGAAATCGATTTCCTGCACACACCATTCAAAAAATCAGCATTAGGAGGCATAAAACTTGACTTAAGCAAACATACAAACACCTTATGATCACACATCAATTGGAGCACGAATTTTCCATCAATTCACCATCAAATAGGACCAATATAGCATCAAAGATGCATCACACACAAGCACAAAAGAATCACATTATGATGGATGAATAAAGATGAAGAAAATTACCAAATCTTGAACAAAACTTAGATCTGCTTCAAGAATCACCAACACAAATCTTGATCTCTCAACAATTGAAGAAAAAAAGAGTGAAATGGATGGTGGTTTAGCTCAAAGTTTGTGAGGTTCAAGGTGTGACTCACAAACTTTATGAAAGAACAAAGAGCTTTGGTGAATTTGGTAGGGATGAGGAGAGAAATTGCAAGGGGTTTTTTGGCTCTCAAAGCTTGAGAAATGAGAGAGTAGAGGGCTCTATTTATAGGATGAGAGCAAGAGTAGTGGTAGTTTGGTCTTTTTGCATTTGGTAATTAGCTTGTGTTTAATTGGTAATTAAAGTGGCATTTAAATGGTAAGAAATGGTAAAATGAGGTTTAAGTGGGTTTAATGAAGGGATTAATTTTGATGAGGTGGAAAATTGGTAAAATGATCAAATAAAAAGGTGCCAAAATGATGTCAAGCTTCCCTCCTTATATTTTTTGAATTTTGCCTTAAGGAAATCGATTTCCCCATGAGTGAAATTGATTTCACTCTGTTCCAGAAGAGAAATTGGCGCAAAATACACTAGGGAAATCAATTTACCCAGGAGGGAAATCGATTTCATGCTGTCCAGAATGTGTTTTTGTTGAAGATTGCTGCAGGGAAATCGATTTACCAAGTAGGGAAATCGATTTCATCAGTCAAAAATGTGAAAAATGCCTTGTTTATTGCATGTCTTGGCTTGGTACCTACAAAATAAAAGCCTACAAAGAAATAAAGCAATATTTTTGGTATTTGGGTTAGTATAATATGCATACAAGGTAAATAATCATTGGTGCTTGATGGTCCCTCTTATTGATGAGGTGAGTGCAACACCATATACAAACTTCCAAGTGAAGCTCTTGATTAGTGATTGAGATATGAAATGATATAGGATCTTAGGGTCAAAAATTGGGGTATGACAATGGCCAACACAAATTGTATAATATCAATAATTGACTTCAACATATAAATATTCTTTTTTATTATTAATCAAGAAACATAAATTGCTTTGACTGAGATTTATGCATGCAGGAACAATACAGAAACTAGGGACATTTGGGTGTTCCTCTCTTAGTTTTCTAGTTGTTGTAGCATGGACGTTCTTCCTTATGACCATATGTTCTAGATGGAACACAAAAACATTTTCCACAAGAAATGTTACAATAGGTTAGACATGCTTTCTTGTCCATAGCTGTTGAGCAACGATTCTCACATTCCTTCTCACATTCTGAAAAATTAATGTTTGAATTTGAATAAGATTAATAAATTAACAAAGTTTTAAAAAAATAATAAAACAAAAATTAATTTAAATTACTACCTTCAGAAAGAAGTGAGATCCTTCTCCACCTGCCTATAAAAAAATAGAAAAGTAAATATGGGTTAGTATATTAAGGGGAAAACAAATAACTCAATAAACAATTTTTGAGATTATTTGAAGCCATTGCCATTCATATCAAAAAACTCAAAGATTCATAATAGATGGAGAGATAGAATTGCTTACATAGGCATCTTGGATCACAGAAATGAAAACAATCACGAGAAGAAATGAACAAATGAATTTAATCATTATGGTTTGTTTTGTCTTTCACTCTTGTTCTTATGCATAGCCTCTTGTTGGGGGCAGAGTTATATAGAGGAAAATGATAACAAAATATAATTAAATAGACACAAAAAGAAATTAAATATATAATATATAAAATAATATATTTTATATATTAAAATAGAATTAATGATACATTTTATATATTAAAATAGACTTAATGATACATTTTATATATTAAAATACAATTAATGATATATTTTATATACTCTTTGTAACACCCCATACATAACTAACTAGTATATTATGCATGAAACGTTAAAATTGATATTGAGTACATCAAAAGCCATAGTTATAGAAAGATCCATATAAAATACAACATGAAATCCTATTAAGAATTACAAAACATGTGTCTTCAATGGATCTGCACAGCGGAAAGATGAGATCAGACGAGGTCTCCGAGTCGTCATCACTTCCAAGTCTTTAGTCCAAACCTGCTACTGACCAAACGCTACTAAAGTGCACCTGAAAAAAAATAAGTTGATTGGGGTGAGATTACTAAATCTCAGTGAGTCCTCCTATCCTATGGGTCCACTCGGTTCTACAGGGTACATGCATCAACAAAACCGAATCCACCGTTGATCCGGGGTTTATCCTCACATCCAGTACAAGTACGGAGAAAACACATGAATCATCCACCATAGGAGTCATCATATCACAACTACACAAATAGTACAACAAACACGTATGCCGACCCATACCCATGTACTGGGAATCCAGAAGTGGTAACAACCAAACTACTTAGGCTGCACACACACCCTCGGTGAGTCACCAAGTACCTGTCGTCAAGAAGACTCGCACAAGACCATCGCTAGATGAAGCGGACAAATTCTACATGGAATCCTATCTGTGACGAGTTATAGCGGTGACATTGCCTACACGGCGTCACGGCCCCGTCATCATCCATACGCACTATGGTTTCCGCAAGTGCGAATACGCCTAATTTACTGTACAAGCCCATCCGGTTAGGAGCCTAGTGGTGTAGCCTACGTGGCACCACTAGAGGTGAGTATCCAGGTGATATCACCTAAGCGAAATCACTAATCCATCATACTAATCACGCCAAGTGTGTTCTGCAAGTGAGACATGCCCTAAAGACTCTCACAAGCACACTGCAATGGTAGATCAGGTGTGTTTGTCATACCAAGAACGCCGATGTGTTCTGCAAGTGAGACACGCCCCATAGACTCTCACGAGCACATCGCAATGGTAAATTGGAAACTAGTCCATATACAATGGTGCCTTACCACCTAGTAGTGGCCCACTTAGATTCTGGCATACCACTCGTATAACAAGCGTCAATCACACAATAAAATCAATCCCGAATGTTTAACCGAATCAACAGGCATTAAAGATCATTATCACACCAAGCATCATGCCACAAACAAGCAACCATCTCCGAACGTCAATCGAACGGACGGATAAACATAATATGATCATCATAAAGCATATCGATATAATGCATTAATGAATGATCCACATATTGAGAATCAACACATCCATGACCATATACAACATTAGCATGTTCAAATACAATTTAAACAAGTCTCACACGACTAAGGAGGCGTTCGGTTCTCTATTCGGAATGAAACTGCTCTCGGGGAAATTAGTAACGTAAAATCTCGCCCGACGAGGTTCACTAAGTGGGGTTCCAATATTATTAAATCACATATTCTGATTTGGGGACCAATTTTATTAGAAAGTACAAGTTACTAGCTTTTCAACGATATAAAGTTTGCGCGAAACGGACATACGATGCAAAAGTTACGAATTTTTGAAGTTTTGGAAAATCTGCCCCAAACAGTGATGTAACGCGTTACATGACTCATGTAACCGGTTACATGACCCAAAAGCTGCTTTTTTCACCCTTTTTCACATATGTAACCGGTTACATCAACCATGTAACCGCTTACATGACTGACAGACCCAAAAATCTGCATTTTAAGGGTTCTAAACCAGTCTCAAATGTCCAACAATCAATCTCATGCATTCCAACACAGTCCCAACGAATTGCATCAACTAAACACATTTAGGAACATTAACATGCAAGGATTAAAGCAATCAAACATAGCTAGCATCAATGATTCATAATTGCTCACAATCCCTAAACCCCAAATAGAAACCCCAACATGCAAACCCCATAGTTTGTATCTAAGGACTCACTTTGCATCAATAGAGCTTTGGATGATGAACATGCTGCAATTGAGCTCCTAACTTGACCAAAACTCCAACTCCAAACTCATCAAACCCGTATCCCTCCATTTACACATTCAGCATAACTAACACGACTTCAAGCTCGCTTTTCTCCTTCAATAAACAAGCTATGAGTGCAAATTAGTATTTCGTTAGCTTTCCAACGAGACCAGAACTGTTACGATCGGAGTTACGAGCAGAGAGATATACCTGATTTAGTGGAGCTGCACCAAGAGTTGCGAAAATGGAAAGGATGAACATGATTTTCTTCTTTCTCCCACTTGCTTCTAAGTTCCTCTTTCCAAAATCTGATTTGTAGTGGCAAGTATGGTTTCCACCAAACAAGTCCTAATATTCCATGCACTTAGTCCTTAAATGTCCACCATGCCCTCCAATTTGGAAGAAATCACAACTTTTCCATGTTGTCCATTCTTAACAATTTCCATTTGTTTCTAACTAAATCCAAGTACTTCTCTTAATTTTAACTAATCCATTATTTCCCTCTTAACACTTCATAATTTTATGCATAATCATGCTTAGACTAATATGGGGTATTACATTCTCCCCCTCTTAAATAGAATTCCTCCTCGAATTCCTTCCGTTCTTCCACGAAAACCAACCCTTCGTATCTATCAAATCAAAAGAAAGAATGTTACTCACATTCCTCTTTAGATAATATCACTACTATGTCTGATTGTCATTCGGTACGAAGAAACATAATCTGTCAAATTACATACGTCCCACTATACATGACCAAAAACTCTAATCCTCACGCAACCCATCTCTGTAGATACTTCGTCTTAACATACCCCGGAAAAGTATCTTCCACTTATGTCGATATCCTTTGATCGCTCTCTGGTGTGTTCACCCTCGTTCAACAAACATTACTGATTCACTCAGCTCCTTGAATTACCTCCCACTTGAGAATTACCGCCACAACGTCGCTTCTGCGATAACACTTCAAGTTATTCTCCACTCGAGTCCATACAATATCATTAGGTGATCTCCAAATTCCTTGGTCTTAACCTCTGGTTCCCAAAGTCTTAGGATGGTTGTCCCAAATTTACCTTTACTTATAAAATTGAATCTCCTTACTTTAACCCTTACTCCAGTTTAGACATAACAATTGTCACCGTAAACCGCGAAGGTGTAATCATCTTGCAACTAAAGCCTTGACATTCGACAACTTCGAACAAGATTCTACTAATAAGACGCGAAATTCAACAACTGACCTATAACCATTGTACCAGTCTTCCTGTACAATCATAGTACACAAGGCATAACCACAAAGAACTTGCGCCAACTGAATGTCCTTTCTAGCCTTCAGCATTTCGACGGTCTGATACTCAGTCTAACCCTTGTGACTTGCAAGCTAAACTGATGACCTACGAACATCGGATCGCATGCCATCCACAAAAATGTATTCCCAAGCTGGTCCATTAACAACACCTCTCGAGTTATGGGGATCCTTGAGACACTAGAACGAACAAAACGCTGCTTCGATAATTTCCCTTAGGAAGATACTTTCATCCCAACATAAAATCCTACAAATAGTTCGTTCGTTCCTACCTCAGACTTATCTGATTTTTCCTCGATCTGTTGCGCTACTCTGATTCCAACAATTCACACACCTTGAAATCCTCTGAGTCACGTTATATCCATAATCCACTTAGTTTCAATACTTCACTAAGCTTTACCCAATCCTCGAATAACAACAATCTTTCCTCAAGATTCATGCAACACACCGCATGATAAGACGTCAGGAACATTTGTCGCCAACTACCACTCGAGGTTGAGTACTCCCCAAAATCAAGTTTCTACTTACTCTGCCATTCCATATAGTTCATCTACCACAACTTAGGCACACGTTTATATTTCAGGACATTGAAAACCAAATGCTCATTGACTTAGAAATCATCCTTCCTTACTGATTCTCATAGTGTATAACCGTTATGTCTGTCATTCCAACAAATCTTGTTGCTCAATCGGTATATCGGACCCTTCACGATGTACTGCAGCTCATGATAACTCTAGTAGTTCTACACAAATTTTACCCAACCATACACCTTCATTCTCTTAGCGTAGTATCACCTCTGATAACTCGTGCGACTTACTGATATAACAATACTCCCATAGCCACACTCCATTCACACAGTCATCTAATGTTTGTTCCACCTCTGAACTAAATTCCTTGGCGGCTGCATCCTTCATTGTGGTGCTTCTAACAGTCAAAGTGTAGCCACAATGCAAGAAATTGCACTTTGCACTTCGAACATCTCTCTTATAAACTCCTTAGCAGTTCTCATACCAAAATGTCCATGCTTTACCAAGATTAATACTTCTCCACTAGGAGTATCTAGCAATACCTTACCAGACACATCACACATCGAGCCGATCCAAGATACAATTCAAATATTCCATCCCCGGTCGCCAATGGTACATGATAGCCACTCACCATGCTGACTAAGATATCATGACCGCACATGAGTCCCACTCTAGACACTCATGCAAAATTGCCAACTTAGCACTTCACGAAACGAGAACGTCCCCAAGGTACAATTTGATACTAACTCACACGATCACGATCACTCAGAGACTCCATAAGTATAGTATTGGATCTTGATCCATTTCACCATCGTCTGCCTAGTTATTCCTCTACTATCGAGCGCGACATATGGATCCTCATCCCACATTCCTTATGAGAGTCTGGATCTGCATCTCATGAGTATCACATCAGAATTCTACCTTGAGCTTCGGATCACCCTTGTCCCACACACGTCGAAAAAAGGATGACTCACGCATCTTGTGCACGATAGCGATACTGTGGCATTATACCCGTCTGGTGGTGCCAACATGGTGGTCCAACTCCGGGACCATGTATCCAGGTAACCTACCTCTGTGGCGTATAACGATATCCACGCGTATCCTAAAGTCACAACCGACAAGTGTCTGAACAGACCTCCAATAGGTTCATCGTTCCTCAAGTCTCTCGAATCACACTCCTCAGGATGCTAAAACCTAAGAGTGCTACACATCAAGGTTACTTACTCGGAAAGCCAAAACGCCAAGCACGAAGATTGAAGTTCAACTTCGGATTACCATGCAGTGCGCGTACCCACTCGTCCCACGCATGCATGAGGTTCCAAGGATAATTCAGTCCAGATAGGAATACTATGGTTCCTAACAACCAACTTAACTGCGATCATCCTACTGACGTTCCAGATAGATCTTAGTTCTTACTCGCCTGAACGCCCAATGCCAAACGTAGTTCTATGGCTTCACTCGGGGTCAGACGAACAACAACTAACAAGAACTTAGGTCACTGCATTTCACGCTTCTACATCAATTCATATTCCATCTAGCGTAGTTCTAGAACTTAAATATAAAATGATGAGAACAGAAATACACATCCTCTTCTATCGACCGGGTATTCAAGCCTCACCCAATCGTAAGCTACCACGCTCGTACATTCCACCAACCCTTACTAGGAAACTACTTTTGCTTAGGGTTCTTCAAGTTGGATCAGGATCTAATACTTCGTCCATCTAACTACTATCCTTACCAGCGCAATCAGAAAGGTCTAACTCTTCTATCCGCATTTCCAGGGGTCATTCTGTCCTATCAGCTCACCCGTCATACTTAACACCGGCAACATCATCAGTACTGAATCCTACTAATTCCCAGCTCAACACCTTCGGAGAATCTCACTTACAAGGCTCCTACTGAATCCTATTTGGATTTTCCTTGCTATTACCAAGACTTAGAGAAATTTCACTTCGTCCAATCAAAATCCTGGGGGTTCTAGCTGTCTTAATCCACACCTTGGTAGTTCGGGTATTACTTCTTTGCGTCAAACGCTCCTCTTAATTCTGACAACTCCAATGTTCCTTCTACTTACGTCGTCCAATAAATCCAGCTTCCATATACAATCCACCACCCAACCGATCCTTTCTACTTGGGTTCACGACACTACAGGTTTACGAGTCCTCGTGGCGGTTCTGCCGTAATCCTACTATCTCACACTCAGTCGATGAGTTGATCAAGTTCAACAACTGAATGAGATATTAGTAAAATCAGGCTGGCAACACACACTTGAGAGGAGGAAAAAGAATTGCTAGTGATGTCTCATGGCTCGGCCGAGAATCGATATGCTCTGATACCAACTGTAACACCCCATACATAACTGACTAGTATATTATGCATGAAACGTTAAAATTGATATTGAGTACATACAAAATCCATAGTTATAGAAAGATCCATATAAAATACAACATGAAATCCTATTAAGAATTACAAAACATGTGTCTTCAATGGATCTGCACAGCGGAAAGATGAGATCAGACGAGGTCTCTGAGTCGTCATCACTTCCAAGTCTTTAGTCCAATTCTGCTACTAACCAAACGCTACTAAACTGCACCTGAAAAAAATAAGTTGATTGGGGTGAGATTACTAAATCTCAGTGAGTCCTCCTATCCTATGGGTCCACTCGGTTGTACATGGTACATGCATCAACAAAACCAAATCCACCGTTGATCCGGGGTTTATCCTCACATCCGGTACAAGTACGGAGAAAACACATGAATCGTCCACCATAGGAGTCATCATATCACAAGTACACAAATAGTACAACAAACATGTATGCACACCCATACCCATGTACGGGGAATCCAGAAGTGGTAACAACCAAACTACTTAGGCTGCAACACACCCTCGGTGAGTCACCAAGTACATGTCGTCAAGAAGAATCGCACAAGACCATCGCTAGATGAAGCGGAAAAATCCTACATGGAATCCTATCCGTGACGAGTTACAGCGGTGACATTGCCTACACGACGTCACGGCCCCGTCATCATCCATACGCACTATAGTTTCCGCAAGTGCGAATATGCCTAATTGACTGTACAAGCCCATCCGGTTAGGAGCCTAGTGGTGTAGCCTACGTGGCACCACTAGAGGTGAGTATCCAGGTGATATCGCCTAGGTGGCATCACTACTCCACCATACCAATCACGCCAAGTGTGTTCTGCAAGTGAGACACGCCCTAAAGACTCTCACAAGCACACTGCAATGGTAGCTCAGGTGTGTTTGTCATACCAAGAACGCTGATGTGTTCTGCAAGTGAGACCCGCCCCATAGACTCTCACGAGCACATCGCAATGGTAAATTGGAAACTAGTCCATATACAATGGTGCCTTACCACCTAGTAGTGGCCCACTTCGATTCTAGCATACCACTCGCATAACAAGCGTCAATCACACAATACAATCAATCCCGAATGTTTAACCGAAACAACGGGCATTAAAGATCATTATCACACTAAGCATCATGCCACAAACAAGCAACCATCTCTGAACGTCAATCGAACAGACGGATAAACATAATATGATCATCATAAAGCATATCGATATAATGCCTTAATTAATGATCCACATATTGAGAATCAACACATCCATGACCATATACAACATTAGCATGTTCAATTACAATTTAAACAAGTCTCACACGACTAAGGAGGCATCCGGTTCTCTATTCGGAACGGAACTGCTCTTGGGGAAATTAGTAACGTAAAATCTCGCCCGACGAGGTTCACTAAGTGGGGTTCCAATATTATTAAATCACACATTATGATTTGGGGACCAATTTTATTAGAAAGTACAAGTTACTAGTTTTCCAACGATATAAAGTTTGTGCGAAACGGACTTCAAAAGTTATGAATTTTTGAAGTTTTGGAAAATCTGCCCCAAACAGTGATGTAACGGGTTACATGAATCATGTAACCGGTTACATGACCCAAAAACTGCGTTTTTCACCCTTTTTCATACATGTAACCGGTTACATCGCTGATAGACCCAAAAATTCTACATTTTAAGAGTTCTAAACCAGTGCCAAACCTATCCAATTAATTCTAAGTATCACAATTGATCCCAAACAAATTTCCAACAAGCATATATACAGAATCATCAGCATGCAAAGGATTAAAGCAATACAACATCCCATAACATTATCAATTAACAAGTTGATCACATGCAATTATAGATTATCACTCAAACCCCAATTCTAACTCTTGCATGCAAATTCCCCAAGTCACTATCTAAGGACTCACCTTGCATCAATGGAGCTTTGGATGATGAACATGCTGCAATTGAGCTCCTAACTTGACCAAAACTCCAACTCCAAACTCATCAAACCCGTATCCCTCCATTCACACATTCAGCATAACTGACATAACTTCAAGCTCTCTTTTCTCCTTCAAAACAGAAGCTATGAACGCGAACCATATGTGCAAATCGAAGAGAATTTTGTTAGCTTTCCAACGAGACCAGAACCGTTACGATCGGAGTTACGAGCAGAGAGTTATACCTGATTTAGTGGGAGCTGCACCATTGCTGTGAAAATGCACTTGCTTCATGAGTTGTTCTTCCTTTCTTGTTTTCAAAATCTGATTTGCAAGCCAAACAACCCCCTAAGTTCATGCAATTAAATCAAATGTCCTTTATGTCCACATGCAAGCATTAGATAAGTCCATTATGCCCTCCAACTTAACCTTATTTACAACAATGCCATTATGTTCAATCCAATTACTTCTCTTAAAATATTTTCAATTACAATATATCTCTCACACTTAAAGATATAAATATAGGGATGTTACAATATACATATATATATATATATATATATATATATATATATATATATATATATATATATATATATATATATATATATATATATATATATATATAAAAGTAGGAGGAATTTATAATAAGAGATGAGAGGAACAAATATCAATATATGAATTAATCAAAAGAGAAATATTAATTGTCTCATGAATATTTTAATAAATAATTTTTTCCGACAGAAAAAAAAATTGCCCGACAAAGTGCAAACAACAATTACATCCAAAGCAAAAAATAAAGTTGCCAAGAAGAAAAAAAAACACCCAAGACAACAACACTACCCTAAATAACATCAACCAATAGAGAAAAACAAAGGATGACTCTACCTTCGGAGGATATCACAACTAAATCTCATAAAGAATATGAACACATGCAATTAGAACAGAAATTATATCGCAACATTTTCGGTTTCTTTTACTTATGTGAGTTATATTAGTAGGTGATGCCTACAAGTTTAAAAAAGGCTTTTAATTGAGAATCCTATTGATTTAGAGAAATTAGGTTTAATGCGACAACTTCATGATTGCATATCATTCATGGCCAACACAAATTGTATAATATCAATAATTGACTTCAACATATAAGTACTGTTTTTTATTATTAATCAAGAAACGTAAATTGCTTTGACTGAGATTTATGCATGCAGGAACAATACATAAACTAGGGACATTTGGGTGTTCCTCTCTTAGTTTTCTAGTTGTTGTAGCATGGACATTCTTCCTTATGACCATATGTTCCAGATGGAACACAAAAACATTTTCCCCAAGAAATGTTACAATAGGTTAGACATGCTTTCTTGTCCATAGCTGTTGAGCAACGATTCTCACATTCCCTCTCACATTCTAAAAAAATTAATAATTGAATTTGAATAAGATTAATAAATTAACATAGTTTTAAAAAAATAATAAAACAAAAAATAATTTAAATTACTACCTTCAGAAAGAAGTGATCCTTCTCCACCTGCCTATAAAAAAATAGAAAAGTAAATATGGGTTAGTATATTAAGGGGAAAACAAATAACTCAATAAACAATTTTTGAGATTATTTGAAGCCATTGCCATTCATATCAGAAAACTCAAAGATTTATAATAGATGGAGAGATAGAATTGCTTACATAGGCATCTTGGATCACATAAATGAAAATAATCATGAGAAGAAATGAACAAATGAATTTAGTCACTCTTTTTCTTATGCATAGCCTCTTGTTGGGGGCAGAGTTATATAGAGGAAAATGATAACAAAATATAATTAAATAGACACAAAAAGAAATTGAATATACAATATATAAAATAATATATTTTATATATTAAAATAGAATTAATGATACATTTTATATATTAAAATAGACTTAATGATAAATTTTATATATTAAAATACAATTAATGATATATTTTATATACTTTTTGTAAATGAAATTATCACAAAAAATAATAAATTTTTGACTATTGAATCAGCATTCATTACTTTTCTAATGCTGCAGACTACTCTTTGAATTTTCAAAAATATGTATTTATTATTCTCATTTTCTAAAATTAATTTATATATTTTATATTATTAATAAAAATATATAAAATAAATTTAAATTATATCTATCATATAAGAAAATTGATAGTTCTAGAAATTTTAATTATGCTCTACATCTCATTTAGGCTGTCACATGGATTCTCTTATTGTACTTCTTTCATTTGTTACCTAATGTATAAGCTTATTCATTATTTTTTTATTTGATTTGTACACTATTTTTTGAAACTAATATAACAAAGTCATAATATAATATTAATTATTTTTATTACCTTCTCAATGCAAGATTATCTAACCACATACTCAATCTATATACTACTTCTTACCTTTTTCATTATCTTTCTCAACCCTCTTATCTCTCTCTCTCTCTTATTCTCACTTCTCTCTCTTTATTTTCTCAATTTTATGCATTTCTTTTACTTTCATTCTTGGGTTAATAGACATTTTTTCCCCTGCCATATAGGCGAGATTCGGTTTACCCCCTATTAATATTTTTTTTTGAATTACCCCCTTGTATTTTTAGGGTACCCCCCTAAGCGTGTAAACAGCAGTGAAAAACCAGGGGGGTAAATCAAAAAAACAAGTTTACAGGGGGGGTCCTAGGGGGGTAAATCATAGAGCTTTTCATATTTCAAGGGTGCAATCCAAAAAAAAAAAATATTAATAGGGGGGTAAACCGAATCTCGCCTATATGGCAAGGGGGCAAATGTCTATTAACCCTTCATTCTTTTATTAATTCTTCTCGAACCTAAATCCTAATCAACTCTTCCATTTTTGTTTGCAAAATATAATATTATTATCCAGTCTCATTAATTTTTAATCTTATGTTTTTTTCATCATTTTTTACTTTATTATTTTATATTATAAACAATAATGACTTAATTTTTTATTTATCATGTTATGATTTATCATTTTTCACCTTATATTTTCAATTATCTTATTTTTACTATTTTAATCAATATTTTATTATTACATAAAAAGTAAGATATTTAATTTATAATATTTGTTTTATATATTTGAATCTGATTAAATCTTATAAATTGACCATGTTATTGATTTTTTTTAAATGATTTTAAAAGATATAAAACATTAACTACAATTATGAATAATCTTATTACACATCAAATATGATTCATAAAATTTTAATTTAAATTAATGATAAAATTTAAATTTATTTTTACAAATATTTTTCACCATTTTATCTCACAACCCATTTGCATTATTATAGTCATGAAGTCGAGGTTTGTCCCCTTCGACTTCTGGTTCAATAGTCATAGGTAGAATAACGGGATATGGCATGATGAACTTCTGAGCACGAGCACACACCCATTTGAGGTAAGGCTCCATGAGAATAGAGTTCCATTGTCCTAAAGTTTCGCTTTCTACTTTGTACACACTGCCCCACGCATGTATAAACCTTCGTCGATGTCTTTGGGAATCATCTTCGTAGTCGAACACAATGCCACGGATAATCATGTCATGAGGATCGTTTCTTCGTGCATATCCAAATTGGCGCAAAGCTAAAGAGGGGTTGTAAGTGATGCCTCCCTTGATGCCAAGGAGTGGCACATTAGGGTACTCTCCACAATGGTCAATGAGAGTGATGTCTCTTTGAAAGAAGTTGTTCCACCGGATATCTGAATGAGACAGAGACATAATCCTGCGAGACCATTTCATTCTTTATTCGTTTCTCAACACTGATCGGGGAAGGTGTAATGTAAACCATCTAGCCAGTAGTGGTACACAACACATAAGAGTTCCTCGTTTCTTCATGGTACGAGTATGTAGAGAATGTAGAATGTCTCCCAGCAAAGTATGTACCGGATTGCGGGTTAGGAAAATGTTGATAACGTGTACACTTATGAATTGGTCGGGATTAGGGAATAAAACCAACCCATAAATCAAAAGAGCCACAACTTCTTCAAAAGCTAGGTAAATTCTGTTTTTTAGTAGTAATCGAGCCTTTTCTATTAAGAACTTAGCAAGCAAACCCTTGACTCCACTCTTTGTTTCCCAATTGGACTCGATTTTTGACTTTCGCAAATGTAAGGCAGAAGCAATGATTTCAGGTTTTGGAATCTTTTCTAAACCACTGAAAGGTAGTTGATCTCGAACAGGTAATC
Source organism: Vicia villosa (assembly GCF_029867415.1). Classification (NCBI taxonomy): domain Eukaryota; kingdom Viridiplantae; phylum Streptophyta; class Magnoliopsida; order Fabales; family Fabaceae; genus Vicia; species Vicia villosa. The sequence continues at coordinate 75,301,924 of NC_081181.1, read as the reverse complement.
CAATTAGTTCAGAAAACTCTTCCAAGGTTGGTACTAACTGGTAATCAGGAAATGTAAAACAATGATGTTCGGGATCAAAGAACTGGAACAGGACCCGTATCATGTCTTCTTTAAATTTTGAGGTAACCAAATGGAGTAGGTGACCGTGCTTTTCGGTGAATTGAGCATTTCTGGGAAATTCTGATATTAAGTCTTTAAGTTCAGATAATACTGTTGAGATGTTGATCCGGATATAATCTCTGGTAGCGGGAGCTATTACCTGTAACAACAGAACAAAGGTAAACTCTTCGATCCTTGAAATGATTAATGAGAAAATGATATGTTTATGATGCTTATGATGTCATGATGTCAAACATGTGGCAAACACAAACAAATCAAACAATAGCCTTAGGTCTAAAGGCTTGCATGAGGTTCATAGGTGATACCCTCCCACTGAAGTTAAGTTGGTTTAAACCTGTCCTAAAATAGTGTTCGGGTTCTATGATCCTCGGAGACAACATCTCAATACGGCGCTCGGACAACCGATCAAAATATTCCTCGAGGATAACTAACTTCGATCAATTTCAAAGCTAGTCACTTAATAGGCCACAAGTCAAATTCAACTAAAGGTTCTAAGACAAATTAGTGTTTAATGAAATTTCGAAAGCCTAACATACTCCTTGATCGTTTTCAAGGGATATCAGTATAGACCAAAGTGTCGCACTAACGGTGACTACCAGATCAACCGTATCGGTACATGCCGTACAGTTTCCTTGGTCTATTGTCACATACTTAAAGTATCTCGAGATTTGGGTTAGAATCTTTCACACAAGTAAATACCAAAACAAACCTTTGAAAAAATAAAACAATCAAGACAAGAAATTGAAAACATCGAAGTGATCTAAACTCTAAGGTAACCCCTTTTTTGAAAACATTTTGTTTTTGAATTCCCCAGCAGAGTCGCCAGTTCTGTCGCCCTCGGTTTCTAATCTCGTGAGATACGAACTGACTCTTCTTTTATTTTTGAGTTTTGAAAATCAGAGAGTCGCCACCGACTTTTATTGTATCCAATTAAGGAAAGGTTTATAAAAGAAACAGAAAAAGACCTTTAAAAGATTTTGGGTTCGGGGGTAGGTTATACAAAGGGAAGGTATTAGCACCCCTTTGTATCCATGGTTATCCATGGGCTCTTAATTGCTTAGCTCACTTGTTTTGAATCATTTGTCTTTCCTTGAAATGCTTGTATGTGGTTTTAAAATACCTTTGTAAATTGGCTTTGTAATGATCTTGTGCTGATGTATACAAAATATTTTATCTTTCGAAAAATGTTAAAAAAAATCTTTAACTTCGTAATTATCCTTGTTTGGATATATACCAAGTGTTGTCTTTTTTTGAAAGTTTTGTTTTGAAAAGCAATGAATATGTGAGACATTTGTTGTTTTGATTTGATCAAGTAATTAGGAGATCTACCCTAAGTTTATAAGGTCCTTTACTATTTCTTTTAGAAAATTCTCTTTTGACCGGATATAAACAAAAGTTTGGATTTGTATTTGAAACAGCAGAATTGATTTTTGAGAAGAGTAACAGAGGGATTACCCTAAGAGGTGCAAGTGTGATTGTGTTTTGATTCAGATATTTTTGTCTTTGAAGTTAGTGACCTAACGCTTCAGTTTTTAAAGTGCGGGAATGTAAAATGCGGAAAAGTAAATCTACGCTATTACATCGATTGTGCGAGAAATGTAAACTACGCTATTTACATGATTTTGACAACCTATACACTTATCTATAAATTTAAATTGCATTAAGATAAAGGGAAGTATTTTTGGACTTTATAGATGGTTGATTTTAATTAGAATTAATGCATAATTAATTTAATTAAATGAGGAAAAAGGTAGAAATAAAATTTAAACCTAAAACTTAAGTCTAAAATATGTTCATATTTCTTATTAATTAATTTTAAAATAAAACTAATTTTTTTTGGATTTTTGAAGTTGTTTTGGAAATTTATTAAGTTAAATTAACATATAATTATACAAATAATTACACACATAATTTAAACTTAAAGAAAAAAAATATTCTAATTATGTACAAAATTAGTTTATAACATGTAAACTTAATTTAAATAAAAAGAAAATTTTTTTTGATTTTTTTTGATAGATGGAAATAATTAAAAAGCAAATATTTAACTATATACTAATTAATTAAACAAAATATTTCAATTATTAAGAAAAATAAAATATTTTTGTGTCAAAAAATAATAGATTATTTTATAAACCTAAAAATATTTTTATTATATTTTTTTGATTTTTAAAACTATTTTAAATTAATTTTGCAAGTTATATTAAATAAAATAGAAAATATATTAAATTGTGATCCTGTGTGGTTAGTGAGAGAGTCTATGGTATGGACTCGCAAGGCTGGAGCGTTGGATGTAGGATCAGATGCATCTGATGGTGAATGGAGTGAGACACATGGCAAAAGCGTAGACTGCAAAGCACAGGATCCAAAAATTTTAAACTGAAACACGCGCGTCCCTCAGCCAATGGGAGAGAGCCACGTCTTCATCTTCTTCATCAAAACACTTTTTCCAGCGCTCATTTGAAGAGAGCTGTAAAAAGCTTAACCCTATTATACCTGTGTATCACGAATACAAGCAAAACACAAAATAAATTTGGCGCGAGGCCACGAATCAACTCGTCTTGTTCATACGAGTTCGGTGGTATCAATTAGAACCTGTAATTTTGCCTGAATCGTGAAGCCCTAATTTTGAGATCAAGAACCCTAAAAGGGTGGTTCCTCGTACATGTGTCCAAACACCAATTAAATTTCCAGAAACGTTCAGAGCATCTATCTAAACATAAATATGCATTTATATCCTGCTAAACATGCATGTATGATTGAGTTCGAGTTAGTTTTTATTTGTGCAAACCGTGAGCTATGGTGGATGATTTTGAGTGCTTTGCTTGCTGAAAATGATTGGGTTATATTCAGTGGAGGTCAGGGAACGTGTTTGAGTGTTTAGTTTGTATTGAAATGAGCTTGAATTTCAAATTCAAATTTCAAATTTCCTTCAAAATTACAAGTTGTTACAAGAGTGGTATAAGCATAGGATTGGCTCTGAATTCGTGTGTCTATGTTACTGAAGTGTCCTAGTTCATTTATAAGCAATGAATGAGCTTCAAAACTAAGCTACCAAGCATTGATGATCTTTGAACTTTTGATTTTTTTAATATTAAAAATCTTGAATTCTTTGGCCATGGCTTTGAATTTTCTTCACCCTCTTGCTCTAGGCCTGCTATGTACTTCTCTTTGTTGCAGAAAATAAGCTATCTTGATGACTCAAACAAGAGACAAAGCTTTGGATAATGATCTTGCACCATTTCTTTTTAATTTAATTTTAAAGGTAATAAAATTAAACTAAAAAAGAAATAAAAATGTTATGGGCCTTAGGTTGGTCGTGGGAGGCCCTTAACATTGTTAGAATCATGTTTGGATCATGAAAACTTGGCCTCTTTTGAAAAAAAAACATTTATGATCAATGTTGGTTTCATGCATTGTTAGATGTTTTAAAGTGTTTTTGGTTGTGTATTTTTTAAGGGGAATTTGTTTGCGAGTCGAATCACATAAAATGTATAATGATCGAGAAGCGGATTAGGGAATGAATCCCACTCACTTCCATCCCATTATGTAATGTTTGAGATACAGATTAGAGAATGAATCTCACTCATTTCTCTCCCATTAATTAATGTTTGAGAAACAGATTAGGGAATGAATCCCACTCGTTTCTCTCCCATTAAGTAGCGACCGAGAGACAGATTAGGGAATGAATCCCACTCGTTTCTATGCCACTAAGATATTGAGAAATAGATTAGGGAATGAATCCCACTCATTTCTCTATCACTTGCTTAATGTGATTCGCATCTTCCTTTCATTAATGTTTTAAAGAGTTGAAAAAGAAAAAGAATGCAAAAGGGAACTAGATCTAACATTCTAATCTATGTTATCTAATCTATAATGGCCCTAAGGTCAAGGATAACTGTCCTATCTCAATTCCTCTTAACAAAGAAGGAAGAGTCTAAGGGAACATGGCAAGCAATAGTAAGGAGTAAGCAACATCAAAGCAAGGAATGAGAGGCGAAGCATGGAAAGGGGAGAAAGAGGCCCCAAGTCAGTAGCAAAACAAGGGATTGAATGTCCCAAATCAAATACAAAAGCATCACGGTATCATACAAAAATATCCACAAGAAGTTACCAAAGTATCGCGTGCGTCATTACTTACCAATTAGCGGACAAACATCAATTAATCGAAACAAAGACAAGTGAACACATGAGCTAGGCTTGAAGTCAGTAGCAAACTCATTCATTTAGTTCCAATACCCTATGTTAATCTATATTAGTCAATTAGCATGAAACAATACAAAACTCTAACCAAAACTAGACAACACTAGGTTAATACTAGCTAAACGGTTTCAAATCGTGAATGAAGTTAGGAACATGTAATCAAATGGTACAAGTCAGTAGCAAATAGCCCATACTAGATGCCTAAACAACCACAAAGTCATGCCAAGAAGTTCCACACAAAATTACGGGTCATTTGTACAAGTTACGGTGCAATCGTCAACCAAAAACAAGTTATTTACATGTGAGAAAGAAAAATCGAGTAAAATGGGAAAACATGATTTAAAATTTTCAATTCCAGGTTTTAGGACCTCTAGACATTCCTAATTATATGTACAAAAAGGAATCGACGTTATTGCATGAATGCATTTCAATTTGAGAGCACAATCGTCACAAACATATATTAGAAACGCATGTTAATCGAGTCAAACAACACTAACCAAATACCAATCAAAACAAAGAATTAGGAAATCATTTTTTGTACACAACATCATGGATTAGTCTACAGTAACCATACAAAAAATGGGAATTAAATTTTGATCCTAAGGTATTAAACGAAATCACTTTGCGAAATCTATCAAAACCGAAAGAAACATGAACATACCAAAGTAAATGATTTATTTAAAATAGCAAACTAGTTTCTAAAAATCTATAAAAAATACCACAATTATTTACACACATAGAAGTATCTAAAACATATTTTTGTTCATTTTTTATTTCAACTAAAAGTGAACTACAAATCGAAAATTGAGGAAGAACAAAAATTGTAAAGAGGGAAATATACCAGACAGGGGGTGCAGGCACAAGGAGGGCGCACAATCCATTCAGATTTGGCCCAAAGGGTGTTTTGGTTCAAATTTCTTCCAGCACAAAAACAAGGGGAGTGTGATGGGCTCTTAGGGGGTTAAGAAGATAGCAAATCAATTTTGTGAGCCCAAAGAGATTGAATTGATCCATTTTTCTCTTTTGATTCAGATTTTGTATTGCATTAATGGTCCATTAAACAAGAGTTAATCACGTTAATAACACAATCACTCCCTATTCAATTTCCTAAATCAGTTAATTAACAGAGTAAAACAAGAAAATTAGAAAAGAGGATTTTAGGGTTAAGAAATTGTGACCTCTCAACTCTCTTCTCTTCACGTGCGACGGCGGAAGGTCCTCTCTCTCCGATCGAATTTTCTTCTCATCCTCCGTGAACGTCGATTCTTACCTCACCATCCGGCATCGTATACCTCTCTCAGATTTACTCTCTTTGCTCCGTTCGAACTTCACTATCTCGGTCCGATCTATCCTCACCTTGACTTCGATGCAAACAAATTCATTCGAAAGTCAACACGAAGAGATGCTCCGATGACGATTCGAAGACGTCGGCCATTAGAATTCAAGGTAATCATCTGTGTTGTTCTTTTGCTTGTTCCCTCTGATTTGCGTTTCTTCTTCTTCTCGAATCAATCTCCTTCTCTGTGTTCTTAATGATTTAACCGTGATGTTGTTGTGGTTGCGACGTCGTTGTTGTTTGCGGAGACGTTACTGAAGTGCGATGACGATGAATGCAGAGGCGACTCAAATGATGGATTGGAGGTGATGATGTTGTCGAAGTTGGAAGATGATGATGAACGTGATTGTTGTTGAAGTTGTAGAAGAGTGAGGTGCTGGATATTAGAGATTGGCGATGATTTTTGTGGACGCGTAAGCAAGATGAATGATTAAGATGTTGAATTCAGAGTTTTTTCTGTCGATTTTCTGAGAGATGATTGGAGCGGTTTTCTGAGTTTTCTTGTGTGTGATTTTCTTGCAGGAACTATGAAGGTTGATCATGAAGAAGATGCGATGCGATTATGATTGAAGATTGGTTAGGGAGGACCGATTCTGGGATCAAAGATTTTGGTGAATTGAAGTGTTGATGATTGAATGAAGATTATTGAAGATTGATGGTGATGATGAAAGTCGAGAGAAGTCTTGAAGATTCTGAAAAGAGTTTTATGAAGATGATGAAGAAGGTGAATTCAGAGAGAGGGAGGTAAAGTTTGTTACAGATTCAGTTACACTCCAATTCTCTCCCCCCATTGTGTTACGTCTGAAACTAGTTTTTATTCATTTTCTCTTGAACTCATCCCCTTTTGCTTCACGACTTCAGTCTCTTTCCCTCATGAATTTCTCTGATCAATTTTCGGTCCTCTGCAAAAACGGTTTTCTGAATGGCCGCCTTTGGTTTAATTTTTTCCATGATATACTGCAGGTTCGGTTTGAAAATTTAGATGCAGGTAGGGTTTGCGATATGGAATCAGTTTTGACGCCACGGTTTGGTTTATTTCTGGTGCAGAGTTATGCAGGGGCGGTCTTTTTTCTTGTTGTAACTTTAGCTTCTTTTTGAAATGTGCAGGATTTTGTATGTGCAGCCTTGAGCCGTGTCTGTAAGCTGGACTCGTTCGGTTTATTTGCAGCAAAGTTACGGTTCGGTTTTTTTTGAAGTGAGGTTGAAGTCCATGGTGCAAATGGGAATGGTGGTAGAAACTTGGAGATTGGGCTTTGGGTTTATAAGAGGCTTTTTCTTTTTGTAATTCAAAATTTTTTGTAATCATCAATTGGGCCGTAATTCAGAATTGTATGGACTTTTGTAATGGATTTAGAAATATATAAATTTTCTTGTGTTTCAAGAGTTTGTATCAGAACTTTGAATGGGTCATGATAGGAATTTGAGAGAATGGCGTGAGGCTGGTATGCATCGAATAGTTTTGGTTTGTATATTTAGCTACTTCAAATTGCAAGAACCAAATGAACCAACTTTACAAGCTTGAACTACTTTGCATTTGTGGCTTTAGATGGTTTCCTTGAATAATTCCAATCAAAGGATCCATGTGATTAATCTTGCGCCAAAAATCTTCACTTCAGTCATCAAATTCAATCCAAATGACCTTTCTTTTATCCTTAAAACATCTTGCCCTAGTGAACACACGGTGGGGATTCCTTGAAGTAGATGACAATGGAAGCGTCGAGGAACACCTTAGCATGAAATTCCATGAGCTTCAATTGAATTAACAAACTTTGCCGCCATGGATATTAAACACTAATTTGGCATCTTGGTGAATTTAAATGAAGAAGAGATTCATAGTGCCCAAAAGCTAAAACCTTAATCTTGTGATCCAATACTCAAAGTGACGTTTACTGAATCATACTTGAATGGAGTAGAAACCCTAATCTCCCAGATCCTTGAACCCAAGACAACTTTATTGATTAATGATGCATGCTATGTTAAATGGCCTAATGGAGAGGTGCAGATGCATGCAAAGCGTAAGCCAGATAGAAATAAATTAGGGGTGGGACAAATTTGGGGTATGACAACTATATCGAGTCCTGAATGCAGTCTTAGGCACATCTGATCTCTTCACTCAGATTTGATGGTACCCTGACCTAAGATCAATCTTCGAGAACACGCTGGCTCCTTTCAACTGATCTAGGAGGTCATCAATACGTGGTAAAGGATATTTGTTCTTTATGGTAACTTTGTTCAGTTGACGGTAATCGATGCACAGGCGCATACTTCCGTCTTTTTTCTTTACCAAAAGAACAGGAGCTCCCCATGGAGAAACACTGGGTTGAATAAAATGCTTAGCAAGAAGCTCTTCCAATTGGTTCTTCAGTTCTCTGGGTTTAATAGGAGACATCCTATAAGGAGTGATGGAAACTGGGGCTGTTCTAGGAACAAGATCGATTGAGAATTCCGCTTCCCTTTCCATAGGGAGAGAAGTGATATCCTCAGGAAACACATCAGGAAATTCACACACCACCGGGATCTCTGACAATTCAACTCTCACGGAAGGTTCCTTGGAAAGAACTAAAAGAAAGGATCTTTCTTAAGAAAAGAGATAATTAATCGTGCTGATTGTACCTTATATCAACTTGGTAATTGCATCATCGGAAGAAGTCTCTTCTGTAGGAATGAATATGGCCTTTTCGTTGCAACCAATGTACACCGAGTTAAGAGACAACCAATCCATCCCTAGAATAACATCAAGCCTCTTGAGGGGTAAGCAAATTAGATCAATCGGGAAGTCACGACCATTAAAAGACACCGAACAATCTTTACAAATTAGTCGAGCTTCCACAGTATCATCCGTTGCCGAAGAAATAATCATAGGATTGGGTAATGGAGTAACTTCCAAACCAAGTCAGTAAACACACTCGGTAGAGACAAAAGTATGAGTGGCTCCACAATCAACTAAAACACATAAAGGTTGATTGTTAACATAACACGTACCCGCAATGAAATTATGGTTTCCCTTGGCCTTTCTCGAATCCAAAGTGTAAACACGACCTGCAGTCTTCTCAGAAATCCTCTTTTGTGGACATTGTGGAGCTATGTGGCCCTGCTCGCGACATCTAAAACAAGTCACTGAAGCGTACTTGCACTCTCCGGTATGCTTCCTACCACACTTGCCACAATGGGGCGGTTGGGCTGATTGGTCACCATAAGCCTGCTTCTTCTTTGGTGGAGGATTACGAGGCCTCAAGTGTTGAGTAGATCTTCCTTGCTCCCTAAAATTAGCCCTGTTCTGGTTCCTCTCTTCTTGAACCCTCTTAACGCTGTTTTCAGCAACATAGCATTGTCTTAGACATTCAGCATAAGTAGTGAACTCTCTTTGGGAAAAACTATGAGCAATGTCGGCCCTCAAACCCATCATGAACTGGTCAATCTTCCATAGTTCATCTGGAGCATAAACAGCTTGTCGGGAGTAATCAGCCAAGTCTTCGAACTTCTCTGCATATTCTGAAACAGACATGTCACCTTGCTTGAAGTTCTGGAATTCACGCTCCTTCTGAGTCCTCACACTATTAGGGAAATACTTCTCCAAGAGTGCCACCTTGAAGTGCTGCCAATCCTTAGGAATCTCTTGTGTGGTGAAATAGGTGGATGCAGTGTTCCACCACCTAAGAGCTGATCCCTTCATCTTCTGGGTAGCAAAGATCACCTTCTCTTCTTCAGTACACTGAATAGCTTGGAACACCCTTTCCATACCAGCTAACCAGTCATGAGCCAAAAGAGAATCAAGTCCGCCAACAAACTCTGGAGGATCCATCCTGGAGAAGGCACGAAAATCCGGTCCAGCTGCAGCTTGAGGATTGGGAACTTGATAGGAGGTTGTTGTCCCTGCATGCCTTGCATCATTTGAGCCATCATCTGATTTTGCTGCATCATCTTCTGCATCATTTGTTGCCAAGGCACACCTGCACCCCCGGCTTCTTGCTCGGGCTCCACATTTCTAGTTCTGGGCCTTCCGAGACCTCTGCGTTGCTCAGCCATCTCCCTGTTGTCATACCCCAAAATTTGTCCGCCTTAATTCTAACATTTATTTTTTTAAACTTTGGTATTATAAATTTTTTGTTCAATTTTACTAACATTTTAACAATAATTTTTATTTACGAAAAAATATGGAATAGTTACTTTAGATTATTTGTATTTTCTAAATAAATAAATTTGGCCGGACACTTCACATGTTTTATTGTGCAATTCTATTTCGAATAAATTGAATAGAGCAATTGACGAATGAGTGTGTAAGGAAATATGAACAACAAGTCTTGAGTTCAAGTCCCACCTTTGGTCAGTTATTTTTTTTTTTAATCATTTTTATTATAAGTTTATTGTAGGTAGATTATTTGTAATATATTAAATTATTAGATTGATTTTTTGTTTGTCATTATTATTTAAGAGTAATTATTTTATTATTATTATTAATCATTCTATTCTCGGTTATTAAAATATTATTACTTATTTATAAATAGTATTAACTATTATTTTGAAGTAAATGTTATTAAAAATATTATTAGTCATTAACTTTCATTAACTATTATTATTTTGATTACAATTGTTTAACAATAATATTAAAAGGCTTAATAATAATAAAAGAGAGGAAATCGTGGCATTTTGACCAAAACAAACTTTTTAGTTTGAATATATGTCAAAAATTGGTAACAAGGAAGGCGCTTATTGCCTATCTTTTAGGGTTAAATTTTTCTTTTTTTAATGATAATAATAAAGCAACATAAAAATTGTAAGTTTTTTAAATATATATATATATATATATATATATATATATATATATATATATATATATATATATATATATATATATATATATATATATATATATATATAGGGCATATCATATGAGAATGACTTTTTTATATGAGAATGAATCTGAACCATTGAATTTTAAAATTAATGGTGGAGATTATGATTGAATCTTTTTTTTCTCTCTCCTACTTCATTTATAAAAAAGTCATTCTCATATGATACGTCCTCTATATATATATATATATATATATATATATATATATATATATATATATATATATATATATATATATATATATATATATATATATATATATATATATATATATATATATATATATATATATATATATATATATATATATATATATATATTCGTGTCTATAAAATTAATAATTATCTAAGCTATCATTATTTTAATCACTATTTGTATTTTTTTTTTTTTTTTTTTTTGGCTTTATACCACCGGTTTAGTCCGGTTCGGGGGCGAGTTCTGGCATCAAGTGGTTCCATCCCCCTCCCGATCGCAGTTGCGGGGGATCGAACCGTAGTTCTCCCTACCAAGTCCAGCGCCAATCACCACTGGACCAACTAACGATTGGTCTATTTGTATTTTTTTTACTTTAACTATTATTAATAATATTATTAGCAATACTAATTGTTTTGATTTAATTAATGACTAACAACTTTCTTTAGTTGTTGATTAGAATTATTAAAGATGTTATTAACATATTATAAAAAAAAGAAACGACAATTATTTATTTAAATTAAGTCTAGTTTTGTTAAGTGGCTAACTATTATATTAATTGGATATTTATATAATTAATTAATTAGTGAATTAAATTATTTTTACCCAGTCAAAGAAATCAAAATTAGGGTTTCTAAACCCTGTTCATCTTCTTCCTTGTGGCGGCCTTCATCCAAATAAACCCTAAATCAATCCAAGCAAGAATATTTTAGAATAAAAAACAAATCAAGATTGAAAGAAGAAAGTTTTTCAGAAAACGAATACAAATCAAATCAATTATCACAATAAAACAAATCTTCAAATACAGAAACAATTTGAAACCAAAATAAAATCGGATCATCACAGTAATTACTAAATCGAATCTCTAATCAACTTCTGAATTAAAGCTCTTAAAAGATTTCCTAATTCACTAATCCTAAAACTCTATAAATTAAAACCTAAAATCTACAGAAGAGGGGGGAAAAGGAGACCGGAAAAATTAGGTGAAATCGAAAGAAGGAGTAGAAAGAGATTTCGAAGCATAAAGTCTTCAAAGGTCTCCGATCGCCGCCGTGCCCTTCATTTTCGACCTACATCCAGAAAAACGGAAAAATTAAAAGGAGGAAATCGGACAAACAGAACGGAACTTACGAAAAGAATCGCATCCACTGAGGTAAATAAATCTGAACTTAGCTTGTAGGATTTGTTGATATCTTCTATGCGTAGTTCTTGCATGTTATTGCTTCCATTTGAATATTTGGGTTTGAAGGTGGTTTCACGGTAAAAGGGGAAGTCGGAGTTCTTTTTTTCTTTGCCTTCTGGTTTTTGGGTTAAGAGGGATTTGAAGAGATAAGGGAGAGAGAGAGAGAGAGGAACGAATAACAAAAAATAAAAATGAATCTTCCAATTGCCACCCCTTCATATTTTTATTAAAATGAAATTTATGAAAAACAATAATCATATGTACCTCCTCCCGTGCTCCCTCATTTAAAATAGCATGCAAACCCTTTGATCGTCACATTTTGAATCTAAGTCCCAGATCATAATTCTGTGGACCATTAGATTCAGATCGACGGTTAAGATCTTGCAATCCACACTAACTTCCGTAGACGCACCTTTACCTTGTCCAAACAGGTCTTGAATCATATTGGGCATGGTCTGTAACTATCTACACCCCATAATTTTAATAATAAATATAAAATACACCCCTCCTTTTTGTTTAATCAATTTTTTTTAATTTATTCCTTTTTTGTTAAATGATAAATAATAATATAATAATTATTAGTTTTATTCAATATACTCTATAAATACATGGTTTTATTTAATAATTTTCTAACCTATAGCAATTAGTTTATATTTAATAATTAATTTGGATAATCAATAGCCAATGATATATTTAATTTAGATGAATGATTTAACAATTAATTCAAAATAAAATTCATCCCAATATCTAAAAAAGGGATTCTTTTTTTTTTTAAAATTTGGTAGAATCATATCTCATTATTAATTCTAAATATTATTACTATCCTTCGTTAGTTTTTTAATTGCAATTGTAAAAAAGAAAAAAAATAAAAAATTCAAAATATAATTATTCTAATACAATTAAAACTTTATTTAATTATTAAGCACATTACTAATTATTCATTATACAAAACAAAAACAAGGGATTGTACACAAAGTTTATTTTCACTCATAACTACGAACTACGACAAACTGCGAAACTACGAATCTTTGCTAAAACACAAATCAACATACAAAAATAATGGTGTACAATCCCATAAAAAAAACACCAACAAACCTACGAACTACGTTGACTCTGATCCTCCAATAAAGAGGTACGTAGGCATCTGGGCAACCAGAACGAGTCCCCTTTCCCTAAAATTAAGTAGGTTTGAGATTTTATTCTCTGCCCTACTGTACACTTTTAACTTCAACTTTTTTCATAAACCTTACCCTAGAGACACTGTAAACCTTAAGGAAGAGTTAAGGGTGCCTAACACCTTCCCTTGACCCTAATTTCTCGACTTACTTAGAGTCTCTCTAATTAGGTTTTTTTCCCGTATTTAACCTTATCTTTTTAGGATAGAATAAATATAGGTGGCGACTCTGTAATTTAGGTTATTTAACTTAAAATTTTAAAGCCGGTCGTAACAGCTGGCGACTCTGCTGGGGACCCTTAGAGCAGAGAAGCACTTAAGGTTTAGGGCATGTCTCTTTGGTTTAGGTTTTGATTTTATGGTTTATATTTTTTTGGCAATTTGTTTTATTCTTTATTTTATTTCTTTAATAATGTTAAATATTATTATTTGAAATATATTTGCCTTATTATTGCTGGGTTATATATACATATGAAATTGTTGTTAAACCTTAAGTGTGGGAATTGTCACTAAGTAAGAGGAGACTTGCATCGCCTACGAGCTTTAGTGACAATTCCACTCAGAGTGGGTCGAATTCCGAGAAATATCTTAGATGAGGCTAGACCTTGTCGAGGGTAGGATGCGGAATTTGGCTGATCTCTCTGGGAACCTACCCCTAAAATTCGAACCTCATGGACAATAGAGTCCTTCTAAAAATCCAAAGAAACAAAAAGTTTCAGAGGATATGAAGGGCCCCATGAGACCCTTAGAATTAAACCACCTTTGGGAAGGGTAGAAAATTCGTAGGACGAACATATGAACCTACGTACTAAGGTAATTTTATCATCCACCCTTCATGGGAAGCCATCCCGAGAGGGGCATTACGTGGAAAATCTAAGTCCACGTAGGGTTATCTCTTACAAGTATCATCACATAGACTCATAAGGGTATTATGTCGCTTAACCTGGATCCCTAGCATTTAGGGATTCCCTTTTAATCTGACATTGTCTATAAGACCTCTCAGGTTTTAGTTTAAGTGGACGTCCTTTTGTCCCTGAATGCACAACATATGGCCTCATGATGGCCATGTGATAAGGAGACTCTTGATGGATCCCCGAGCGCTCGTATACTGTATATCCTTATTAAGTATACAATCTTAGTCATCCGTTCATTAGACTTTGAATCTACACCCTTGGATATCTATTATGAGGGACATTAGATTTGAAGCGAACGGTCCATGGGATATGTGGACATCAATATTCAATCCTAGTCATCCATTATTAAACTTTGAATCTACACCCTCGGATATCTATTCTGAGGGCCATTATATTTGAAGCGAACGACTCATGAGATCTGGTGACCATCTTGAACGGTCACCATGTGTTCTTTCCCACGCATTCCCTAGCCTGTAGGGTTTTCCTTTGTTTGTAGCAATCCCTAGCCTATAGGGATTGCTTTTAAAGATCTTGTTCTTCCTATGAAGTACATCTTCGTTAATGCACATCACATGGCCTCCCGATGCCCATGGGATATGGTGTCTGTCGAACGGTCACAATATGCTCTCTCCTGTGCGCCCCCTAACTTGTAGGATTTGGACTCTCGTCCATACATCATTCATCCCTAGCCTGTAGGGATTCCCCTTCGTCCATCATTGTCCTTAGGTAGGTTGTGTTCTTCATATGGAACCTTACCACAAAGGACATGCTCGCTTTTGCACATCGCATGGCCTCCCGACGCCCATGGGATCTGGTGATTGTTGAACGGTCACCATGTGCTCTCTTTTACGCATTCCCTAACCTGTAGGGATTTCTGTCGTTGTATCATAATCCCTAACCTGTAGGGATGTCTTTTCTTCTAACCACGCATTTTCATACATTCATGCATTTGCATTTGCATTTCAACCTTCGACCTTATCTAATCTTTGTTGTGCTAGCTAATTTCTCGAGACTTGCAAATAAACTCGAGTAGATTCTTAAGCTATGGAGAGAGGAGATTTATCATTGAATATTCAAATGAGATTGGTCCTACGAATAGAAAAGGCCGCCCTTCACTATACAAGATACATGCTTACGCCTACACATACGCCCCAAATTCAATTATCATTGGAGATTCCCCTGCATCGAGATCAACTGCCTTCTCAACAAAATTGGCATGCCCAAGGAAAATCAAAGATCACCCTTTACTTCTACAAGTCAAAGAACTAAGAAGTAAAACAAAGTCATTGGATCAACAAAGGATAATGTTGAAGGATAGAAAAACACTTAGAAGGGGGGGGGTTGAATAAGTGTAGTTTAAAACTTGGACGATAAAAATAAATTGCACAGTTATTTTTATCCTGGTTCGTTGTTAACTAAACTACTCCAGTCCACCCCCACGGAGTGATTTACCTCACCTGAGGATTTAATCCACTAATCGCACGGATTACAATGGTTTTCCACTTAGTCCGCAACTAAGTCTTCTAGAGTATTCTGATCACAACTTGATCACTCCAGGAACAACTGCTTAGATACCCTCTAAGACTTTCTAGAGTTTCCTGATCAACACGATCTCTCTAGTTACAACTGCTTAGATAACCTCTAAGACTTCCTAGAGTATTCTGATCAACACGATCACTCTAGTTCCTTACAACTTAATGTAATCAATTCTAAGAGTATTACAAATGCTTCTGAAAAGCTATAATCACAACTGTGATATTTCTCTTAACGTTTATGCTTAATCTCACTAATATATTACAACAACAATGTAGTGAGCTTTGATGAAGATGAAGTTTCTGAGCTTTGATTTGAACAGCGTTTCAGCAAGTCTTTCAGAATAATATCGTTCAGAATTCGTCAACCTTGCTTCTCATCAGAACTTCATATTTATAGGCGTTTGAGAAGATGACCGTTGGATGCATTTAATGCTTTGCGTGTTCCGTACAGCATTGCATTTAATGTTTTACGCTTTTGTCTACTACCTCGAGCCTTGTTCTCGCTGTGTCTACTGACGTTGCCTTTAATAGCTTCAACGTTCCTTTTGTCAGTCAGCGTAGCCTGCCACTTGTACTTTCTTCTGATCTGATGTTTGAATATAATATTTGAATATCATCAGAGTCAAACAGCTTGGTGCATAGCATCTTCTTGTCTTCTGACCTTGAAGTGCTTCTGAGCGTGATACCATGAGAACTTCAGTGCTTCTGCTTCTGATCTCAAGTTCTTCTGATGCTTCCATAGACCCATGTTCTGATTCTGCCTTGACCATCTTCTGATGTCTTGCCAGACCATGTTCTGATGTTGCATGCTGAACCTTCTGAGACAAAGCTTCTGAGCGTTGATTTGTGCATACTCTTTATATATTTCCTGAAAGGGAAATTGCAATGTATTAGAGTACCACATTATCTCACACAAAATTCATATCCTTGTTATCATCAAAACTAAGAATATTGATCAGAACAAATCTTGTTCTAACAATCTCCCCCTTTTTGATGATGACAAAAACATATATAAATGATATGAATTTGCGATCAGAAAGAGCAGACGGCTAAAGACAAATTACACAGCTATAGCATAAGCATGTGAATATGTCTCCCCTTGAGATTAACAATCTCCCCCTGAGATGAATAATCTCCCCCTGAAATAAATACTCGAAGAACTTTAATAATAAAAGACTTCCCTGATTATTTTGGTAGAGACGATCACATAAGCTTATGTATTTTGATAATTCATAGCTTCTGACTTCTGCTTCCATTGGACAGCTTCAGAACTTGAATTTCTTTAGATCCCTAGAACACTCACAGCTTCTGATTCCTGCTTACATTAGGACAGCTTCAGAACTTGAATTTCTTTGATCTTCAGAACATTCACAGCTTCTGATTCCTGCTTCCATTTAGGACAGCTTCAGAACTTGAATTTCTTTGATCTTCAGAACATTCACAGCTTCTGATTCATGCTTCCATTTAGGACAGCTTCAGAACTTGAGTTTTCTGGATCTTTAGACCATTCGCAGCTTCTGATTTCTGCTTCCCTCGGATAGCTTTAGAGCTTTGAATTTCTTCTTACATCACTTCATGCTAGGTTGTATCAGAACATTGTTGAATGTACCAGAGCATCATCAGAGCATCTCTACATCCTGAAATGTTACAGAACAACACTAAACGACAAAAGTCAGCATGAAAGAGTTAGAACATAAAATGTGTATCAGAATACAAAATATGTATCAGAATCATATAAGCCATATAGAATATATCAGATCTAATAGACAATGTATCAGAGCAAATAGCCAATGATTTGAATCATATTTTATTATCAGAATTTCTGATCATTTTGCTTCTTGCTTCTGATTCTGAAGCTTTCTAGCTCTCAGCTTGCTTCAAGAATCCAAGAGCTATTTCTGATCATTCTTCCTTCTGATTCTGAAGCTTTCTAGCACTCAGCTTGCTTCAAGAATCCAAGAGCTTGATTCACTTTGTTGCTTCTTATGTTGATCTTGAATCTTTGATTCCTGCAACAACACAACTTAAAAACATAGAACTTTGCAAGTTCTGTTAGTAAATGTGGAGCCTTTTTACTCGGTAACTGATAATATTAATCAGATCATTTATCATATATTTTCTCCCCCTTTTTGTCATAACATCAAAAAGCATAAAAGATTCAGATGTAAAGCAAGAGACAAAAGGAAAGAAACATAAATAACTTTTCATTGATTTTAACAAGAAAGGATTACAGAAGAGGAATGCAGGAAAGCAGATGCAACAACGAAAGAAAACTACAAAGACCAAAGGACTAAGATCCTAGCCTACGCAAAATCCGCGCCAGAACATCATGAATCCCGTCAATGCTTGTAGCTTGCCTTGCCATGAAAGAGCGAAACTCAGCATTGGCTGCTTCTTGCGCGTTCAAACGAGAAGCCAGCATAGCTTGATTCTGATGAAGAGCTTCCAAGGTCTCCATCAGTGCTGAGGTTTCACCAGAAGAAGAGGCACCAGAATTTCTCCCAAAAGGGACAGCAATCTCAGCAGGGCGATCTTCTGGAAGGACTTCAGCTTGTGCATCTTCCATCTCCACATCTGAGTCAGACTCAGAAGTAGCCTCAGCATATTCTGGTTCAGGCAGCTCAGAAGTTCCATCTTCCAACGCTTGAAGAATAGCTGCTAGGTTTGTTGGAGGAGTAGAACCAGCAACTTCAGCAGAATAAACCACTACTGGAAAGACCATGTGAGGTGCTTTTTCAGAAGGGTTCATTCTGAACCAGTTGAACAACCACTGAAAATCTCCAGTCAGCACAGGAAACCATGGTCTCCACACCATAATGTCTCTGTAGAGATTTTCTTCTTCCAACTCATCTGCAGGTAACCTCTCTTCAAGAACTCTTCTGTTCCTTATGAGATGGTGATAGCTGCTTTCACCAACTTCCAACCGAAGACCACGAACACCAGGTGCTTCAGACATGATCCTTCTTTGAATGTCTGTAACCTTATCCAAAAAATCCTGACGAAAGGTATCCCAAAGGTTGCATGTAGCACACTCGTCCAGATGGTTAAGGTGAGCAGCACCCAAAATCTCCAACCAGCTATTTACATCATAATGTAAAAGCTCCAGAAGTGATTGAGTGGTAGGGGTTGGAGGGTTGACAGTGAACCTGGAGTCGGGAAGAACAACACTGTATGGGTTAGGTGTTCTGGTGGGAAAAGGGTGTGAGAGAGATGAGGTGATATCTGTGGGTTGGGTTGAAGGAGAGGAGATATCTGATGGTGAAGAAGGTGGTTCAGAAAGGATGAATGAGGAGGAAGATGTGTTGGAGGTTTGTGAAGAGGGAGGTGATACAGGACTACCATCAGGAGGTTGATACACACGTCTAGAGTAGTTTCTAGTCATCATAGCTTCAAAGAAGTTCACCTTGACAGGATCGTAGGTGATCTTCACTTTCTTTGGTTTGATTTCTGGTTCATCAGTTGCTTTTCTCTTTTGTTTCCGATCAGATTCTTGATTTTGGGAACTTGACGAAGGATTCATGATGAAATTGCAGAAAATGAAAACTGCTAGGGTTTAAAATATGAATGCAAAGAGAGAGAGAGAGAGAGATAAAAAGAAACTGAATGCAAGAGAGAGGAAATATATAGGAGGGAAAAGAAACGTTTGAAGAATATAAAACGAAAAAGAATAAACTGAAAAGAAATAAAAAGAAAAGAAATAAACTGAAATGATGGATAGCATTTAATGTTACGTGACGGAGGAGAGATAATAATGACAAAGGAAGTGATTAGCACAGTTACCTAAGTAGACGTCCCCTCAACTGCACGCACGCTTGTCCAGAAATAGTGAACACGTGTTTACCATCTGGATAGCCAGTTACAGCTGTTTTGCTTTTAAAGAGATTCTGAATCAACTTAGACAATGAACCGTTAGTAATAACTGAATCACAATTTCTAATTGATTTCAATCAGAACTTCTTAAAAAAAAACGTTCATTTCAGAAGATACTCATACATAAGATCTTCTCATTTTCTCATTCTGGGCATAAATACATACTGATTTAGTTCTTCTTGCATGGCAATTATTCAGTCTGGATCTTCTAGAGCTTGATCAACAGAAGTTGGCTCGATCAAAGAAACAAGACCTAATTGACATTCTGCATTGTTCTTAAGGAATGCCCTTGTTCTGATGGGATCATCTTTCTTTCCAAGGATCACATCTTCTGAATGAGCTGAAGCAAGTCTAGGTGATCTTCTGACAGTTGGTTCTTCAGAAATCCTAAGATCTTCTAAAGATGCAGAAACTTGATCTTCTGATCCATTGCTTCTGAGACTGCCAGCTTCTGCAGCATTGCTTCTTGGTTCTACTGCTTCTGATATATCAATATCAAAATCTGCAAAATTCTCAAACTGCTTTGGTTTTTCAAGACCAAGCTTATCCTCAAACCTGATATTGATTGATTCTTCTACAATCAATGTTTCAGTATTGTATACTCTGTAGCCTTTAGAGCGTTCAGAATATCCAAGAAGGAAACACTTTTGTGCTTTAGAATCAAACTTACCAAGATGATCTTTAGTGTTCAGAATAAAACATACACATCCAAAAGGATGGAAATATGAAATGTTGGGCTTTCTGTTCTTCCACAATTCATAAGGAGTCTTATTTAGAATAGGTCTGATAGAGATTCTATTCTGAATATAACATGCAGTGTTTATTACTTCTGCCCATAAATGCTTAGCCATATTGGTTTCATTGATCATGGTTCTAGCCATTTCTTGTAGAGTCCTATTCTTTCGCTCTACAAATCCATTTTGCTGTGGAGTTCTAGGGCAAGAGAAATCATGGGCAATACAATTTTATTTGAAGAACTCCTCAAAGAATCTGTTCTCAAATTCGCCACCATGATCACTTCTGACCTTTATGATTTTACACTCTTTTTCAGATTGAATCTGAGTGCAAAATTCAAAGAACACTGAATGAGACTCATCCTTGTGTTTTAAGAACTTTACCCATGTCCAGCGGCTATAATCATCAACAATGACTAATCCATATTTCTTCCCTCTAATAGATGCTGTTTTGACAGGGCCAAACAGATCAATGTGCAAGAGTTCTAACGGCCTTGAGGAAGAAACAACATTCTTAGACTTGAATGCAGGTCTGGAGAACTTGCCCTTCTGACATGCTTCACAAAGAGCATCTGATTTGAATTTCAGATTTGGGAGTCCTCTGACCAGATTTAGTTTGTTATTCTGAGAAATATTTCTCAAACTAGCATGTCCTAATCTTCTGTGCCAGACCCATTGCTCTTCAGAAACAGACATAAGACAAGTCACCTTCTGATTTTTAAGATCTTGAAGATCTGTCTTATAAACATTGTTCTTTCTCTTGCCTGTAAATAGGATTGAGCCATCCTTCTGACTTACAGCCTTGCAAGACTTTTGATTGAAGATTATATCATAACCATTGTCACTTAATTGACTTATGGACAATAAGTTATGCGTTAATCCTTCTACAAGAAGTACATTAGTTATGGAGGGAGAGTTACCAAATTTTATAGTTCCAGAGCCAATGATTTTGCCCTTCTGATCTCCTCCAAACTTGTCTTCTCCACCTGGTTTAAGCACCAGGTCTTGGAATGTAGACCTTCTTCCCGTCATGTGTCGCGAGCACCCAGAGTCCAGGTACCATGACATTTTGCTGTTTGTCCTCTTTTCTGCCAAGGATATCTGTAACAGAAATTACCTTCTCCTTAGGTATCCATAATTTCTTGGGTCCTTTCTTGTTAGTTCTCCGCAAGTTCTGATTGAACTTGGGTTTAGCAAAATATTTAACAGGAAGAACAATATGATAATCTTTATGAGGAGATTCATGATATTTCTTAGGTCGTGTCACATGTTTCTTTGTGTGAACAGTGTTAAACTTCTGTGCATGTGAAGTGAGCCTAATATCATGGGAGTGGCCAAATTTAAATTGGTTATACAAAGGCTTGTATGATATTTTCATATCATCCACAGATTCAAGCTTGTATGGGATTTCACCCTCATAACCAATGCCTACTCTATTGTTTCCAGACACAGCATATATCATAGAAGCTAGCTGACTTCTGCCAATACTTCTAGATAGAAATTTTCTGAAGCTCAAGTCATATTCTTTCAGAATATGATTCATGCTAGGAATGGCTTTTTCTGTTTCAGAAGGAGATCCACTATCTTTGGATAGATTTAAAACTTTTTCCTTCAGTTCAGAATTTTCCAATTCCAGCTTCTTAGTTTCAAATTCAAATTGCTTCTTCAGCTTTTTGCATTTGATACTAAGATGAGCTTTGAGTTCCAGAAGTTCTGTTAAACTGGAAACTAACTCTTTCTAGATAGTTCAGAAAATACCTCTTCAGAATCTGATTCTGATGTAGATTCTGATCCACCATCTTCTGTAGCCATCAGCGCAAAGTTTGCTTGCTCATCTTCAGAGTGTGATTCATCTTCTGATTCAGAGTCATCCCATGTTGCCATAAGACCTTTCTTCTTATGAAACTTCTTCTTGGGATTCTCCTTCTGAAGTTTTGGACATTCATTCTTATAGTGTCCAGGCTCATTGCACTCATAGCACATGACCTTCTTCTTGTCAAATCTTCTGTCATCAGAAGATTCTCCACGTTCAAATCTCTTTGAACTTCTGAAGCCTCTGAACTTCCTTTGCTTGCTCTTCCAGAGTTGGTTTACCCTTCTGGAGATCATGGACAATTCATCTTCTTCTTTAGATTCTGATTCTTCAGGATCTTCTTCTCTAGCCTGAAAAGCGTTAGTGCATTTTTTGATATTTGATTTTAATGCAATAGACTTACCTTTCTTCTGAGGCTCGTTTGTGTCCAGCTCAATTTCATGGCTTCTCAAGGCACTGATAAGCTCTTCCAAAGAAACTTCATTCAGATTCTTCGCAATCTTGAATACAGTCACCATTGGACCCCATCTTCTGGGTAAGCTTCTGATGATCTTCTTTACATGATCAGCCATGGTGTAGCCTTTGTCAAGAACTCTCAATCCAGCAATCAGAGTTTGAAATCTTGAAAACATCTTTTCAATGTCTTCATCATCCTCCATCTTGAAAGCTTCATATTTCTGGAATAGAGCAAGAGCTTTAGTCTCCTTGACTTGAGCATTTCCTTCATGAGTCATTTTCAAGGACTCATATATGTCATGAGCCGTTTCCCTGTTAGATATCTTCTCATACTCAGCATGAGAGATAGCATTCAGCAAAACAGTCCTGCATTTGTGATGATTTTTTAAATCTTTCTTTTGATCATCAGTCATTTCGCTTCTCGTGAGCTTTACACCAGTAGCATTAACAGGATGTTTGTAACCATCCAACAGAAGATCCCATAGTTCACCATCTAGACCAAGAAAGTAACTTTCCAGTTTATCTTTCCAGTATTCAAAGTTTTCACCATCAAATACTGGTGGTCTAGTATAACCATTGTTACCATTGTATTGCTCAGCAGAGCCAGATGTAGATGCAGATGTATTTGTTGGAATTTCACCAGCCATCTTTTACTGAAGCGTTTTTCTCTTCCTGAATCTTTTCTAAACACGGTTAAGTGCTTGCACCTTAGAACCGGCGCTCTGATGCAAATTGAAGGATAGAAAAACACTTAGAAAAGGGGGGGGGGGGTTTGAATAAGTGTAGTTTAAAACTTGGACGATAAAAATAAATTGCACAATTATTTTTATCCTGGTTCGTTGTTAACTAAACTACTCCAGTCCACCCCCACAGAGTGATTTACCTCACCTGAGGATTTAATCCACTAATCGCACGGATTACAATGGTTTTCCACTTAGTCCGCAACTAAGTATTCTAGAGTATTCTGATCACAACTTGATCACTCCAGGAACAACTGCTTAGATACCCTCTAAGACTTTATAGAGTTTCCTGATCAACACGATCACTATAGTTACAACTGCTTAGATAACCTCTAAGACTTCCTAGAGTATTCTGATCAACATGATCACTCTAGTTCCTTACAACTTAATGTAATCAATTCTAAGAGTATTACAAATGCTTCTGAAAAGCTATAATCACAACTGTGATATTTCTCTTAACGTTTAAGCTTAATCTCACTAATATATTACAACAGCAATGTAGTGAGCTTTGATGAAGATGAAGTTTCTGAGCTTTGATTTGAACAACGTTTCAGCAAGTCTTTCAGAATAATATCGTTCAGAATTCGTCAACCTTGCTTCTCATCAGAACTTCATATTTATAGGCGTTTGAGAAGATGACCGTTGGATGCATTTAATGCTTTGCGTGTTCCATACAGCATTGCATTTAATGTTTTACGCTTTTGTCTACTACCTCGAGCCTTGTTCACGCTGTGTCTACTGACGTTGCCTTTAATAGCTTCAACGTTCCTTTTGTCAGTCAGCGTAGCCTGCCACTTGTACTTTCTTCTGATCTGATGTTTGAATATAATATTTGAATATCATCAGAGTCAAACAGCTTGGTGCATAGCATCTTCTTGTCTTCTGACCTTGAAGTGCTTCTGAGCGTGATACCATGAGAACTTCAGTGCTTCTGCTTCTGATCTCAAGTTCTTCTGATGCTTCCATAGACCCATGTTCTGATTCTGCCTTGACCATCTTTTGATGTCTTGCCAGACCATGTTCTGATGTTGCATGCTGAACCTTCTGAGACAAAGCTTCTGAGCGTTGATTTGTGCATACTCTTTAAATATTTCCTGAAAGGGAAATTGCAATGTATTAGAGTACCACATTATCTCACACAAAATTCATATCCTTGTTATCATCAAAACTAAGAATATTGATCAGAACAAATCTTGTTCTAACAAATGTCCCTAGGATCAATAGGTTTTATCATTTCAAATTGTAATTTCTATGATCGCTAAGTGTTATTTGGTATAAACGTTGTACCTTTCGATTAATAATTCTAATAAAATAATCATGCATGTTTTGAATGAAATCCATTCATTTCACTCTTTCGTATCTATGAATATCAATACTTTTCCATTATCAACTTTCCATTTTCACTTTTAACAAACTTCGAGGGAGAATGAAGAATTAAAATAACTAAATTGGCTGACGTATGCTTTCAATGTTAAGACCTTAGCTGACGATGTAAGGCATTGTTTCAATTCCTAAACACGTGGAGAAATAAGGAGTTAATCCGTAGTCAACCCCCTCGAGCCAGGAGTTGGAGTTTGTTTCTATTTTTCAAATAAACCTTAATTTTAACATGGGGCAGGGTAGACTTCGATTAACTCAATGATGCATTCTTATCTCAAGAGAATTAGTCTATCTAAGAAAAGGTTCAAGCATACCTATTATCTCGCAATCATCATCTAAAGTCAATGAAACCACGAAGATGAAACTCTTAAAATCAACATGGCACTCACACTGTTCAAAGTCAATGGAGAAATTTCCAAAGAACAATTTCAAAAAAAAAAAAGAGAGCCCGCTAAGTCAAATGGAAAATTCCATAAAGTAAAATAAACTTGACTTAGGCAAAAGTTAGGGCAGCATCCCGATGGGCCGAAATTCAAAAGAATTGGTCCATGTAAAATTTAGGGATTAAAATCAAAAGAAATTGGAGAATAATCTTGTGACTGTCACCTCAAGAATCATCAAAGCTTATCATCAAATGCTTGAACCATATCTACGTTTCCCATTTGCATGACTACAATATTTCTCTTGCAGATCAAATACACCCTTTGGATTAATCGAACTTAGGATTGGAGAATACCAAGGAGAATGGGGTGGGCTAAATAAATTTTGAGCCTTATATCCTTTATTTCTTAAACCGCGAACCAAGGCCACGTTACAACCTGCGAAAGTCCTAATTGAAGCAAGGTCAACTATGAAAGCATATTAAGCATAATTGTGTTATACTGACTCCTATGTTTGTTAAATTATTGCTAACCACTTTGTTTCTTCAAACTTCCATCTCTAATCATCCATTTATATTTCATAACGAACTTCAATTTCAAAACTGGCACGTGCATAACTAAGAATTACTTTTCAAAAGGTACAACTCTATCTACGAATAAATGCTTAGCATAAAGGAGATTTTGACATTAGTGGATCATTTCAAGAAGCTTCTAATTAGGGGAAAACACCTAAGAGTTTCTCCTAAGCACGGGCAAAATACCAATGATCATAGGGGCACATAATCGAAAGATCCTATTGACTAGGGACACTCATCCTAAGAGTCAATCAACTTGGGTCATATCTCGAAGCAATAACAATCAGGGGCATATCTTTTACAAAATCCAAATATTGGGGCAGTTCATATCTTAATGGTGGACCCGAGTTCCACTGTGAAGCAACTTCGAGTGCAAAATTAAAATACTCCGGGAAATTCATACCGAATTGATATCACGTTATGGTTAGCCCTCCATATCCTCGATATTGAGGGCGGACCTTTTCAACAATCAAACGATAGGGAAGGGCGTATCAAGTTCGTGTCACGACATGGTAAAATTCGAATTCCCTTCAAAGACACTTCCTTCGGATTAAGGGGCACATCTTTCAAATGTTGGGGCAATCACTACCGGGCTCAATGAAAAGGAATTAATTCAAAATAGATAATCAAATTGAAATCATTACAAGAGTCGTTTAATCAAGGGGCATCGTGCTGCGAATTCAAAATAATGGGCTAGATATCTCAAGTGCATACTACGATAAAACTACATCCAAGCTCATATCAAGACCAATATCTACAAAAACCTAACAAATTGGGGCAAGACATACCGCGAAGGGGAAAGCTATCCTCATTTTTTTTACAATCCCCAATAAGTCTCTCTCTGACATCTGCGATCTTCGAGTTTAAAACAAGTATTGGGAAATCATAATAGCACAACACCCTACCATCATATGACAAACAACCTTGTTACATAAACAATCTTGCTACGCCTTTATTATCCACGACCCAACGTTGGGGAATCAACCAAAACATTCAAGTCATCATAAATCATTATCATGCATCCATAAAGTTACTACGCTCTGGTGTTAAACCATACATATCATTTTCTTTCCGACCCTCGAGTCGTGAGTTTATGAACATCATCGTCTAAAATACAATGCAGAGACAATCAAGACAAAGATTTAATCCTGACACTCATCCAGGATAAATACAATCCTTAAGATTAATTTTGAGCAATTCTCCAGAAACAGTTCACAAATGATCAAGACAAAAGTTACCAGTCCTTTCCAGAGACCTTTTTAGGTAGTCTTCTTTAAGGCATCTATCATCCTTTCCAGTAAGCTTTTTAGGCAGTCTTCTTTAAGACATTCATCATCCTTTCTAGGAGCCTTTTCAGGTAGTCTTCTCTAAGACAGGTATCATCCTTTCTATGAGCCTTTCTAGGTAGTCTTCTCTAAGACATTCATCATCCTTTCCAGGAACCTCTTTAGGTAGTCTTCTTTAAGACATTCCTTATCCTTTTCTAAGAACCTTTTTAGGTAGTCTTTTTAAGACATCTTTCAGCCCTTCCAGGTAGTCGTCTTTAAGACATTCCTTATCCTTTGCTAAAAAAACCTTTTCAGGTAGTCTTCTTTAAGGAAAAATTTATCCTTTTTAAGAACCTCTTCAGGTAGTCTTCTTTAAGACAAATGTTCATATCCATTCTGGAAACCTTTTCAGGTAGTCTTATAGAAGATATTATTTCATTCCACTCATTGTGTCAATCAACATATGCATGAGCATAAGCATTATCCGCATACATAGACATTACCAAGCCGGCATAAGCATAGTTGTGGTATAGGGGCAAACATGGATTAAACAAATTCAATGGGTTTAAGGAGATAAAATCTCGGGAATGCACCAGCATACATACATACGCATTAGCATATACATATCATCTAGCGCATTCACGTACTACAAAAGGCCCATTTTCCAACCCTCGTGTTGTGATAGGTTTGTTTTCCGATCCTCGAGTCGTGGGTTTTCAACCCTCGTGTTGCGATAGGTTTGTTCTCTGACCCTCGAGTTGTGAGTTTCTAACCCTCGTGTTGTGATTGGTTTGTTTTCCGACCCGAGTCGTGAGTATCCAACCCTCGTGTTGTGATTGTTTTGTTTTCCGACCCTCGAGTCGTGAATGTCCGACCCTCGAGTCGTGAATTTCTAAACATATAGTTTCCTTTCCGACCCTCGAGTCGTAAATATTTGACATGCTATTCTCTCTAACCCTCGAGTTGTGAGTCTCCAAACAAATGAATATTTTTCGTGCAGGCAAACGTGCTAGAACCATATCAGACAATCTTCTATGCAGGTAAACTTGTCCGAACCGGGGTAGGTGGATCCCATTGGTGCAGGTGAGCTTGTTAGAGCTATAGCAAGTGATCCTTTTGGGATTAATCAAAACTACGATAGTAAGCAGGTATGGCTAACTGCGACGACTTACTAGAACTATAGTAAGTGGGTCATACCATCTACGATAAGCTTACTCCAACTACGATATCAAGCAGGTATGGCTAACTGCGACTGTCATACCCCAATTTTTGACCCTAAGATCA
This sequence comes from Vicia villosa, assembly GCF_029867415.1. Classification (NCBI taxonomy): domain Eukaryota; kingdom Viridiplantae; phylum Streptophyta; class Magnoliopsida; order Fabales; family Fabaceae; genus Vicia; species Vicia villosa. The sequence goes on along the minus strand of NC_081181.1, from coordinate 75,273,918 downwards.
TGCATCATTTGCATATCAATCATCAATCAAGAGTTTCATCTTGAAGCTCTGCTCTCGGTGTTATGCTCACTTCATCTGTAAGAGGGATCATCAAACACCAATGTTTTTCTACTTGTATATGTTTTACTAACCAAAATTCCAAAAATATTGCCTTGTGCTTTTGTATGCTTGTGTTTTGTAGGTACCAAGTCAAAGTATCCTTCAAAAAGGGCATTTTTCAACATTTTCACTGTGCAAATCGATTTGCATAAGGTGTAAATCGATTTACACAACTGTTTCTGCACCAGATTTGCTTCTGCCATCAGTGCAAATCGATTTGCATAAGGTGCAAATCGATTTACATAACTGTTTTTTCCCCAGATTTTGCCTTTTTCAGCTATGTAAATAGATTTGCATAAAGTGTAAATCGATTGCACCAGTGCGAATTTGGAAAAATGAAGGCAAATTTCAGCTTTTTGAAGTGTTGACATCATTTGCAAGCATGGGAAGCATGACTTAGTTCTCACATTGGATTTCCTACATCATTTTATCATAAACCCTCATGTGATTGCATCAAGACCATTGGATTTCATTTTTGGCTCCAAATCCTTTTCCCAAGCCTAATTCTATTTTCCAATCTTAACTCCAAGCCACAAAATTTCCCAAGCCTAAGTGCTATAAATTGAGGCACTCCCCTCTTCATTTTTCAAGCTTTGATAGCCAAGAAACTTATTGCAAATTCTCTCCTCATCTCTTCCGAACCCATCACTCAAAGCTCTTTTTCTTCCACACAAATTAGTGAGTCACATCTTGAACCTCACTAATTTAGAGCTAAACCTCAACATAAACACTAGTTTCTTCATCAATTGTGAGAGATCAAGGCTTGTGGTTGTGTGTTCTTGAAGAAGATTCAAAGATTGAGAAGATTTGGTAAAGTTCTAGATCCTTTTCATGATCCAAGATGTGATACATTATTGTTTATGCTTGATGCACCTTTGGTGCTACATTGATGAGATTTGCTTGCTTAATTGATACATTTTCGTGCACAAATTGATCCAAGATCACAAGGTGTTTGGTTTTATGTTTAAACAAGTTTTCTTCTCTTTATTTGCTGTTTTTTTGAAAACTGTGTTGTGCAAATCGATTTACATCTTGTGCAAATCGATTTACACAACTGAAAACTGCGCAGATTTTGAAAACAGAGTTATGCAAATCGATTTACACTCTGTGCAAATCGATTTACATCTGGACATTATGCTTGTTTTCGTGGTTTTTGACTTGTTTTTGGTTCTAACTCATCTTCTACTCCTTTCTTTTGATATTTTCTTTGAATCACAAGTTAGAGGCCTAATTTCTCTCTAATTTCAATGGACTTAGGGCGTCGATAGGATGAGAATCCAAATCCGCAATATTAAGTGATTGAAATTATGGATGAGAGGAGCTTTTAATGTGGTTCCATCTTTTACTTCTTTTTATTTTGGTCGATGAAAGTCTTAATGCCTTGAGAATTCTTATGGATTCTTGGTGAAGACTAGATCACTCACCATTTTTCTTTTCGTGCGGTATTGCTTTCGGAAAACGATCTACATATCGTTCTTCTCGCATGCATTAGCACATAAAGTTTTGACCGGCCTCGTTGTAGGGTGATTTCTATATAAATCACTTGGCGATCTGCTTAACATAGCGCAATATTTCGTGTCCCGAATAAAAAGATCCAACATGGAAGAGAATTGTATGCGGTTGATTTATGACTTATGGAAATTTATCGTGTAGTCGCTATGATTTTATCAAGCTTCTGATAAGTTTCTATTGAATTTAAATTCGAGACATCCTTCACTCACCATAGATCTTCCTACTAACTTTGATAACATACTTGACAAGCTTCAAGATGGTTATCTTTAACATTTAACAACTAATTTTAATTTCCGCACCTTTATTATATTGCTCTTTATATTTCTCGCTTTATTGCTTTATTTTATCATTTCATCATCTTTAAATTCCGCCATTTTCTCTTTGTCCATTTGGACATATGTTTATGCTTTCGCTATTTTTTCTTTTGTCCACTTGGACCATACTTTACTTTTATGCTAAAACACTAATAAACAACCAAAATCTAAAAAACACATAAAGCTCTTTTTGGACTATCGGTTACTATCCCTAGCATTTTGGAGATTCGGACTTATGGACCTAGTGCCTCTGGACCTTTATTCTATTATTACTCTGCTGTTATTCTGTCTGTCTGGCATTGGATGGTTGTCTGTTTATGTGTGCAGGTATTTCCTTGAAAGCCCTTGATGGTTAATTCCAAGGCATTGAGATAAGGATTTTACCCGAAAACAGCCGTTACTCTGCCCGATTTTCGTCAGAATCTTAATGTGTTTAATGCAAAGTGGTGCTAAGATAATGAGTTCATCTGGATCCCCAAGTGTTAATGTGTTGGTATTGATAATTCCAAAGGATGGGAAAACTACCTTGACTCTTAATGTCAAGTGTTGGCTTCTTATTTGGTTAGACCGTTTCTTTCCTTAGCTTTTATTTTACGCAATAGGATAGCCTCTTCATTTCCTCCCCTTCTTAGATTTTCAAAATCTTCTCCCTTTTTACAAAACCTTCTTATGTTTGCAACCTTTTCAAAACCTTTTCTTTAAAATATCTTTTTCCCTGAGTGGCTTTTCTTCAAAAAGTGTAGACGCTATTAATTGTCGAAACGAGTGGTTATACCCCACGATTTTTGAAATTGATTGATATAATGAGATTTTTTCCGCGTGAGAGAGCTAGTGGCATACTCGTTGATTTTATCCGAGTTGGAGCCCTTCTTTCATTTGCGATGCAAAGAACTTGTTTGTTCTCATGCTCAAGATCAATGGCTGAGTATTTCTCTCCGACGACGATAAAGTGTTTATTCGTTTTTTTAAAATGTTTTCCCAAAAGCAGAACTACATTAGCTCTGACTTCTCCATTGCACCGAGGAGGTATATAGGCCCAAAGCTTAACGCTTTGCCGAGCTTATTTTAAAAATAAAACAAACCCTTTTTTAGCGCACACACACAGATTTTCAAAAAGGTTCCTGTGGAGTACCACAGATATGAGGGGTGCTTAAAACCTTCCCCTTGTATAAACAACACCCGTACCTAAGATCTCTTCTTTTTTGTTTTAAAAACAAACTTTGGTTTTTTTCATTCTTTTCCCTTTTCCTTTGGAAATAATAAAAGCGCGGTGGCGACTTTCACTGAAATATTGATTCGAGTCATCCCATGGCTTCGATATCAGATTTTCCCTGCTACAGAAAAAATGGCGACTTCACTGGGGATCCAGTTTTAAGTGTGTTAAGCCTATTTTTGTTTATCTGTGTGTTTTATCTGTATATATTGTTGTGTGCTTTGTGTGTTTATTTTCATTTTTTTTTTCTTTTTGGTGCTCGATGGTTCCTCTGTGATGAGATAAAGTTCTAACCCGAACTTTGGTGAGTAACTTGAGATAGGAGGTGGTAAGACCAATAGTTGCATGTCAGGAGAAACCCTTAACATGAGCATCATATGGTGGAACCCCAATCAGTGGAGGCCCCATGGAAGGTAGTAGATGTTGTTACGAATCATCGTAAGGACGCTATTACTTTCAATAGTGAGTGTCCGTAGAAGCTGAATGACCTAGAACCCTTTAAACCCATCTAAGCCTTTTTAGGATGTAGCGCAGAAACAAGATCAAGTACCAATTTGAGCTTGTTGTCATGCGATGCTACGCTCAGACGATGTCTTTTTAGGCATATTATTGGCGCCCATGAGCAATTGTGCGTACCGGTAGTATCCGATAGAAGATTGAAAACTCTGGGAACCTTTGTAGAACCCGTTCGGCAGGTACAAAATTCCCTAGTACATACCTTTGTGGGTGGTTCTTAACTTTGACTCCATGCTCGTGACGTCGAACCTTTGAACCCTGTCCGTGCGGCCATGTGTGATCTTGATTATGATTGATGCATAAACCATACATCCATGCATTCATTTGATTTCCAAGGAACTCATGAGTCTTTCTTTGTAAACATCATAAGTTTCATCAAACTCAATGGATCTTGGGTGTCGATGGGGTGAAAACCTTAATCCACCAAAATGGATGATTGATCTTGATGATAACTTGATCAAAGCTTTGATCCAATATAGGATTTACCTCCTTCATGTTTTGATGTTTACAAATTAATAAATTGAATTCTTTGAAAATCAAATAAATAAAAAACAAAAAAACAGCAATTGCATCATTTGCATACATACATCCAGGTTGTCCAGAAAACTTATTCTCGTCTGTCTCCATCTTCAGAGTGGTTTGCTTATCTATCAAGCTGATTCTTTAACACATAGAACTAGAATCATGTATCTAAAGAGTATGGAAGAACTTCAACAAGGCCAAGAGTTTCTAAGAGCAAAGGTCAGTCATTTGAAAAGCCAGATGAATCAGATTATGGAAACTCTGCAAGTCTTGTTGAAGAGAGAATGCAACCTTCCTCCGATTGTTACAAAGCAAGTGGGTACTCCTTTAGCCTTTTCCGTTGCTACTCCAACTCAAGGGAAACCATATGTTATGTCATGTGATTCATATTTTGAAGTAGAGAAGGAAACACCTGTTTGCTTTTCTCAATCAGTGCTTCGTAGGACTCTGCATCAACATCCATTATCTGTTCCTTCTCAAGGGAACAAAAAGCTGTTAAACAGAACCAGATTTGTAATAGGGTCGACTTTGATCCTATCCCCATGACTTATACGAAACTGTATCCTGCTTTGGTCCTGAAAGGGTTGATTACAACAAGAGCTATGCCGCCTCCTCGAAATCCTCTCCCTAATGGTTTCAGATCTGATCTTCATTGTCCTTTCCATCAAGGTGCAGCAGGCCATGATTTAGAAAGATGTTTCCCTATGAAGGAAAGAGTTCAAGAGTTGGTGAGATCAAAGATGCTCTCTTTCCAGGATATGGGTCCTAATGTTGTCACTAATCCTTTGCCAGATCAGAGTGGCTGAAAACAAGTCAAAGCCTAATTTTCCTAAAGCCAAGTGTTTCAGACGAGATAGCTCATTTTTGTTGCTGATTAGTCACTAGGCCATGTTTCTGTACTGTTCGTATTCCCTTCATTGTGCTGTTTACTTTTAGACTTTGTTTGTTTCTGAGTGGTGATTTTAATGAAATGAGCATCGCATATTTTGAATTCATTCACATATACTATGTCTATGCTTTCTTTTACAAAACTTTTTCTTCCATTTGCTTTCTCTATCAAACTTGTGTTTTATGCAAAGATTGAAGGGAGGATGATGACAACGAAATACCCAAGTTGTTGAACTGCATGCTTTCAAATAAAACTCTGCTGATGATGTACAGGCATTGTTTCATTTCCCAAACACTGGAGAAATAAGGAAGTTAATCCCTTGTCAACCCCTCTGAGCCTTCGAAGTTGGTGTTTCTTTCTGTACGAAAAAACCCGCATTTTTAACCTGGGGCAGGGTAGTTCTCAGTTAATTTGGCTCTGCATTCTATTTTAAGAGAATCATTCAGTGCACCTTTCAACAAAGGTTTCAATCGCAAGCTTTCCTCCGCATACATCAAAGAAATGTGGGAGATGTCAATCAAAAGCCAATGATAGTTCATCAATCATTAAGCAAGGCAGTCACTATTTTTCAAAAAAAAATGTATCAAAAAATATATATATACAAAGAAAAGCCTGCTAAGTCAAAAATCCAAAAAAAATGACTTAGGCAAAAATTAAGGCATCCCGCTGACTGTAAGTTTAAAAATAAACAGTTCAGGCAAAAGTTAGGGATATATAAAAAGAAAAAGATGAAAAAAGAGAAGTCAATAAATTCCTGAACAACACAATGTTGTGACTACCAAAAGGAAGAAGTGACTGCCATCTCAAAAGTTCTCTTTGCTTGTGAACTATCATCATTATCAAAGGTGCAATTCTAGAAGTCTCTTGCAACCTGAATGCATAAGTTGAATTAACTGAGTTTTAGGACTGGAGATCATCACGAAGATGGGGTGGGTACAATCAAATTTTGAGCCTTATATCCTTTGTTTCTTAAACCGTGAACCAGGCCATGTTACAACCTTTAAAAGACCTAATTGAGGCAAGGTTTGTTTGAAAGCATACTACAACAAGGTTGCGTAAGCTGACTACCATGAGGTTTTCCAATCATTTGCTTTGATACCATATCCTTGCTTTATCTTTCACTTTGAATGTCTTAACCTTTATGTTTTGACCAGTGATTCCATTTGCTTTACATCAATAATAATGATTTTGATTTCAAAAATATGCTTTGAGCATTGCATTAAAATTACCAGTCTTGAATGAACATTTTATTTTCAAGTAAGCACTCATTTTTCAGGAAGTTCAAACAGTCAAGAAACTTGATCAGTGATCCTATCAGGGGCACGTTATTTCAAGATCCTGTTGTTCAGATGTTCATTCAAGATTTGTTGATAAGGATATCATTTCAAGACTTATACTGGGGCAAGCCATCCCAGCATGCATTTCAAGAATTGAAGCCATGATCAGTTCATCCCTAGTACAGTTCAAGTGAAGCCATGATCAATTAACTTACAACAATTGGTCAATCAGGGGTGATCTTCTTCAGTAATCCCTAAGCAGTTTTATCAGCCCTTCTCAAAGGATCATCGTTTTGATACAGTTACCGGTGTAATAGAAGTGTGTTTAAGCATCTTCTTCCCAAGCAGAGTTGGCAGAGTTCTCGTGTTGAGGAATCAGAGTTTTAATCTTGCCTCACAAAAGAGTCTCCCTCAGTTGTCACAAACGATTGCATTGCATTGATCATATATCGTGCATAGAAAAATTCAACATCATGCATTGGAAAAAAAATTCATACTCATTTGCATTTTCTGAGGTCCTGTTGCTATCAACATCTTGACCTTGAGCTCAAAGTCCAACTTACTTGGCGCCTATCCAAAAAAGATACTTGTTTGTCTTGTCTGTCTAGTGTTGTTCCTAGATGTATCTTTTCTTCTTTCAGTGTCATTCCTGAAAGATTTCAATTATGTTTTATCTTGGTTCCCTTCAAACATGTTTTATCTTGATTGTCTCTAATCATGCTTTATCCTGATCGCTTTCAATCATGTTTTATCTTGGTTCCCTTCAATCGTGTTTTATCTTGATTGTCTCTAATCATGCTTTATCCTGATCGCTTTCGACCATGTTTTATCTTGGTTATCTAATCATGTTTTACCTTGATTGTCTTTTGGTATTTTTCAATCATGTTTTACCTTGATTGTCATTTGATGTTATCCAATCATGTTTTACCTTGATTACCCCTTAATGACATCGAATCATGTTTTACCTTGATGGAACTGTGATGATTATCTAATCATGTTTTACCTTGATGGACCTGTGATGGTTATCTAATCATGTTTTACCTTGATTGTCCGTTGATGATTATCCAATCATGTTTTACCTTGATTATCCTTTGACGATATCCAATCATGTTTTACCTTGATTTTCATTTGATGTTGTCCAATCATGTTTTACCTTGATATTCATTTGATGTAGCCACATTCATGTATGCCTCAGATATTCTCTTCTCGAAGTTCAATCATGTTTTATCTTGAAAGCTTCTGTTGACTCTCTCTTTCTCCTGTGGAATCCAAGTTTTATCCCTGGATGACACATACCTTTTCCCCAGTGGAGTCCTTTCTTATCTCCCCAGTGGAATCCTTTCTTATCTCCCCAGTGGTGTTATATTTCTCTCTATTCCATAATCATACTTGATGCATCCATTAGCATCGCATCATACCTTAGGTTCAAAAATTGTGTGTTTTATATTTAAGTCTCTTCAATTACGTCGAGCTGAGGATTTTAACCCTCACATCTCCGGATAGAAGAAACTTAAATAGGGGCATCTGTCATACCCCAATTTTTGACCCTAAGATCATGCATCATTTGCATATCAATTATCAATCAAGAGTTTCATCTTAAAGCTCTGCTCTCGGTGTTATGCTCACTTCATCTGTAAGAGGGATCATCAAACACCAATGTTTTTCTACTTGTATATGTTTTACTAACCAAAATACCAAAAATATTGCCTTGTGCTTTTGTATATTTGTGTTTTGTAGGTACCAAGTCAAAGTATCCTTCAAAAAGGGCATTTTTCAACATTTTCACTGTGCAAATCGATTTGCATAAGGTGTAAATCGATTTACACAACTGTTTCTGCACCAGATTTGCTTCTGCCATCAGTGCAAATCGATTTGCATAAGGTGCAAATCGATTTACATTACTGTTTTTTCCCCAGATTTTGCCTTTTTCAGCTATGTAAATAGATTTGCATAAAGTGTAAATCGATTGCACCAGTGCGGATTTGGAAAAATGAAGGCAAATTTCAGCTTTTTGAAGTGTTGACATCATTTGCAAGCATGGGAAGCATGACTTAGTTCTCACATTGGATTTCCTACATCATTTTATCATAAACCCTCATGTGATTGCATCAAGACCATTGGATTTCATTTTTGGCTCCAAATCCTTTTCCCAAGCCTAATTCTATTTTCCAATCCTAACTCCAAGCCACAAAATTTCCCAAGCCTAAGTGCTATAAATTGAGGCACTCCCCTCTTCATTTTTCAAGCTTTGATAGCCAAGAAACTTATTGCAAATTCTCTCCTCATCTCTTCCAAACCCATCACTCAAAGCTCTTTTTCTTCCACACAAATTAGTGAGTCACATCTTGAACCTCACTAATTTAGAGCTAAACCTCAACATAAACACTAGTTTCTTCATCAATTGTGAGAGATCAAGGCTTGTGGTTGTGTGTTCTTGAAGAAGATTCAAAGATTGTGAAGATATGGTAAAGTTCTAGATCCTTTTCATGATCCAAGATGTGATCCATTGTTGTTTATGCTTGATGCACCTTTGGTGCTACATTGATGAGATTTGCTTGCTTAATTGATACATTTTCGTGCACAAATTGATCCAAGATCACAAGGTGTTTGGTTTTATGTTTAAACAAGTTTTCTTCTCTTTATTTGCTGTTTTTTTGAAAACTGTGTTGTGCAAATCGATTTACATCTTGTGCAAATCGATTTACACAACTGAAAACTGCGCAGATTTTGAAAACAGAGTTATGCAAATCGATTTACACTCTGTGCAAATCGATTTACATCTGGACAGAATGCTTGTTTTTGTGGTTTTTGACTTGTTTTTGGTTCTAACTCATCTTCTACTCCTTTCTTTTGATATTTTCTTTGAATCACAAGTTAGAGGCCTAATTTCTCTCTAATTTCAATGGACTTAGGGCGTCGATAGGATGAGAATCCAAATCCGCAATATTAAGTGATTGAAATTATGGATGAGAGGAGCTTTTAATGTGGTTCCATCTTTTACTTCTTTTTATTTTAATCGATGAAAGTCTTAATGCCTTGAGAATTCTTATGGATTCTTGGTGAAGACTAGATCACTCACCATTTTTCTTTTCGTGCGGTATTGCTTTCGGAAAACGATCTACATATCGTTCTTCTCGCATGCATTAGCACATAAAGTTTTGACCGGCCTCGTTGTAGGGTGATTTCTATATAAATCACTTGGCGATCTGCTTAACATAGCGCAATATTTCGTGTCCCGAATAAAAAGATCCAACATGGAAGAGAATTGTATGCGGTTGATTTATGACTTATGGAAATTTATCGTGTAGTCGCTATGATTTTATCAAGCTTCTGATAAGTTTCTATTGAATTTAAATCCGAGACATCCTTCACTCACCATAGATCTTCCTACTAACTTTGATAACATACTTGACAAGCTTCAAGATGGTTATCTTTAACATTTAACAGCTAATTTTAATTTCCGCACCTTTATTATATTGCTCTTTATATTTCTCGCTTTATCGCTTTATTTTATCATTTCATCATCTTTAAATTCCGCCATTTTCTCTTTGTCCATTTGGACTTATGTTTATGCTTTCGCTATTTTTTCTTTTGTCCACTTGGACCATACTTTACTTTTATGCTAAAACACTAATAAACAACCAAAATCTAAAAAACACATAAAGCTCTTTTTGGACTATCGGTTACTATCCCTAGCATTTTGGAGATTCGGACTTATGGACCTAGTGCCTCTGGACCTTTATTCTATTATTACTCTGCTGTTATTCTGTCTGTCTGGCATTGGATGGTTGTCTGTTTATGTGTGCAGGTATTTCCTTGAAAGCCCTTGATGGTTAATTCCAAGGCATTGAGATAAGGATTTTACCCGAAAACAGCCGTTACTCTGCCCGATTTTCGTCAGAATCTTAATGTGCTTAATGCATAGTGGTGCTAAGATAATGAGTTCATCTGGATCCCTAAGTGTTAATGTGTTGGTATTGATAATTCCAAAGGATGGGAAAACTACCTTGACTCTTAATGTCAAGTGTTGGCTTCTTATTTGGTTAGACCGTTTCTTTCCTTAGCTTTTATTTTACGCAATAGGATAGCCTCTTCATCTCCTCCCCTTCTTAGATTTTCAAAATATTCTCCCTTTTTACAAAACCATCTTATGTTTGCAACCTTTTCAAAACCTTTTCTTAAAAATATCTTTTGCCCTGAGTGGCTTTTCTTCAAAAAGTGTAAACGCTATTAATTGTCGAAACGAGTGGTTATACCCCACGATTTTTGAAATTGATTGATATAATGAGATTTTTTCCGCGTGAGAGGGCTAGTGGCATACTCGTTGATTTTATCCGAGTTGGAGCCCTTCTTTCATTTGCGATGCAAAGAACTTGTTTGTTCTCATGCTCAAGATCAATGACTGAGTATTTCTCTCCGACGACGATAAAGTGTTTATTCGTTTTTTTAAAATGTTTTCCCAAAATCAGAACTACATTAGCTCTGACTTCTCCATTGCACCGAGGAGGTATGTAGGCCCAAAGCTTAACGCTTTGCCGAGCTTATTTTAAAAATAAAACAAACCCTTTTTTAGCACACACACACAGATTTTCAAAAAGGTTCCTGTGGAGTACCACAGATATGAGGGGTGCTTAAAACCTTCCCCTTGTATAAACAACACCCGTACCTAAGATCTCTTCTTTTTTGTTTTAAAAACAAACTTTGGTTTTTTTTCGTTCTTTTCCCTTTTCCTTTGGAAATAATAAAAGCGCGGTGGCGACTTTCACTGAAATATTGATTCGAGTCATCCCATGGCTTCGATATCAGATTTTCCCCGCTACAGCGACGACTTACTAGAGCTATAGTAAGTGGGCCACACCATCTACGATAAACTTGCTGAAACTACGATAGTAAGCAGGTATGGCTAACTGCGACGACTTACTAGAACTATAATAAGAGGGCCATACCATCTATGATAAGCTTACTCAAACTACGATAGTAAGCAGGTATGGCTAACTGCGACGACTTACTAGAACTATAGTAAGTGGGTCATACCATCTATGATAAGCTTACTCAAACTACAATAGTGAGTGGGTATACCAACCGCGACGACTTATTAGAACTATAGTAAGTGGGTTACCTACAAACTGCAAAAGCTTGCTAGCGCTATAGCAAGTCAGCTATCTTCTACACAGCAAACGGCGAACCCTCGCTATTGCTAGCTACTGTTATTCATCACGTTAGTCCCTCGGCAGTGATCTTCTTCAAAACTTCACCAATAACAAGCAAAGGTTTTATTTTTCTTTTCCATACTTCAAATAACATAACTAAAAACCATGCATCATTCAATTTCATACCTCATTCATACATATAAATACATTGCTCTCATCTATTTTGAGAAGCTCATTGCATCATACATCGCATGCATCATGACATTGCATAAAATTAAGGTTTCCTTTTCAGGCCATGCTACAATCAAAACTCGTGGTTCCTTTCGAAAGCATCTGCTTTACATTCAAAAAAGAGGGGTATTTACCTTGGATGGCATCTTTAAGCCCATCTCCCACGGAACTTCTTCCCAACAAAAGCAAATTTCGGGGCACTTCAGTGTTCAATCATCTTCTACCTTTAGACCACGATAGGCAGACGTGTCTATCTAACTCTTCAGGTTTAAGAAGATTGAACAGGGGCAGCTGTCATACCCCAAAAGTTGTCCGCCTTAATTCTAACATTTATTTTTTTAAACTTTGGTATTATAAATTTTTTGTTCAATTTTACTAACATTTTAACAATAATTTTTATTTACGAAAAAATATGGAATAGTTACTTTAGATTATTTATATTTTCTAAATAAATAAATTTGGCCGGACACTTCACATGTTTTATAGTGCAATTCTATTTCGAATAAATTGAATAGAGCAATTGACAAATGAGTGTGTAAGGAAATATGAACAACAAGTCTTGAGTTCAAGTCCCACCTTTGGTCAGTTATTTTTTTTAATCATTTTTATTATAAGTTTATTGTAGGTAGATTATTTGTAATATATTAAATTATTAGATTGATTTTTTATTTGTCATTATTATTTAAGAGTAATTATTTTATTATTATTAATCATTCTATTATCGGTTATTAAAATATTATTACTTATTTATAAATAGTATTAACTATTATTTTGAAGTAAATGTTATTAAAAATATTATTAGTCATTAACTTTCATTAACTATTATTATTTTGATTACAATTGTTTAACAATAATATTAATAGGCTTAATAATAATAAAAGAGAGGAAATCGTGGCATTTTGACCAAAACAAACTTTTTAGTTTGAATATATGTCAAAAATTGGTAATAAGGAAGGCGCTTATTGCCTATCTTTTAGGGTTAAATTTTTCTTTTTTTAATGATAATAATAAAGCAACATAAAAATTGTATGTTTTTTAAATATATATATATTCGTTTCTATAAAATTAATAATTATCTAAGCTATCATTATTTTAATCACTATTTGTATTTTTTTTACTTTAACTATTATTAATAATATTATTAGCAATACTAATTGTTTTGATTTAATTAGGGTCTGCTTGTTTCAAGAGAACAAGAGAAGAGAGAGATTGAGACGAGAGAGTATAAAGAGAAATGTCTTATCAAACCTGCTTGGTTTGCAAAGAAGTTGAATAGAGAGAATAAAATTGAGTGGCCCCCACATAATAATTGTTTCTCTCCTCTTCTGCGAAGAAATGAGAAAATGGGGTATGATTTTATGTTATTCTCAATGTTATCCCTATAATATATTAATGTTACATAAAAAAACATTGTATAGTATTTTTTAATGTAGGGATACTTTAGTCTTTTTAAAATTTAAAATACTTTAGTATTTTTGATCTTCAAGTACACATGATCACCAACTTCAAATTCTAAAGGTCTCCTCCGTTTGTCCGCATAATTCTTTTGTCGGTCTTGGGCTTTCTTGAGATTATTCTGAATCATCTTAACTTTCTCGGTAGTTTCTTGTATAATCTCCGGTCCAAGAATACTCTTCTCCCCTACTTCGGCCCAACATAGAGGTGATCGACACTTCCTCCCGTATAGAGCTTCATAGGGAGCCATACCCAAACTAGCATGGTAACTGTTATTATATGCGAACTCTACCAACGGTAAATGATCCTTCCAACTCCCACCTTCTTCTAGAATGCAAGCTCTCAACATATCTTCTATCGTCTGGATTGTCCTCTCCGTCTGCCCATCGGATTGAGGATGGTTAGACGTACTCATATCTAGTCTAGTCCCCAATTCCTTATGAAACATCTTCCAAAATCTTGAAGTGAATTTTGGATCACGATCGGACACTATACTAGATGGCACGCCATGCAACCGTACAATCTCTGCTATGAAAAGCCTCGCGAGATAAATCATCTTATGAGTGGTCTTTACAGGTAAAAAGTGAGCAGACTTAGTCAACCTGTCCATTATTACCCATATAGAATTATGCCCGCCTCGAGTACGAGGTAATCCCACAATGAAATCCATCGAGATACTATCCCATTTCCACATTGGTATCTCCAGTGGTTGTAACATTCCTCCTGGTCTCTGATGCTCAATCTTAACTTGTTGGCAAATGGGACATTGTGCTACATACTCTACAATCTCCTTCTTCATTCCTGGCCACTAAAAGTCCTTCCTCAAGTCTTGGTACATTTTGGTCGATCCAGGATGGATAGAAAATCTACTCTTGTGTGCTTCATCCAGAATCAAACGCTTCAACTCAGAATCGTGGGTATACACATTCGTTGCTTAAACAAGATTACTCCATCAGGTGCTCTCTCAAAATCAGGCATGCCTTCGCTCGCTTGTAATTGTTCATCATACCCCTGTGATATCTGAATTCTTTCTCGTAGCTCATTCTGGATGCTCAGGTTACTAATCAACACACCATTGGGCGTCCATTCAAACTGAAGGTTGATATTTCGAAAATTCTCCAACAATCCATGTTCTAACATCATCAACTCCGCAACTCGAAATTCCTTCCTACTTAAGGCATCTGCCACTTTGTTGGCTTTTCCTAGATGATACTTCAATTCAAAGTCATAATCTTTGAGGTACTCCATCCATCTTCTTTGTCGCATATTCAACTCCTTCTGGTCGAAAAGAAATCTTAAGCTTTTATGATCACTGAACATCTCAAAGTGAACGCCATATAAATAATGTTGCCACACATTGAGTGCAAAAACTATTGCAGCAAGCTCAAGATCGTGGGTTGGGTAATTCTCTTCATGAGATCTCAACTGCCGAGACGCATAAGCTACTACCTGGCCATCTTGCATCAATACTCCGCCTAGACCTTTCTTAGAAGCATCGCAGAACACTTCATAGGATCGGTTTGGATCCGGAATTACTAACACGGGTGCAGTAGTCAACTTCTTCTTAAGTTTCTGGAAACTCTGCTCACACTCGGAATTCCATTCAAAAGAAACCTCCTTTCGCATAAGCTTTGTCAATGGTAGGGCTAACTTAGCAAACCCCATAATAAATCTCCGATAGTAGCCTGCCAAACCTAAGAAGCTTCTGACTTTAGTCACACTCTTTGGCCGATCCCAATTCACCACCGCTTCCACTTTGGAAGGATCCACTGCCACGCCTCCTCCCGAGATGACATGACCGAGGAAACTTACTTCGGATAGCCAAAATTCACACTTACTGAACTTGGCATACAATTGTTTCTCTCGAAGAGTAGATAACACAATCCGCAAATGCTCTTCATGATCTTCGGGAGTACGGGAATACACCAGAATGTCATCAATGAAGATTACTACAAACTGGTCCAGATATGGTTGAAAGATTCGATTCATGTAATCCATGAAAACTTCCGGAGCATTAGTCACACCAAATGGCATAACCAAAAACTCGTAGTGACTATATCGAGTCCTGAATGCAGTCTTAGGCACATCTGAGCTCTTCACTCGGATTTGATGGTACCCTGACCTAAGATCAATCTTCGAGAACACGCTGGCTCCTTTCAACTGATCTAGGAGGTCATCAATACGTGGTAAAGGATATTTGTTCTTTATGGTAACTTTGTTCAGTTGACGGTAATCGATGCACAGGCGCATACTTCCGTCTTTCTTCTTTACCAAAAGAACAGGAGCTCCCCATGGAGAAACACTGGGTTGAATAAAATGCTTAGCAAGAAGCTCTTCCAATTGGCTCTTCAGTTCTCTGAGTTCAATAAGAGACATCCTATAAGGAGTGATGGAAACTGGGGCTGTTCTAGGAACAAGATCGATTGAGAATTCCGCTTCCCTTTCCAGAGGGGGAGAAGTGATATCCTCAGGAAACACATCAGGAAATTCACACACCACCGGGATCTCTGACAATTCAACTCTCACGGAAGGTTCCTTGGAAAGAACTAAAAGAAAGGATCTTTCTTGAGAAAAGAGATAATTAATCGTGCTGATTGTACCTTATATCAACTTGGTAATTGCATCATTGGAAGAAGTCTCTTCTGCAGGAATGAATATGGCCTTTTCGTTGCAACCAATGTACACCGAGTTAAGAGACAACCAATCCATCCCTAGAATAACATCAAGCCTCTTGAGGGGTAAGCAAATTAGATCAATCGGGAAGTCACGACCATTAAAAGACACCGAACAATCTTTACAAATTAGTCGAGCTTCCACAGTATCATCCGTTGCCGAAGAAATAATCATAGGATTGGATAATGGAGTAACTTCCAAACCAAGTCGGTAAACACACTCGGTAGAGACAAAAGTATGAGTGGCTCCACAATCAACTAAAACACATAAAGGTTGATTGTTAACATAACACGTACCCGCAATGAAATTATGGTTTCCCTTGGCCTTTCTCGAATCCAAAGTGTAAACACGACCTGCAGTCTTCTCAGGAATCCTCTTTTGTGGACATTGTGGAGCTATGTGGCCCTGCTCGCGACATCTAAAACAAGTCACTGAAGCGTACTTGCACTCTCCGGTATGCTTCCTACCACACTTGCGACAATGGGGCGGTTGGGCTGATTGGTCACCATAAGCCTGCTTCTTCTTTGATGGAGGATTACGAGGCCTCAAGTGTTGAGTAGATCTTCCTTGCTCCCTAAAATTAGCCCTGTTCTGGTTCCTCTCTTCTTGAACCCTCTTCAAGCTGTTTTCAGCAACATAGCATTGTCTTAGACATTCAGCATAAGTAGTGAACTCTCTTTGGGAAACACTATGAGCAATGTCGGCCCTCAAACCCATCATGAACTAGTCAATCTTCCATAGTTCATCTGGAGCATAAACAGCTTGTCGGGAGTAATCAGCCAAGTCTTCGAACTTCTCTGCATATTCTAGACAGACATGTCACCTTGCTTGAAGTTCTGGAATTCACGCTCCTTCTGAGTCCTCACACAATTAGGGAAATACTTCTCCAAGAGTGCCACCTTGAAGTGCTGCCAATCCTTAGGAATCTCTTGTGTGGTGAAATAGGTGGATGCAGTGTTCCACCACCTAAGAGTCGGTCCCTTCATCTTCTGGGTAGCAAAGATCACCTTCTCTTCTCCAGTACACTGAATAGCTTGGAACACCCTTTCCATACCAGCTAACCAGTCATGAGCCAAAAGAGAATCAAGTCCGCCAACAAACTCTGGAGGATCCATCCTAGAGAAGGCACGAAAATCCGGTCCAGCTGCAGCTTGAGGAACGGGAACTTGAGTAGGAGGTTGTTGTCCCTGCATGACTTGCATCATTTGAGCCATCATCTGATTTTGCTGCATCATCTGCTGCATCATTTGTTGCCAAGGCACACCTGCACCCCCGGCTTCTTGCTCGGGCTCCACATTTCTAGTTCTGGGCCTTCCGAGACCTCTACGTTGCTCAGCCATCTCCCTGTTGTCATACCCCAAATTTTGTCCGCCTTAATTCTAACATTTATTTTTTTAAACTTTGGTATTATAAATTTTTTGTTCAATTTTACTAACATTTTAACAATAATTTTTATTTACGAAAAAATATGGAATAGTTACTTTAGATTATTGGTATTTTCTAAATAAATAAATTTGGCCGGACACTTCACATGTTTTATAGTGCAATTCAATTTCGAATAAATTGAATAGAGCAATTGACAAATGAGTGTGTAAGGAAATATGAACAACAAGTCTTGAGTTCAAGTCCCACCTTTGGTCAGTTATTTTTTTTATTTTTAATCATTTTTATTATAAGTTTATTGTAGGTAGATTATTTGTAATATATTAAATTATTAGATGGATTTTTTATTTGTCATTATTATTTAAGAGTAATTATTTTATTATTATTATTATTATTAATCATTCTATTATCGGTTATTAAATTATTATTACTTATTTATAAATAGTATTAACTATTATTTTGAAGTAAATGTTATTAAAATATTATTAGTCATTAACTTTCATTAACTATTATTATTTTGATTACAATTGTTTAACAATAATATTAATAGGCTTAATAATAATAAAAGAGAGGAAATCGTGGCATTTTGACCAAAAGAAACTTTTTAGTTTGAATATATGTCAAAAATTGGTAACAAGGAAGGCGCTTATTGCCTATCTTTTAGGGTTAAATTTTTCTTTTTTTAATGATAATAATAAAGCAACATAAAAATTGTAAGTTTTTTAAATATATATATATATATATATATATATATATATATATATATATATATATATATATATATATATATATATATATATATATATATATATATATATATATATATATATATATTCGTTTCTATAAAATTAATAATTATCTAAGCTATCATTATTTTAATCACTATTTGTATTTTTTTTACTTTAACTATTATTAATAATATTATTAGCAATACTAATTGTTTTTATTTAATTAATGACTAACAACTTTCTTTAGTTGTTGATTAGAATTATTAAAGATGTTATTAACATATTATAAAAAAAAGAAACGACAATTATTTATTTAAATTAAGTCTAGTTTTGTTAAGTGGCTAACTATTATATTAATTGGATATTTATATAATTAATTAATTAGTGAATTAAATTATTTTTACCCAGTCAAAGAAATCAAAATTAGGGTTTCTAAACCCAGTTCATCTTCTTCCTTGCGGCGGCCTTCATCCAAATAAACCCTAAATCAATCCAAGCAAGAATATTCTAGAATAAAAAACAAATCAAGATTGAAAGAAGAAAGTTTTTATGAAAACGAATACAAATCAAATCAATTATCACAATAAAACAAATCTTCAAATACAGAAACAATTTGAAACCAAAATAAAATCGGATCATCACAGTAATTACCAAATCGAATCTCTAATCAACTTCTGAATTAAAGCTCTTAAAAGATTTCCTAATTCACTAATCCTAAAACTCTATAAATGAAAACCTAAAATCTACAGAAGAGGGGGGAAAAGGAGACCGGAAAAATTAGGTGAAATCGAAAGAAGGAGTAGAAAGAGATTTCGAAGCATAAAGTCTTCAAAGGTCTCCGATCGCCGCCGTGCCCTTCATTTTCGACCTACATCCAGAAAAACGGAAAAATTAAAAGGAGGAAATCGGACAAACAGAACGGAACTTACGAAAAGAATCGCATCCACTGAGGTAAATAAATCTGAACTTAGCTTGTAGGATTTGTTGATATCTTCTATGAGTAGTTCTTGCATGTTATTGCTTCCATTTGAATATTTGGGTTTGAAGGTGGTTTCACGGTAAAAGGGGAAGTCGGAGTTCTTTTTTTCTTTGCCTTCTGGTTTTTGGGTTAAGAGGGAGTTGAAGAGATAAGGGAGAGAGAGAGGAACGAATAACAAAAAATAAAAATGAATCTTCCAATTGCCACCCCTTCATATTTTATTAAAATGAAATTTATGAAAAACAATAATCATATGTACCTCCTCCCGTGCTCCCTCTTTTAAAATAGCATGCAAACCCTTTGATCGTCACATTTTGAATCTAAGTCCCAGATCATAATTCTGTGGGCCATTAGATTCAGATCGACGGTTAAGATCTTGCAATCCACGCTAACTTCCGTAGACGCACCTTTACCTTGTCCAAACAGGTCTGTAACTATCTACACCCCATAATTTTAATAATAAATATAAAATACACCCCTCCTTTTTGTTTAATCAATTTTTTTTTTAATTTATTCCTTTTTTGTTAAATGATAAATAATAATATAATAATTATTAGTTTTATTCAATATACTCTATAAATACATGGTTTTATTTAATAATTTTCTAACCTATAGCAATTAGTTTATATTTAATAATTAATTTGGATAATCAATAGCCAATGATATATTTAATTTAGATGAATGATTTAACAATTAATTCAAAATAAAATTCATTCCAATATCTAAAAAAGGGATTCTTTTTTATTTAAAATTTGGTAGAATCATATCTCATTATTAATTCTAAATATTATTACTATCCTTCGTTAGTTTTTTAATTGCAATTGTAAAAAAGAAAAAAACTAAAAAATTCAAAATATAATTATTCTAATACAATTAAAACTTTATTTAATTATTAAGCACATTACTAATTATTCATTATACAAAACAAAAACAAGGGATTGTACACAAAGTTTATTTTCACTCATAACTACGAACTACGACAAACTGCGAAACTACGAATCTTTGCTAAAACACAAATCAACATACAAAAATAATGGTGTACAATCCCATAAAAAAAACACCAACAAACCTACGAACTACGTTGACTCTGATCCTCCAATAAAGAGGTACGTAGGCATCTGGGCAACCAGAACGAGTCCCCTTTCCCTAAAATTAAGTAGGTTTGAGATTTTATTCTCTGCCCTACTGTACACTTTTAACTTCAACTTTTTTCATAAACCTTACCCTAGAGACACTGTAAACCTTAAGGAAGAGTTAAGGGTGCCTAACACCTTCCCTTGACCCTAATTTTTCGACTTACTTAGAATCTCTCTAATTAGGTTTTTTTCCCGTATTTAACCTTATCTTTTTAGGATAGAATAAATATAGGTGGCGACTCTGTAATTTAGGTTATTTAACTTAAAATTTTAAAGCCGGTCGTAACACATGTCTGTCCTACACATGGAATCAAGTTGATCAGGCTCAATGCCATAAATAAGACATAAGGAATCATACTGATTAAACACATATGAGGCAGAATTGTACTGCATTATGATGCGTCTTAGCAAAGTCAAGGATCGACCTGCTCTGATACCAACTGTAACACCCCACACATATATATCTAGAATAATATGCATAAAGTATTAAAATGGTTCGTAAGATAACAATTACATAATGTTTGCAGCGGAAAATAGAAGTACACGAATACATAAGCCGAATGTATCATGGCCAAAACATAATTACATCATATCAGTACATATCCAAAATACACGAACTAGTAAGCACGATAAGAAACTAAAAGAAACATCCAAGCATCACCAAGAGATCAAATCCATCTTTCCCTTACCACGATCTTGCCTCGAGCCACCTGAAAAATAAATAATTAGAATGGGATGAGATTACTAAATCTCAGTGAGTCCGCCTATCCTATTAGTCCGCTCGGATCTAAAGGGAACATACAAATAATGAGCGAATCCACCATGGATTCGGGGTTATTCTCACTTCCGGTACAAAAACGGAGTAAACAAAGTGACTCGTCCACCATTGGACTTGTATCAAGCAAATACACACTGTATAGCAAACAAGTATGCAAACCCGCATCCACACACGGGGAATCCAGAACTGTAACAACCTAGGCTAGTTTATGGAATAAATGCATCCTCGATGAGTAACCTCCTGCCTATATGTCAAGGGACTTGTACAAGCACACTGCAAGACGGTTAGACGGTTCGCACGAGCCTAAATGACCGCGAGATGACTTTTGCCTAAATGGCGTCATTGTTCCGTTAACCTTCTTCACGCTAGTGAGTTACGCCGAGTACAAACCGCCACCTTGACGCCTGAGCCCATCGAGCGAAAGCCTAGTATTAGTCTATGTGACTTTAGTAGAGGTGAGTTACCTCAATATGCATTAGCCTACATAGCCGCATAACCCCACCATACCGAGCACGCAAGTGTGTTAACGGCAAGTGAGTAAAACCCCGTACGGAAACTCACGAGCACACTGCAACGGTAGCTCAGATGCACACCATATCGATCAATAGACTACATAGTCGGAGCAGTATCCCAATCTAGCCTTCCAGCCACTTCGATTCAAGCATACGAAAATATGACATAAAGTCAAGGTCACAAACAATACAGTCAATCCAATCGTTTCACCCAAACGACGATGTTTTCATATTTCCAGCATAGCACATAATAACATAACATAGTATTCGAGAATAATGAGGAAAATTCAATGTAACAGCATAATAACCATATGTTATCCGTGTCGCTCTTTACTGAAGGTGCGTCAGATATATCGAAAAATAGTATTCAAACACCGAGGCTAATTTTCCTATATAGTATACTTAATTAGCTTTCTAACGGTATATGGTACGTGTCGATCGGACGCACGAAACGGGAGATATGAATTTCCCAAGATTGCGGAATTTTCACCCTGCACCCAGGCTAATCGGTTACTCTGGGACCAGTAACCGATTACTGGCTTCAAAAATGCCCAGCCACGCCATTTTACACAGGGTAACCGGTTACCCAGGATCCAGTAACCGATTACTCTGCTGCAGAATCAGTTTTCTGCGTTTTAGGAATTCTAAAACCAGTCCCAACATCCTATAGTTGATCCCCTATACTTGTATAACAATCCAAACGAAATTGTAACACATAAACACATTTAGAAACATCAGTAGACAGGGATTATAGCAAAACAAACAGATTTGACAAAATAGATTCATAGGTTCATTCACAATCCCTAAACCCCAATTGAACCCTCGCATGCAAACCCCATGGCTACTAACTAGGGACTCACCTTAGAAGAAGATGAAGATGATGATGGAGTTGAGAGCAGAATAGAAAGTGATCAGAGAATCAGGCTTGAACAGGTTCAGATGCATGCAAGGTTGAACTGAGTTTGGACCAAGGTTGGAGGCTTATTCTTCTCTTCCTCCCTCTTCCACGTTTTTCTTCCTCTCCTTCTTTGGCCAGAATTCTGATTTTGTTCAATTGGTTAGAATGTCACAAGGAACCAAACAAGTCCTTAATCTCATTTAAGTGGGAAATGTCAATATTTCCCTCACTCTTACTAATTGGCATGATTTATGTGATAGACCTATTAGCAAAATATATATATATTAATTCTCTCATGAATATTTTAATAAATAATTTTCTCATGAATATTTTAATAAATAATTTTTTCTGACAGAAAAAAATTGAATTAATATATAAGAGAAATATTTTAATATATAAGAGTTAAGAGGAACAAATATTAGTAATTGAATTAATCAAAAGAGAAATATTAATTCTCTCATGAATATTTTAATAAATAATTTTTTCTGACAGAAAAAAATTGCCCGACAAAGTGTAAACAACAACTACATCCAAAGCAAAAAATAAAGTTGCCAAGAAGAAAAAAAACACCCAAGACAACAACACTACCCTAAATAACATCAACCAATAGAGAAAAACAATGGATGACTCTACCTTCGGAGAATATCACAACTAAATCTCATAAAGAATATGAACACATGCAATTAGAACAGAAAATATATCGAAACATTTTCGGTTTCTTTTACTTATGTGAGTTATATTAGTAGGTGATGCCTACAAGTTTAAAATAGGCTTTTAATTGAGAATCCTATTGATTTAGAGAAATTAGGTTTATTGCGACAACTTCATGATTGCATATCATTCATGGCCAACACAAATTGTATAATATCAATAATTGACTTCAACATATAAGTACTGTTTTTTATTATTAATCAATAAACATAAATTGCTTTGACTGAGATTTATGCATGTAGGAACAATACAGAAACTAGGAACATTTGGGTGTTCCTCTCTTAGTTTTCTAGTTGTTGTAGCATGGACATTCTCCCTTATGACCATATGTTCCAGATGGAACACAAAAACATTTTCCACAAGAAATGTTACAATAGGTTAGACATGTTTTCTTGTCCATAGTTGTTGAGCAACGATTCTCACATTCCCTCTCACATTATGAAAAAAATAATGTTTGAATTTGAATAAGATTAATAAATTAACATAGTTTTAAAAAAATAATAAAACAAAAATTAATTTAAATTACAACCTTAAGAAAGAAGTGATCCTTCTCCACCTGCCTATAAAAAAATAGAAAAGTAAATATGGGTTAGTATATTAAGGCGAAAACAAATAACTCAATAAACAATTTTTGAGATTGTTTGAAGCCATTGCCATTCATATCAGAAAACTCAAAGATTCATAATAGATGGAGAGATAGAATTGCTTACATAGGCATCTTGGATCACAGAAATGAAAACAATCATGAGAAGAAATGAACAAATGAATTTAGTCATTATGGTTTGTTTTGTGTTTCACTCTTTTTCTTATGCATAGCCTCTTGTTGGGGGCAGAGTTATATAGAGGAAAATGATAACAAAATATAATTAAATAGACACAAAAAGAAATTAAATATATAATATATAAAATAATATATTTTATATATTAAAATAGAATTAATGATACATTTTATATATTAAAATAGACTTAATGATACATTTTATATATTAAAACACAATTAATGATATATTTTATATACTTTTGTAAATGAAAGTATCACAAAAAATAATAAATTTTTGACTATTGAATCAGCATTCATTACTTTTCTAATGCTGCAGACTACTCTTTGAATTTTCAAAAATATGTATTTATTATTCTCATTTTCTAAAATTAATTTATCTATTTTATATCATTAATTAAAATATATAAAATAAATTTAAATTTTATCTATCATATAAGAAAATTGATAGTTCTAGAAATTTCAATTATGCCCTACTACTCATTTAGGCTGTCACATGGATGCTCTATTTGTACTTCTTTCATTTGTTACCTAATGTATAAGCTTATTCATTATTTTTTATTTGCTTTCTACACTATTTTTTGAAACTATATATCAAAGTCATAATATAATACTCCCTCCGTTTTTTATTATAAGTCGTTTTGGAAAAAAAATTGTATTTAAATATAAGTCGCTTTACAATTCCAATGAATAATTAATGTTATTTTTCCTATTATATCCTTAAATATTTATTATTCTCTCTCCTTTCAATTATATAAATTTATCTTCCAAATATCATTAATGAAGGATAATTTTGTAAAAACCTTCATAATTTCTCATTTTCATACAACAATTATTATTTTTCTTAACCTGTGTAAAAAGTCTAAAACGACTTATAATAAAAAACGGAGGGAGTATTAATTATTTTTATTACCTTCTCAATGCAAGATTATCTAACCACATACTCAATATATATACTACTTCTTACCTTTTTCATTATATTTCTCAACCCTCTTATCTCTCTCTTATTCTCACTTCTCTCTCTTTATTTTCTCAATTTTATGCATTTCTTTTACTTTCATTCTTTTATTAATTCTTCTCGAACCTAAATCCTAATCAACTCTTCCATTTTTGTTTGCTAAATATAATATTATTATCCAGTCTCATTAATTTTTAATCTTATGTTTTTTTCATCATTTTTTACTTTATTATTTTATATTATAAACAATAATGACTTAATTTTTTATTTATCATGTTATGCTTTATCATTTTTCACCTTATATTTTCAATTATCTTATTTTTACTATTTTAATCAATATTTTATTATTACATAAAAAGTAAGATATTTAATTTATAATATTTGTTTTATATATTTGAATTTGATTAAATCTTATAAATTGACCATGTTATTGATTTTTTTAAATGATTTTAAAAGATATAATACATTAACTACAATTATGAATAATCTTATTACACATCAAATTTGATTCATAAAATTTTAATTTAAATTAATGATAAAATTTGAATTTATTTTTACAAATATTTTTCACCATTTTATCTCACAACCCATTTGCATTATTATAGTCATGATATGACAAGCAATCCTCTTTCACATGATGACGTAAAGTAGGTAGCACTATAATATTTTGATGTATTAACATTAGTAAAATTTTATGAAAGGCATGAGGTTAGAACTAACCAGAAGTGTTTTCCATATATATATATATATATATATATATATATATATATATATATATATATATATATATATATATATATATATATATATATATATATATATATATATATGCCATATCATTATGAGAATGATCTCTCAATTAAACAAACTTAATTTAGTCAGACGCCTTCCTAATCTAAAGTTTTCTTCAGAGGCTCCTTGTGAAGCATGTTAGAAAGGCAAATTTTCTAAAACCTCGTTTAGGGCTAAGAATGTCGTTTCTACCTCTAGGCCTTTGGAGAATGAATAAGAACCATCAGATTTAAAAAGGAAATGTTAAGATTAAATTGTTGTTAAGAGGAAAGAGAAATTATTAATAAAAGTTTAAAAAATATTTTAATCTTAATCATTAAATATAAATCCAATGATTATTATTAAATTCTCACATTCTTATATAACTTATACTCATTCACATTTTAAAAAATATCATTTATTTTACACTTTACTTTTTCATAATTGATGAAAGAGAATCACATATGAAATACTTAATCTCAATCATTTATCAAAGGAGTAATAATCAACATTCATTACTTTTCTAATGCTGCACACCACTCTTTGAATTTTCAAAAATATGTATTTATTATTCTCATTTTCTAAAATTAATTTATCTATTTTATATTATTAATTAAAATATATAAAATAAATTTAAATTTTATCTATCATATAAGAAAATTGATAGTTCTAGAAATTTCAATTATGCCCTACTACTCATTTAGGCTGTCACATGGATGCTCTTATTGTACTTCTTTGATTTTTTACCTAATGTGTAAGCTTATTCATTATTTTTTATTTGCTTTCTACACTATTTTTTGAAACTGATATATCAAAGTCATAATATAATATTAATTATTTTTATTACATTCTCAATGCAAGATTATCTAACCACATACTCAATCTATATACTACTTAATATAATATTTGGGTGATGCCTACAAGTTTAAAACAGGCTTTTAATTGAGAATCCTATTGATTTAGAGAAATTAGGTTTAATGCGACAACTTCATGATTGCATATCATTCATGGCCAACACAAATGGTATAATATCAATAATTGACTTCAACATATAAGTACTGTTTTTTATTATTAATCAAGAAACATAAATTGCTTTGACTGAGATTTATGCATGCAGGAACAATACAGAAACTAGGGACATTTGGGTGTTCCTCTCTTAGTTTTCCAGTGGTTCCGCTTGCAACTTCTACAAAGAGGCGGGTGTGATGGCCTAACATTCTGGTTTTGCTTGCCTTTAGATGGTGACCCCCTTGGTTTTAAGTGTTGACTTGTCCTCCTATACTCGTCCTGACTTGGCTTGTCTTGTTCCTTCTCTAGCTGAATCTTTTTCAGGCTTTGCTCAGCAATATAACATTGTTCAAGTATCTCTGAATAAGTGTTATAATGTTGTTGCCCCACACAATAATCTATATCTCCTCTGAGTCCAATCTTGAATTGGTTAATCTTCCAACGTTCATCTAGGGCATAGAGAGCTTGATTTGAATAGGCTGCCATATCTTCAAACTTTGCTACAAATTCAACCACAGTCATAGATCCTGGGCAGCATTAGTCCTCGGCCTTCCCCTCCTCCTTGGTTGCTCAGCCATGAAGTCTCCTGTCACATACATAGACATCGAGTTGATCAGGCTCAATACTAGGTAATATGACAGAATCCATATAACAGCAACACACACAAGCGTGGAAAATCTAAACTATTGATGTTTCATGATAGGGTCGAGAATCGACCTGCTCTGATACCAATTGTAACAACTACGCAAAACATATGTCTAGAATAATGTATTACATAGTTAGAAGATGGTACTGAAACATACAATACGCCTAAATGGCCAAGAGTTATGTATTCGTTACAACACTAGTTAACCAAAATACATAAACATAAAGTAGCCAAAAGAACAAAAGACTACAACGAAAGCTTCACGAAACATCCATCACGCCCATCACTACACCGCTTTGCTCTTTCCCTTATCTTGAGATGAAGCACCTGCAAAATAATAATAATAGGAATGGGGTGAGATACTAATCTTAGTGGGTTTCCCTATCTTAGGGTCCACTAGGCTCTACAAGGTTCCGAAACGAAGTTCCTAGCAAGTCCTTACCCATACTGTTCTTAAGTACTTTACTTTAACCTAGAGAATGAATCTTATTTCCAACATTGTGTTAAATAATTCATGTGGACTAAAGAGAACCATGAGATCAACATTGAATCGCCACTACGATTCAACTCCCCCAATATCCCAGGGCCCGAGTCGTACAACGACATTCACCCGCAATGGGAGGTGACAAAGGAAAGGTGGTGGTCCACATCTCCGGGAGTTCATCCCTGAAGAATAGCTCCTGAACTACGGAGCACGAACCATTCCCAAGGCTCAAGATCGAGAAATAACCTGTATATATATGGAACAGGGGTATCCTTGGAATCATCTCACAAGGAGTAGCCAACATATATGTGTAACATGCCTCAATCTCAGATCATCAATGACCAATGAACAGTTACTATCCTTCTGTCTTTTCTCTAACCCCTCGTCCCATACTTACTACACCAATATATATTTTAGGATCTTGGAAGGAGCCGCTTAAAGGGAAAAAGGAAAAAAAACGAACAACTTCCAACCATTACTCTTTCTTATACTTCCTAAGATTCATCTTTCCAAGTCTTTATCTTTATTAATCAAGATACAAGAATATAAACGTGGATTATATAATAATTAAGAGTGTTCTATGATTGTGGAAACTTAGGCATCTTATATCTCTTTCCTATAGCTTTTCAATGCCTCCGACGGCGCCTAATTTCGAGTTACAGAACTCTAGTTATGGTCAAAACAATAAAAGGAAAATTTGCTGTCAGGTGCAATCGATTTACACTGTTGTGCAATCGATTGCTTACTGAACAGAATGTCCAAGATGACAATTTTTCACCGTGCAATCGATTGCTTGACCCATGCAATCGATTGCTTACTGAACCAGAAGCAAAAATACTATTTTTCCTGCATTAAATCAGTTCCAAACACATTCTATTCTCATCCCAAGCTAACCCAACATAGCAAAAGCTCAATTATCATGAACTCACAAGTAAGATATCATACTATCCAACATACACACTCATGTTATCAAGGATCAAACAATTTTCTTAACTCATATAACATGTAAAAACAACATTCATGATCATCAAGCTCACACCAAGACAAGCAACATTCTCAAAACCCCAAATCCCCATTATCAAAAACCCTAACAATTTACCCAAGGCACTATATAGAAACCCACCTTAAGAGGGAAAAGATGAAGGTTGGAGGCTGGTTTGGTGATGAGGATAATGATATTGCATGCAAGAAACTTGGAACTTTCTTCCTCTCTTCTTCTTCTCTTGTTTGCCCCTCTCTTCCTCTTGTTCTTGATTTCAGAATTACTCTAAGAGTGGAAAAGAACAAAATGGGAAGGAAACCAGTTAGATACTTCAAAATTGGTTTATGTAGTTCACAATTGAAAGGACTAATATGCCCTCCACTTAAACTCTCATAAACTAATCATGTTTATCTTCACCAATTTATTCTAACACCCTCCTCTAATTACTAATCGTCATAATCATTCCCAATTACAAATATTAGTAAAATTAGTGTGATTAGAAATCTAGGGATGTTATATTCTTCCCCATTAAAATAAATTCGTCCTCGAATTTAAAACTTACCAGAACAAGTGAGGGTACGAAGCCCGCATCTCAGATTTTAACTCCTAAGTAGCCTCGTCTGGATTCAAATTCTCCCAATTAACCTTTACCATTGGTATTTCCTTGGTCCGTAACTTCTTACTTGAATACTCCAAGATACGATTTGGATGGGGCTGGAAGGAAAGATCTGCTTCTACTTCAACTGTATCAGGAAGAATAGGATGAAAAGAGTCGGGAACAAACTTTCTAAGCTGAGATACGTGGAATATATCATGGAGACCAGAAAGAGATGGCGGTAAGGCTATCTGGTAAGCCACTTCTCCAATCCGTTCTATGATTTGGTAAGGTCCTACAAATCTCGGACTTAGCTTCCTTGACTTAAACGGGGTCTTCAGGTTAAGCTGAGGGGTATCTTTTAAAAACACATGATCCCCCTCGTCGAACTCTAAAGGCCTCCTTCGTAAATCTGCATAACTCTTTTGACGGTCCTGTGCCTTCTTCAACTTATCACAGATCATCCTCACCTTTTCTATAGTCTCTTGGATAATTTTCGGTCCAAGAATACTTTTCTCACCAACTTCTGACCAACATAGGGGTGTTCTACATCTCCTTCCGTATAAGGCTTCATAAGGGGCCATCCCTATACTCGCATGATAGGTGTTGTTATAAGCGAATTCAATCAAGGGTAAGTGATCCTTCCAATTTCATCCTCCTTCCAACACACAAGCTCTTAACATATCCTCCAAGGTCTGAATTTTCCTTTTGGTCTGACCATCCGTTTGCGGGTGGTTTGATGTGCTCATCCGTACTTGTGTACCCAGGGAATGTTGGAATGCCTTCCAGAATCTAGAAGCAAATTTTGGGTTTCTATCTGATATCACATTCGAAGGAACACCATGCAAACGTACGATTTCCTCAATGAATAACCGTGCAAGACGAATTGTCTTGTACGTGGTTTTGACTACCAAGAAATGGGCTATTTTGGTTAATCGGTCTACAATCACCCAGATTGAGTCATAACCATCAAATGTACGTGGTAGTCCCACCACAAAGTCCATGGAGATACTATCCCATTGTCATACCCCAAAATTTGCCTCATATATTTGCAAATGTTATTTTATTTCGAATAATTGACATAGCATAGTTAGTAGGGATTTGAGGTTAAAAGGTACAAGAGCGAGAGGTCCCGGGCTCGAATCTCACTTCTATCATTTCTCCTTTTTTATTTATTTTCTAATTTTAATTCTAACTTTATTTCCATTTATTCAAAAATCATAAAAATTGCATTTTTTTATTATTTTAATTTAATTTTCGCACTAATTAAATAGGCATTTTTTAAAATAGTCAATTTTCACTTTTATGCATTTTTTAGTAAAAAAATCACCAAAAATCATAAAATATTTAAAAAATCTAAAATAGAAAGTTTTTAATTTTATTTGTTCTATTTTTAACACTTTTCACAACTTGGGGAACAAGCAAAGGAATCTTAAGAAAATATTAGTCAATCATATTAAATTTCAATTTTTGACTTTTATGATGATTCAATATTTAATTTGTCTTCCTAAATTGTTGACCTAGTATTTTTGTATATATATAGTCTAAGTCTTCACTTCTAAAAGACAATTCACAACAACTTTCTAACCATTATTCTCACACTCTCTCCCTCTTCTCACAAACACAAAAATTATCTTCCCATCCTTCTCTCTAAGATCAAACTTCACTTTCTCTCATGAATACCATAACATCTTCATAGATTGTTGAAGAACATCAAGAACACTTTCAAAAAAGAAACTCAAGAACTTACATCTTCCTCTCACCGTAGAATCGAGTGGTTCAACGCACATCTTTCCTCCACAAACCGCCATCGAAGCCCTCAGGTGGTGTTGTTTATTTTATTTATTTTTATTTTTTTTGTTAGTTTTTTATTGGTTCAATTGATGGCCAATGATTTTATATGAGGCCCCCCTTTACAAAAGTTTTTCTCAATTTTAAATCTTTCAAAAGGTTTTGGCCAATGATTTAACATGAGGCCCCTTTTTCAAAAGTTTTTTTAATCTTTTCAAAAACCGTGTTTTGGTCAATGATGATACCTGAGGCCTGTTTTTTTAAATATCATTGCTTTTGTCATTGTTGCTACATTTTAATTCAAATATTTGTTTTACGATCATAATCTTTTTTTAAAACCTTGGAAATTTTTGCCCTTTTAGCCATGATCTAACTTTTTGAACCTTTCTTTATTTCTTGGGAAAATTTAGAGGCCAAACCCATTTTAAAATATTTTTTATTTTATTATTCTAACTATTATCATTACTAACTTTTTTTAATTATAATTATTATTGTTATTACTAATCATTTTTGTTAATTAATTTTATTATTATTATTATTATTATTATTATTATTATTATATTATTCTTATTATTACTATTATACTATTATTATTTTTATTACATTATTATTATTACTATTATTATTCTCTTTTTTTTCTTGCAGGTACTTCCTGTGGCTAAAGAGGAGCGATGCAGGAACATGGATTTACCATTGTCAGGGCATAAAGCTTTTGCCTCTTTGAAAACCCCATCAGTACACCATGGACCTCTAGCCACACCATATCAGATCAAATCCTGGTACCTTCTTTGGTCAAAGGGGAGCAGGTGTCAATTCTTCCTTACACTTATTTGTTTGCTTCATTGCCCTTGAAAACCTTGGTAAAATCTCTTTTTTGATGCCATTAACCCTAAAAATATATATATATATATATATATATATATATATATATATATATATATATATATATATATATAAAAATAATAGGTAGATGTTGTCCATTTTCATGAATTAGGGTTAGGAGTTTATCACACTCTTTATTTTTAGGCTAATTAATTTATTTTTAAGCTAGTAATTATTTTTAGGCTAATTAATTTATTTTTAGGCTAATAATTAATTTTAGGCTAACTAATTTAATTTTAGGTTTATTAACTTAATTTTTGGTTTATTAATTTTTAACCTCGTTTTCATTTTTAGGTTATAATTTATTTCGCCTTAAACTAGTTTTAGGCTAACCTTTAAGATTTAGGATTTATCACCATGAACACCTCATTTGCCTTCAAACATTGAATTTCTTTGCGATTCTCTTCTCACCTCATACTCCCTTGATTGTCGCATGCCTTTACTTTTAATTATCTATTTTATTTAAATTTCATTTTTTTATTTAAATTATTTGCCTTTATTTTAATTTATTTTATTTAAATTATCTGTCTTTATTTAATTTTTGCTTTTATTTAATTTCTTCCTTTATTTAATTTTTGCTTTTATTTAATTTCTACTTTAATTTTTCCTTTATTTTATGGTATTTATTTAATTATTTATTTTTCTGCCATTTAAATTCTCGAAAATGTGTATAGGTTTGCCAAAGGTTTTTTTGTAATAGTTAGGTTTCATTTTCGCGCTCCATTCTTCCTCTATTATGTAACTGCCCCAAAGCCTTGTAATAGTTGTAGGTTTATTTTTTGCCTTTAAATTCCCGTATGATATAACTATTATTTAACTGCGTGGTTAGTAACCCAAGGGAGTGATAAATCATGAATTGAACATAGAATCACTAATTTACAAGATAAATGTCATCGAAGTTAACCACGTGATTGTGCACTCACACACCTTTAGGGTAATCCCTCTTGCCGCTTGTTGCCTTATTACTTGCTGCCTTGTTGCCTTATTGTTGCCTTGTTACCTTATTATTTTTGTTGCCTAAAAATAGTCAAGTCCCTCGATTCCGAGGATACCTAAAGCAAGGTTGCCTTAAAGAATGTAAATCATCTAGTCCCTCGATACCGCCTCGGAAAAATAAGATGATTGTCCCAATTGTTACGGTATCCTCGCATGATGCCTAAAAAGATTAATGACTATTATATCCTTCCCTTAGACTACCTTCCCTCTTTATGGTAGGGACAGTCTTATGGCGAACGATATCTTGATGACCCTTCAAACCTCCAATTGAAAGACTTCCTGCCCTCTCATGGTATGGATAGATCCTTTCGCCCGAAAGACTTAAAGAATAAGAAAGAAGAACTTAGGGTAGGTAGTTCTCAACTGCTTGCTCATAATTCAAAAATGCAAAATACTTTTCACACTTCCTTTTCAATTACTTTCAAACAAGGCTACGCTTATTTACAAGCTAAAGTCCTTAACGAAATCTTTTTATCATTCACACACGACACTTCAAACTTTTCAAACAAACAAACAAGGTGAGCTAAGCAATTAAGAGCCCATGGATAACCATGGATGCAAAGGGTGCCTTCCACCTTCCCTTTGTATAACCTACCCCCCGAACTCAAAATCTTTCAAAGGTCTTTCCTGTTCTTTTTGCCTTTCCAATTGGATAAAATAAAAGTCGATGGCGACTCTTGCTTACCGCAACATTTCAAATAAAGTCATTTCACCGTATTACAGAACTGGCGACTCTGCTAGGGATGCTTTCGATTAAAAGAGGGGTTACCTTAAAGTTTAGGATCACTAAAATGTTTGCTTTGCTTGCTTTATTTTAAAGGTTGCTTGGGAATTAACTAAAGGACGAATCCTACACCCGGATTCAAGTACACTTAAGATTAGGAGTGGCATAGTCATGGCGACCTCTTTCACATATGTGGGAGATGAGTCAATATGAAGTTCACACTTAAGTTAGGACTCCATAGCATATGCACACCTTTCTCAAATGAGGGGGGTCTATGTATGTGTCTGTGGGTGCACCAGAGCTCAAGGACCTTTAGTTACCCTTAACCCATCCTGGCCTTTAAGAACGTAGTGGGGGGATTACTCTTGACAAATGTTGAGAACTAGTCGCTACCCAATGCTACAATTCAGATAGGTCCTTTCTCAAAGTATCATTGCATGATGCGAATGTATCATATCCGAGGGTGCTTTAGAAGGGCTGACAATTCTGGATAACTTGTAGAACCCGTTGCTGAAATCTCCTTATCCATAGAAATACCCTTGGGAAGGACACCTGATCAGGCCCCATGCAAGCCTTAAGCCAAAAATTGTGTGACTTGTGTGACTTGCGTAACTTGCCTGTGTTTGCTACTAACCTTCGTTTCCTTGCAGGTTTTGTTAAAATAACTTGTTTGTCCTTACTATCTCACATTATGCATAATGCACTGCATTCACATGATATCATGACATCATAAGCATAACATGATTTAACTAAACCTTTCAAGGATCTTAGGAATTTAGGGCGCACAATTTCAGGTGCTCTTATCAAGGACTGAATTCCTATCTAGGGGCAAGAGGATTTATTTTCCTCTAGCCACGTACCTTCAAATTCAGAGATATCCTGAATCAGAGGCGATGACCCACTCGATATGGTGAGCTTGATTCTCAAAGAAGGACATTCAAAGACAAAGACTAAGATTCTTTAGACGAAGCAGTGACCAGTCATTTCCTGATGTCGCAAACTAAATTTCCTAACGATCCTTGAAAACATTGCATCTACATTCATAAACATTGCATAACAGGTTTCCACAATAGGCTTCCCATTTCCTCTCGCTGTTTATTTCAGCATAAATGGATCTCGAGCAATTAGTCAAAAATCTTCAAGCTCAGAATCGCCGGTCCCAAGTCTTGATTCTGAACTTAGCCAAGGGGCAGGACGAGTTGAAAAACCTTGTTAACCCAGAAAAAAAGGATCAGCATACGCAGCAAAGTTTATTCCATGGCACATGCCGCTGTCTCAAGTTTTCCAACAATTGCTCAATCGGAGCTTGATAACTCTATTGATTCCGTATTCAGTTCCTGTCAATCCTACTCCAGGGTACAAGTACAATATAGGATGTGCTAATCATTCAAATAGTCTTGGTCATGATACCAAAGATTGTGGACCATTGAAGCATAGGGTTCAAGATTTAATCGAAGACAAGATCACTGATTTTAGTTCACCTGAGGAACCCCATGTAAATGATGTTGTGCATAATCAGAAGAGTCAAAATGAATGCAACCAATTCGTGGGGACAATTATGATCTCTACACTGGTTCTACAATAATGACGAAAGCCAGACGTACCTAAGCGTCGATTCACCAAGATCAATATGTCATTGGCTCGAGCATTACAACATCTGTAGAAGATCAAATTGATTACTCTGAGGGACCCTCCTAAGAATTTTAACACCTCCATTCCTGGTTATAAACTCAATGCGAGGTGCGCGTACCATTCCAACATTCCTGGACATCACACAAACAATTTCTGGACATTGGAGAATAAGATTTAAGATCTGATTGATGACGGGGAAATCAAATTCAACCCTCCTGAAAACTCATGTGGTGATCACCGCTCCTATGCCCAGTCATGACAAGACTAATTGACGTCTAGTCGGACGAACTTTTGGATCATTAGATCTACTTTCATTTGCAAGTTTCTTTTCTGTTTGTTTAAACATTTGTCTCATGATAGACATTATATGTTTTAATAATCATCATTGGTGAATTGCATATGTTTGTCTTGAAAAAATTATTTCGCTATCACTCATTTTAAATTGCATCTCTACTTTGCATATGTTTTATGATACTCAACTCCCGCTAAAGCTGTAAGCCTTTTGAGGGAGGATGACGAAAATGATACCGTGAACTCATACATTATGCTTTTGAATAGACTATGCTGACGATGTACAGACATTTTTTCAATTCCTAAATAGTGGAGATATAAGGATATTAATCCCTCGTTAACTCTTTTAAGCCTAAGGAGTAGAAGTTTTCTTTCTTGCACAAATTTAAAACCCTTAATCGTAACCTGGAGCAGGGTAGTTACTGAGTTAACTCAATTATTTTAGATGTTGTCTACACGAATAATGATGGGTTCCCACAATAATTAAGTCATGCAGACAATATCCACCAAAAAAAATAGCTGTTAAGTCAAAACCTATGAAGGAGACTTATCGAAAAGTCGAAACATCCCGCAGACTGTAATCTCAAA
Source organism: Vicia villosa (assembly GCF_029867415.1). NCBI lineage: Eukaryota > Viridiplantae > Streptophyta > Magnoliopsida > Fabales > Fabaceae > Vicia > Vicia villosa. The sequence goes on along the minus strand of NC_081181.1, from coordinate 75,237,816 downwards.
ATAAACAGTTCAGGCAAAAGTTAGGGGTAACAAAGTCAAAAAGGAAATTGCTAAAAATCCTCGACAAAAGAAAAAGAGGTCATTACAAGTCCTCGACACAAGAAAAATAATTACAAAAAAGGATGACTGCCTGTCCAAATAAACCGTTGGTGCTTTAACCATCATCAAATATCAATATCACAAAGCTCTGCTAGAACTTAAATGCAAAGTTAACTGAGCATAGGATCGAATGACATCCCGAAGATTGGGAAGGGTACGAATAAATTTTGAGCCTTTATCCTTTGTTTCTTAAACCGTGAACCAAACCATGTTACAACCCTTGAAAGTCCTAATTGAAGCGTGGTTAGTTCGAAAGCATACTGTCACCAAAAAGGTATCCCGACTCCTTAAGGTTTACTACAAATGTGGAGTTGATATCCAGTTTTTACAGACATCACGTTTTTCAAATATCACACTTTTACATCTCCTGTTTTATTGTTTTCACAAAAACTCAAGACAGACGTATGCATTGCATCTCATGAATTCATTATTAAACATATTATGCTACATAATTTCAAATGTTAGCAACAGAAAGAATTTGCACAGGGTACAACTAATGACTAAAAGTTATCCCGACAGACAAAATCACTTCAGAAGCAATGTCTCTTATGTATACAAGGGGCATGGCACGCTTTACCCAATCAATCTGGGGCAATCAAGTCAAGATTCGAAGAATCTCTCAAAAGCCAAACAGTCAGGGACGTCATCCTAAGTTTACGATTACTAGGGGAATGTCGCCTACAGTATATACTTCATAAAGTCCTCGCGAGGTGAATCTCTTCAAGTTCCTACTAGCAGGGGCAGATCTATGAAAGTCCAGTTTGACATCTTGATCAATACTCAGTGGTGTGTCCTAATCAAATCCAGGAATGGTAGTTACTATAATACTGGGGGCAACTTTCACCCATGTCTCCCCACATAGCCGGGTTCACAAGATCGTATCCCCATAGAGTAATCATTAAGAAGATATCTTCAAATGCTCTCGTCCCGACAAAGACATGGCTCCCCAACAAAGTTTACATCTTCAACACCACTGGTTCTCCAACACTTTGCTCTTCTCCAACATGGGTTACTAATACTTTTATCCCCAATCAGGGTCCATCAAGTTACTGATCATCCCCAAGCAAGAATCATAAATCCCCAGCTGAGCATCTTCAAATAAGATGAGACATCAAAATCACAAAGACAAATAGATTTATTTTCTCAATCAAGATGCTTCAAAAGAGAATAAATCATGTTCCTACATCATATATCATAATGAATTCATAACATACATACATCTCATTACATATGCATAACACTCTCATTTATTTCAAAAAATTACAATGCATGCATCACGACATTGCATACAACTAATGTTTCTTTTGCAGTCTACTTATACATCTTCTAGATATAGTGCAGATATAATCAGTTCAATGATTTAATTCTGACACTCATTCAAGACAGAGATTTAGTTCTGACACCTAATTTTGGATATCTTCCAAAGATGGTTCAGATATAATCAAGATAGAGATTTACTTATGACTCTTAATTTTGGATATCTTCCAAAAATAGCTCAAAGATAATCAAGACGAAGATTTAATTCTGATACTTAGTTTTGGATTTCTTCCAAAGATAGCTCAGATATAATCAAGACGAAGAATTAATTCTGATACTTAATTTCATATTTCTTTCAAAGATAGCTCAGAAATAATCAAGACGAAGATTTAATTCTGATACTTAATTCTGGGTATTCTCCAGAGATAGTTCAGAGATAATCAAAATGAAGATTTAATTCTGATACTTAATTCCGGGTATTCTCCAGAGATAGTTCAGAAATAATCAAAACGAAGATTTAATTCTGATACTTAGTTCCGGGTATTCTCCAGAGATAGTTCAGAGATAATCAAAACAAAGATTTAGTTCTGATACTTAGTTCCAGGTATTCTCCAGAGATAGCTCAGAGATAATCAAGACAAAGATTTAATTCTGATACTTAGTTCTGGGTATTCTCCAGAGATAGTTCAGAGATAATCATCCTTCCAAGATCTAATTCAGTTACTACGAACGGTGCTGACACGGTCAACCTTCCAAGATCTAATTCCATCATCACGAACAGTGTGGACACGATCAATTTTCTAAGATCTAATCCAGTTACTACGAACGGTGCTGACACGATCAACCTTCAAAGATCTAATTCTATCATCAGAAACGGTGAAGACACGATCATCTTTCTAAAGTCTAATTCAGTTACTACAACGGTGCTGACACGATCAACCTACAAGGATCTAATTCTATCATTACGAACGGTGTAGACACGATCATCCTTCAAAGATCTAATTCAGTTACTACGAATGGTGCTGACACGATCAATATTCCAAGATCTAATTCTATTACTACGAATGGTGTTGACACGATCAATCTGCAACAAACACTTCTCAACACACCGAGCTCAAATACAGCCTAACATATGGCCCATTCTGGTATTTCTCAATACAAAGGATTCAGTCTAGCGTACGACTCATCCTAGGATACAACCTGACGTACGGTGTATTCTAACAATTACCAACACAGGGGACCTGGTCTAACGTACGACCTATCCTACAGCCTAACGTACGGCTTTCCAGACATCTGTCGATGCAATTGGACTCAGTCTAAAGTATGACTCGTCCCATCCTCCAACCTAACATACGACTTTCCAGACATTTATCAAATGCAAATTGGATCGGTCTAACGTACGACCTATCCTCCAGCCTAACGCGCGGCTATCCAGACATTTATCGAATGCAAATTGGATCCGGTCTAACGTACGACCCATCCTTCAGCCTAACATACGGCTTACTTTGACACTCATCAATGCAGTGGATTCAGTCTAACGTACGACTCATCCTAAAGCATATCCTTCAGATACGATATAACATACGATGCATTCTGACTCTCAAGTCTATCAAGCTGGATGGCATCTTTAAGCCCATCTCAATCAAGTCTCTCAACATCCGGATGGCATCTTTAAGCCCATCTTTGACAATACTCTGCCTGGATGGCATCTCTAAGCCCATCTCCGAAAAGTCCCTGCATCATCAAGGGAAAATTTCTTGGTATTCTATTGTTCAATCCTCTTCTACCTTCAGGTTCCGACTGGCACACAAGCCAATCTACATCCTCAGGTTTAAGAAGATTGAACAGGGGCAGTTGTCATACCCCCAAAATTTGCCTCATATATTTGCAAATGTTATTTTATTTCGAATAATTGACATAGCATAGTTGGTAAGGATTTGAGGTTAAAAGGTACAAGAGCGAGAGGTCCCGGGCTCGAATCTCACTTCTATCATATCTCCTTTTTTATTTGTTTTCTAATTTTAATTCTAACTTTATTTCCATTTATTCAAAAATCATAAAAATTGCATTTTTTTATTATTTTAATTTAATTTTCGCACTAATTAAATAGGCATTTCTTAAAATAGTCAATTTTCACTTTTATGCATTTTTTTAGTCAAAAAATCACCAAAAATCATAAAATATTCAAAAAATCCAAAATAGAAAGTTTTTAATTTTATTTGTTCTATTTTTAACACTTTTCACAACTTGGGGAACAAGTAAAGGAATCTTAAGAAAATATTAGTCAATCATATTAAATTTCAAATTTTGACTTTTATGATGATTCAATATTTAATTTGTATTCCTAAATTGTTGACCTAGTATTTTTGTATATATATAGTCTAAGTCTTCACTTCTAAAAGACAATTCACAACAACTTTCTAACCCTTATTCTCACACTCTCTCCCTCTTCTCACAAACACAAAAATTATCTTCCCATCCTTCTCTCTAAGATCAAACTTCACTTTCTCTCATGAATACCATAACAATTTCATAGCTTGTTGAAGAACATCAAGAACACTTTCAAAAAAGAAACTCAAGAACTTACATCTTCCTTTCACCGTAGATTCGAGTGGTTCAACGCACATATTTCCTCCACAAACCGCCATCGAAGCCCTCAGGTGGTGTTGTTTATTTTATTTATTTATTTATTTTTGTTAGTTTTTTATTGGTTCAATTGATGGCCAATGATTTTAGGGTTAACGAACTTTTTGGTCCCTCTAAATATTGCAGATTTCGTTTTTAGTCCCTCCAAATTTTTCCTTTAAGAAATGGTCCCTTCAAAAATTTTCGTTTAAACTATTGTTCCCTAACGTCAAATTTCGTAGCTAATCGGTGGCTAAAATCGTAGCTAATCTCTAGCAAATTTGACGTTAGGGACCAATAGTTTAGACAAAAAAATTTGAAGGGACGATTTCTTAAAGGAAAATTTTGAAGGGACTAAAAACGAAATATGCAATATTTAGAGAGACCAAAAAGTTCATTAACCCATGATTTTATATGAGGCCTCCCTTTCCAAAAGTTTTTCTCAATTTTAAATCTTTCAAAAGGTTTTGGCCAATGATTTAACATGAGGCCCCTTTTTCAAAAGTTTTTTTAATCTTTTCAAAAACCGTGTTTTGGTCAATGATGATACCTGAGGCCTGTTTTTTTTTTTAAATCATTGCTTTGGTCATTGTTGCTGCATTTTAGTTTAAATTTATGTTTTACGATCATAATCTTTTTTTAAAACCTTGGAAATTTTTGCCCTTTTAGCCATGATCTAACTTTTTGAACCTTTCTTTATTTCTTGGGAAAATTTAGAGGCCAAATCCATTTTAAAATATTTTTTACTTTATTATTCTAACTATTATCATTACTAACTTTTTTTAATTATAATTATTATTGTTATTATTAATGTAACACCCCATACATACATTGCCTAGGATATACGTATATGGCATTAAAATGGTACTCGAAAATTATAAACATAAGTAGCGGAATAGATAATGCATAAGTACAAGTACAAAAGCCCAAACTGTCATGGCCAAAATACATGAGTTCCAACTGGTACAAATACATATCCATAGTACAAAAGATGGAGATACAAAAGATCATAACTACGACAGAACACATTGCCAAGAAACATCAACTCGAAGCTAAGCCATCTTACCCTTGCCTCGATCCTGCCTCGAACCACCTGTAAAAAGAATAATTGGAATGGGGTGAGATTACTAAATCTCAGCGAGTCTCCCTATCTTACGGGTTCACTCAGTTCTACAGGGAACATGCAATCAACGGATTCACCGAGAATCCGGGTTACCTCACGGCTAGGTACAAGTACAAACAAGGTACACCACCATTGGAAGTCCCATAACTTATCCAATATGGCCACAAATATAATCACATAGTCAAAACCACCGTATGCAAACCCGTACCCATGTACGAGGAATCCAGGAGTAAGTTACAGCCCGCTCATTAGGCTACGCAATTCACACCCTCGGTGAGTTACACACGTACATCGCATCAAGAGACTTGCACATGCACACCGCAAGACAAATCAGATTTACTTCCTAAATGGATTCCATCCGAGACGAGTTACAGCCGCGACGTTGCCTAAATGGCGCCCGACCCCATCTTTGTCTATACGCTGATGTGTTAACGGCTAGTGCAAATACGCCATCTTGACAATACGAGCCCACCGGGCGAAAGCCTAGTGATCTTGCCTACATGGCATCACTAGAGGTGAATCGAAGGTAATATTGCCTACATAGCATTACCTCTCCACCATACGAAGCACGCAGATGTGTTAACGGCTAGTGGAGAAACGCCCTATAAGACCTCCACATGCACATCGCAATGATAGCTCAAGTGTGTAGAACATACCGAGAACGCCAATGTGTTAACGGCTAGTGGAGAAACGCCCTTGAAGACCTCCACATGCACATTGCAACGGTATAAAGTGTCCTAAGCGATTTACCCCCTAATAGCCTAGGCCCACTCCAATTCAAGCATACCACAACACAATCAAGCCACACAGGCAAAGCGTCTCTGAACGTTCAACCGGAACGAACAAGAATAACAATGATCACATCATAACACAATCAACAATTGCATATCTCAAATATACATGCATACAAGTAAGATGGTGATCATATCATAGTCTCATACACTTAAAACATGTACTGGCATATCATACAAGTCGTAAGAGGCCTTCGATTCCGATACGAAGCGAAATTGCACTCATATGGGAGAATTATCAGTTCTGTATCAGACTAGATCGCTACAGCGAACTTCTGTTCGCTACAGCGAACTCAAACAGAAGCTAAACTTCTTCAAATCCAGGTCAGTTCCCTACAGCGAACTCCAGCGAAGCCCCAATTTGCTACAGCGAAGGAAAGTTCGCTACAGCGGATAAATCAATTCAACTCCCAGGTTTATTCGCTACACAGTTCGCTACAACGAATCATTCGCTACAACGAATGAAAGTTCGCTGCAGTGAACTCTGCAAAATCAGCAAAAATGCAGAACACGTTTGGGGTCCCCAAACCCCAAAATTTCACATGCATTCATTCTAGATGGAGTAATAAGACATGAAAAATGTACATACACGAATTACTACTAGAATAGAGTCTAAAAACATGCATGAGTATGAAACATATACTCTCAAACCCTTAATTCCCTCATCAACATAAACCCCAAAAATTTCCCCAAAGTCTCTATCTATGAGACTCACCTGAAAATAGGGAGAAAGGAAGCTGCAAACAGGTTGTTTGATGATGGATTATAGCTGAGATGATGATCTACCAAACATGCAAGGTGAATGATGAAGTTGTGATATGGGTTCTCTTCTTCCTTCTTCCTTGTTTCACGTTCTCTTCTTCCCCCTCCACAAAATTCTGTTTTGTTCCAAGTAGTTAGAAAATGTTTCAAGCCAAACAACCCCTTAAGAAATTTATATCTAGTGCAATGACTTAAGTTCCCTTCAACAAAACTCCAATTACTAAGGTGCCACTTAGTCACATTCCAACTATATAGAATTTCCACACACACACACACAAATATATATATATATATATACAATCTCTTGAAATAAAATTAGGACATTACATTCTCCCCCCTTAAATAGAATTCGTCCTCGAATTCGAAAACTTACCAGAACAGGTGAGGATACAACTCCTGCATCTCTGATTCGAGCTCCCAAGTGGCTTCGTCAGGACGTGACTCTTCCCACAACACCTTCACAAGAGGTATCTCTTTGCTTCTCAATGACTTGCTAGCATACTCCAAGATACGACAAGGTTTCGGTTGGAAAGAAAGATCTGGCTCTACTTCAATCGTATCTGGTAGGATAGGATGAAATGAATCCGGCACAAACTTCCACAACTGAGATACATGGAAAACATCATTCAGCCCAGACAGTGAAGGAGGCAACGCTAACTGGTATGCGACTTCACCTATCCGTCTCATGATTTGATAAGGTCCTACGTATCTCGGGCTAAGCTTGCACGTCTTAAACGGTCCTTTCAACCTCAACCTCGGAGTCACCTTCAAGAAAACATGATCTCCTACCTCAAACTCCAACGGTCTCCTTCGTTTATCCGCATAACTCTTCTGTCGATCTTGAGCTTGTTTCATCTTATCTCGGATCATCTTAACTTTCTTCGTGGTTTCTTGAACTATCTCTGGTCCAAGGATTCCCTTCTCACCAACTTCAGACCAACACAATGGTAATCGACACTTCCTTCCATACAAGGCTTCGTATGGGGCCATACCGATACTCGCATGATAATTGTTGTTATATGCAAATTCTATCAAAGGTAAGTTATCTTTCCAACTTCCACCAATTTCCAAGATACATGCCCTTAGCATATCCTCAATGGTCTGAATATTCCTTTCTGTTTGTCCATCTGTCTGAGGGTGGTTAGAAGTGCTCAAGTTCAGATTTGTACCCATCTCTTGATGAAAAGCTTTCCAAAATCGGGAAGTGAACTTTGGATCTCTATCCGACACAATGCTAGAAGGTACACCATGCAATCTTACAATCTCTACTACAAAAAGCCTCGCAAGGTGAGAAACCTTGTGAGTTATCTTAACCGGTAAGAAATGCGCGGACTTAGTCAAACGGTCCACTATCACTCAAATCGAGTTATGCCCACCTAATACCCGTGGTAGTCCCACAATAAAGTCCATGGATATACTGTCCCATTTCCAAACAGGAATATCCAATGGTTGCAACATACCACCGGGCCTTTGGTGCTCTATCTTCACTTGTTGGCAAATCACGCACTGCTCTACATAATCAGCCACATCTCTCTTCATACCAGGCCACCAAAAATTCCCTTTCAAGTCTTGGTACATCTTGGTCGATCCGGGATGGATGGTGAATTTGCTCTTGTAAGCCTCACCCAGAATTAACCTCCTTAACTCCGCGTCATTTGGCACACACATCCTTCGTCCAAAAAGAATGAGTCCATCAGATGTACGAACGAAATCTAGAAAGTTTGATTTAGCCTACAATTCTACATCATTCCACTGTGCTTGACGGATCCTTTCCCGCAACTCATTCTCAATACACAAGTTACTTATCAACACACCCGTTGGTGCCCACACAAATTGTAAATCCAGATTTCTGAACTTCTCCATAAGGTCAAACTCTAACATCATCAGTTTTGCAACTTTAATCTCCTTTCTACTCAAGGCATCCGCTACCTTATTAGCTTTACAAGGATGGTACTTCAAATCAAAATCAAAATCCTTCAAGTACTCCATCCATCTCCTCTGACGCATGTTAAGTTCCTTCTGATCAAAGAGGTACTTCAAACTCTTATGATCGCTAAACATCTCAAAGTGAACTCCATACAAATAATGTCGCCACACCTTGAGTGCGAACACAATTGCAGCGAGTTCAAGGTCATGAGTAGGATAATTCTCTTCATGAGATCTCAACTGCCTAGATACATAAGCTACCACCTGTCCATCTTGCATTAACACTCCACCCAAACCTTTCTTAGAAGCATCGCAGAACACTTCATAAGATCGGTTTGGATCTGGGATCACCAACACTGGAGCTGTAGTTAATTTCTCCTTGAGTTTCTGAAAACTCTTCTCACATTCTGAATTCCAACTAAACGAAACCTCCTTCCTTGTAAGCCTGGTCAAAGGTAACATCAACTTGGAAAAGCCCATAATGAACCTCCGATAGTAACCTGCCAAGCCTAGGAAACTACGGACCTCAATTGCATTCTTGGGTCGTTCCCAATTTATCACTGCTTCTACCTTTGAAGGGTCTACAGCTACGCCGGCGCCAGATATGACATTTCCAAGAAACTTAACTTCGGACATCCAGAACTCACACTTACTAAACTTCGCAAATAACTGCTTTTCTCAGAGAACCGATAACACAATCCTCAAATGCTCCATGTGCTCTTCGATAGTCTGAGAGTATATCAATATGTCGTCTATAAAGATTACCACGAATTGATCCAAATATGGTTGAAACACCCGGTTCATGTAATCCATAAAGACAACAGGAGCATTGGTTACAGCGAATGGCATAACCAAGAACTCATAATGACCGTATCTCGTCCTAAAAGCAGTCTTAGACACATCCGAACTCTTAACCCGAATCTGATGATATCCCGACCTGAGGTCAATCTTCGAGAACACGCAGGCTCCTTTCAATTGATCCAGGAGGTCATCAATCCGCGGTAGAGGATACTTGTTCTTTATGGTTACCTTGTTCAGATGACGATAGTCAATGCACAAACGTATACTACCGTCCTTCTTCTTTACTAATAAGACTGGGGCTCCCCATGGAGAAACACTAGGACGAATGAAGTGTTTCGCCAACAACTCTTCTAGCCGAATCTTCAACTCCCTTAGCTCTACAGGAGACATTCGATAAGGGGCAATAGAAACTGGAGCGGTACCCGGAACAGGATCAATAGAGAATTCAACTTCCCTTTCCGGCGGAAGAGAAGTAACATCCTCAGGAAATACATCGGAAAATTCACACACAACCGGAATCTCCAATACACTCTTCTTGTCCTTGGAGTCCGACGTAAGAACCAAGAGGAAAGACTTCTCTTGAGCAAAAAGGTGATTGACTATGTTAATCGTACCTTCAAGAAGATGTTCAATGGCATCGGTTGATGTAGTCTCCTCAGTAGGAATGAAGATAGCCTTCTCTTTACAACCGATGTACACCGAGTTAGCTGACAACCAGTCCATACCAAGTACTACATCAATCTTCTTAAGAGGTTGACAAATGAGATCAATCACGAATCTACGACCATTGAAGGTAATAGAACACTCCTTACAAATTTCCCGAGCTTCTACCACATCGTCTGTAACCGACGAGATAATCATAGGATTAGGAAGAAGACTCGTCTCAAAACCAAGCCTCCGCACACAAGGATAAGAAATAAAAGAATGTGTTGCTCAACAATCAACTAGCACAAACAAGGGTTGATCATTAACATAACACGTACCAGCAACAAGGTTAGTGTTTCCTTGGGCCTTCCTAGCGTCCAAGGTGTAAACACGACCTCTAGTCTTCTCGGGAGCATTCGATTGCTTACTGAACCAGAAGCAAAAATACTATTTTTCCTGCATTAAATCAGTTCCAAACACATTATATTCTCATCCCAAGCTAACCCAACATAGCAAAAGCTCAATTATCATGAATTCACAAGTAAGATATCATATTATCCAACATACACACTCATGTTATCAAGGATCAAACAATTTTCTTAACTCATATAACATGTAAAAACAACATTCATGATCATCAAGCTCACACCAAGACAAGCAACATTCTCAAAACCTCAAATCCCCATTATCAAAAACCCTAACAATTTACCCAAGGCACTATATAGAAACCCACCTTAAGAGGGAAAAGATGAAGGTTGGAGGCTGGTTTGGTGATGAGGATGATGATGTTGCATGCAAGAAACTTGGAACTTTCTTCCTCTCTTCTTCTTCTCTTGTCTGCCCCTCTCTTCCTCTTGTTCTTGATTTCATAATTACTCTAAGAGTGGAAAAGAACAAAATGGGAAGGAAACCAGTTAGATACTTCAAAATTGGTTTATGTAGTTCACAAGTGAAAGGACTAATATGCCCTCCACTTAAACTCTCATAAACTAATCATGTTTAGCTTCACCAATTTATTCTAACTCCCTCCTCTAATTACTGATCGTCATAATCATTCCTAATTACCAATATTAGTAAAATTAGTGTGATTAGAAATCTAGGGATGTTATATTCTTCCCCCCTTAAAATAAATTCGTCCTCGAATTTAAAACTTACAAGAACAAGTGAGGGTACGAAGCCCGCATCTCAGATTCTAACTCCCAAGTAGCCTCGTCTGGATTCAAATTCTCCCAATTAACCTTTACCATTGGTATTTCCTTGGTCCGTAACTTCTTACTTGAATACTCCAAGATACGATTTGGATGGGGCTGGAAGGAAATATCTGCTTCTACTTCAACTGTATCAGGATGAATGGGATGAAAAGAGTCGGGAACAAAATTTCTAAGCTGAGATACGTGGAATACATCATGGAGACCAGAAAGAGATGGCGGTAAGGCTAACCGGTAAGCCACTTCTCCAAACCGTTCTATGGTTTGGTAAGGTCCTACGAATCTCGGAGTTAGCTTCCTTGACTTAAACGGGGTCTTCACGTTAAGCCGAGGGGTAACTTTTAAAAACACATGATCCCCCTCGTCGAACTCTAAAGGCCTCCTTCGTAAATCTGCATAACTCTTTTGACGGCCCTGTGCCTTCTTCAACTTATCACAGATCATCCTCACCTTTTCTGTAGTCTCTTGGATAATTTCCGGTCCAAGAATACTTTTCTCACCAACTTCTGACCAACATAGGGGTGTTCTACATCTCCTTCCGTATAAGGCTTCATAAGGGGCCATCCCTATACTCGACTGATAGGTGTTGTTATAAGCGAATTCAATCAAGGGTAAGTGATCCTTCCAATTTCTTCCGCCTTCCAACACACAAGCTCTTAACATATCCTCCAAGGTCTGAATTGTCCTAAGTTAAGGAACCAATAGAGAAAAACAAAGGATGACTCTACCTTCGGAGAATATCACAACTAAATCTCATAAAGAATATGAACACATGCAATTAGAACAGAAATATATCGCGACATTTTCGGTTTCTTTTACTTATGTGAGTTATATTAGTAGGTGATGCCTACAAGTTTAAAATAGGCTTTTAATTGAGAATCCTATTGATTTAGAGAAATTAGGTTTAATGCGACAACTTCATGATTGCATATCATTCATGGCCAACACAAATTGTATAATATCAATAATTGACTTCAACATATAAGTATTGTTTTTTATTACTAATCAAGAAACATAAATTGCTTTGACTGAGATTTATGCATGCAGGAACAATACAGAAACTAGGGACATTTGGGTGTTCCTCTCTTAGTTTTCCAGTTGTTGTAGCATGGACATTCTTCCTTATGACTATATGTTCCAGATGGAACACAAAAACATTTTCCACAAGAAATGTTACAATAGGTTAGACATGCTTTCTTGTCCATAGCTATTGAGCAACGATTCTCACATTCCCTCTCACTTTCTGAAAAAATTAATGTTTGAATTTGAATAAGATTAATAAATTAACATAGTTTTGAAAAAATAATAAAACAAAAATTAATTTAATTACTACCTTCAGAAAGAAGTAATCCTTCTCCACCTGCCTATAAAAAAATAGAAAAGTAAATATGGGTTAGTATATTAAGGGGAAAACAATTAACTCAATAAACAATTTTTGAGATTATTTGAAGCCATTGCCATTCATTTCAGAAAACTCAAAGATTCATAATAGATGGAGAGATAGAATTGCTTACATATGCATCTTGGATCACAGAAATGAAAACAATCATGAGAAGAAATGAACAAATGAATTTAGTCATTGTGGTTTGTTTTGTCTTTCACTCTTGTTCTAATGCATAGCCTCTTGTTGGGGACAGAGTTATATAGAGGAAAATGATAACAAAATATAATTAAATAGACACAAAAAGGAATTAAATATATAATATATAAAATAATATATTTTATATATTAAAATAGAATTAATGATACATTTTATATATTAAAATAGACTTAATGATACATTTTATATATTAAAATACAATTAATGATATATTTTATATACTTTTTGTAAATGAAATTATCACAAAAAATAATAAATTTTTGACTATTGAATCAGCATTCATTACTTTTCTAATGCTGCAGACTACTCTTTGAATTTTCAAAAATATGTATTTATTATTCTCATTTTCTAAAATTAATTTATCTATTTTATATTATTAATTAAAATATATAAAATGTTTTGTGTGTGGACCATCGTCCCAGTCAAGAATGTTTGGACACAGGTGTATATATGAGTTGTATTTCTTGGATGGAACGACTTTCAATGGAAGTTGTGAGATTTACCCAAGGGAGGAATATAAGGAACATTCATCCCCTCGTTGATAGAAGATGAGAGAAGCTTGTTATCATGGTGATTGGAAGGAAATTGAGGGCGAATTCTATTTAAGGGGGGGGGGGATAATCATTTATTGGAAGGGCTTAAGAGCAAGAGAGAAAGAATAACAACTTATGTTCATCTTTATCAATTGCATTTTCGCACTCTAAGAACAGCTATCACTAAAAAGGTAATAACTCTCTGCTCGTAACTCCGATCCTAACGGTTCTGGTCTTGTTGGAAAGCTAACGAAATTCTCTTCGATTTGCATATATGGTTCGCGTCTACAGCTTCTGTTTTGAAGGAGAAAATCTAGCTTGAAATTGTGTCAGTCATGCTGAAAGTGTGAAGAGAGGGATTTTGGGTTTGTTCTTGTTAGAGAGAAAGTTTTGATCAAGAAGGAAGCTTAATGGCTGCATGATCATCATCTCAACCTCCATTTTAGCAAGGTGAGTCCTTAGTTAGAGACTTGGGGGAAAAATTGTGGGAAATTGCATGTTGGGGTTTTGGGTGTGAGTGATAAATCCATGAATCAATAGTGATGCATATGATTAATTGCTATTTGGTGAATTCTATGTATTGCATGCTTGATTTAATACTTAGATTATGTTCATGAGGGTAATGTGTACTTTGGATCATGGCTTCATGTTAGAATTCATTGGGATCTTATTAGTAATGCAGGGAAATAACTTAGAGCAATTGAAACTGGTTTAGAACCCTTAGAAATGCAGAAAATTGATTCTGCTATAGGGTATTCGGTTACGGGTCTTTGGGTAACCGATTACTCTGTAATAAATGCAATTTTGGGCTGTTGTTAGTACCAGTAATTGTTTACTGAGTTTGGGTAATCGGTTACCCTGGGCGCAGAGGGAAAAAAATCAGCAAACTTAGGAAATTCGTAACTTTTGCGTCGTAAGTTCGTTTCGCGCAAACTTTATATCGTTGGAAAGCTAACGATGTGTAATTTCTAATTAAATTGGTCCCCAAACCAGAATATTAACTTATCACGAGAATTTATGTCTTTCCGATTGTTATTAATTATTATATCATGCATTAAGTACAATGTTTATTTCTATTAAGAATATTATATCCATGTTTGAGATGATATGCAACTATGTGATGTGCATGAAATCCTGTTGACACTGTCGTTTTGGTTAAACGATCGGCATTGATTGTATTGTGTGATTGACGCTTGTTATGCGTGTGGTATGCTAGAATCGAAGTGGGCCAATATCGGGTGGTAAGACACCAATGTGTATGGACTAGTTTCCAAAGATACCATTGCGATGTACCTGCGGGGTCTTTCAGGGCGTTTCCCAAAGGCGAAATACATTGGCGTTCTTGGTATGATTGACACACCTGAGCTATCATTGCAATGTACCCGCGGGGTCTTTCAGGGCGTTTCCCAAAGGCGTAATATATCGGCGTGCTTGTTATGGTGGAGTTGTGATGCCAATTAGGTGACATCACTTGGATAACTCACCTAAAGTGTTGCCACGTAGGCTACACCACTAGGCTCCTAACCAGATGGGCTTGTACAGTCAATTAGGCGTATTCGCACTTGTGGATACCATATTGCGTATGGATGATGATGAGGTCGTGACGCCGTGTAGGCAACGTCACCGCTATAACTCGTCAAGGATGGAATGCCACATAGGATCTATCTGTTTCATCTAGCGATGGGTCTTGTGCGAGTCTTCTTGACGACAAGTACTTGGTTACTCACTGAGGGTGTGTGTGCAGCCTTGGTGGTTGGTTGTTACCGCTTCTGGATTCCTCGTACATGGGTATGGGTCTGCATATGTGTTTCTTGTACTGTCTGTGTACTTGTGATATGATGACTCCTATGTTGGACGATTCATGTGTTTGCTCCGTACTTGTACCGGATGTGAGGATAAACCCCAGATCAATGGTGGATTCGGTTTTGATGCATGTACCCTGTAGATCCGAGTGAACCCATAGGATAGGAGGACTCACTGAGATTTATTAATCTCACCCCAATCAACTTATATTTTTTTTAGGTGCAGTTTAGTAGCGTTTGGTCAGTAGCAGGTTTGGACTGAAGACTTGGAAGTGGCGATGGCTCAGAGACCTCGTCAGATCTAATTTTCCGCTGTGCAGATCCATTGAAGACACATGTTTTGCTATTCCTAGTAGAATTTCATGTTGTATTCAATATGGATCTATCTATATCTATAGCTTTTGTATGTACTCAGTATCAACTTTTAACGTTTCATGCATAATATACTGGTCAGTTATGTATGGGGTGTTACATGGGGGATCTTTCTATTCTTCCTTATGACCATATGTTCCAGATGGAACACAAAAACATTTTCCACAAGAAATGTTACAATAGGTTAGACATGCTTTCTTGTCCATAGCTATTGAGCAACGATTCTCACATTCCCTCTCACTTTCTGAAAAAATTAATGTTTGAATTTGAATAAGATTAATAAATTAACATAGTTTTGAAAAAATAATAAAACAAAAATTAATTTAAATTACTACCTTCAGAAAGAAGTAATCCTTCTCCACCTGCCTATAAAAAAATAGAAAAGTAAATATGGGTTAGTATATTAAGGGGAAAACAAATAACTCAATAAACAATTTTTGAGATTATTTAAAGCCATTGCCATTCATTTCAGAAAACTCAAAGATTCATAATAGATGGAGAGATAGAATTGCTTACATAGGCATCTTGGATCACAGAAATGAAAACAATCATGAGAAGAAATGAACAAAGGAATTTAGTCATTGTGGTTTGTTTTGTCTTTCACTCTTGTTCTAATGCATAGCCTCTTGTTGGGGGCAGAGTTATATAGAGGAAAATGATAACAAAATATAATTAAATAGACACAAAAAGAAATTAAATATATAATATATAAATTAATGTATTTTATATATTAAAATAGAATTAATGATACATTTTATATATTAAAATAGACTTTATGATACATTTTATATATTAAAATACAATTTATGATATATTTTTTATACTTTTTGTAAATGAAATTATCAAAAAAAATAATAAATTTTTGACTATTGAATCAGCATTCATTACTTTTCTAATGCTGCAGACTACTCTTTGAATTTTCAAAAATATGTATTTATTATTCTCATTTTCTAAAATTAATTTATCTATTTTATATTATTAATTATAATATATAAAATAAATTTAAATTATATCTATCATTATGCCATATATATATATATATATATATATATATATATATATATATATATATATGCCATATCATTATGAGAAGGATCTCTCAAGTGCAAACAACAGCTACATCCAAAGCAAAAAATAAAGTTTCCAAGACGAAAAAAAAACACCCAAGACAACAACACTACCCTAAATAACATCAACCAATAGAGAAAAAAAAAGGATGACTCTATCTTCGGAGAATATCACAACTAAATCTCATAAAGAATATGAACACATGCAATTAGAACAGAAATTATATCGCAACATTTTCGGTTTCTTTTACTTATGTGAGTTATATTAGTAGGTGATGTCTACAAGTTTAAAAAAGGCTTTTAATTGAGAATCCTATTTATTTAGAGAAATTAGTTTAAGGCGACAACTTCATGATTGCATATCATTCATGGCCAACACAAATTGTATATTATCAATAATTGACTTCAACATATAAGTATTGTTTTTTATTATTAATCAAGAAACATAAATTGCTTTGACTGAGATTTATGCATGCATGAACAATACAGAAACTAGGGACATTTGGGTGTTCCTCTCTTAGTTTTCTAGTTGTTGTAGCATGGACATTCTTCCTTGTGACCATATGTTCCAGATGGAACACAAAAACATTTTCCACAAGAAATGTTACAATAGGTTAGACATGCTTTCTTTGTGAGTAAAAAAAAAATCACCTAAGCATGTTCTTTTCAAAGATTATAACATATAATCACTTTAGTGCGGAAGCTATGAAAATACATATATGAACACGAACATGAATATAGGATCATTTATCATGTTGATCTATTAAAGATTAATTCAGAGTAAGGAATCAAGGAATACCTAGATCCATTGTAGAATTCCTCGTTGGCTATAGCTCTTCCTCAACCAGTACTCCTCATGCCTCAGTACTCTTCAGATGGGGAGAAGAGTGAATATGATTTTCGTACTGATATATTGGGGACCATAGCCCATTATATAGGTGATGGCCCATTAGAGTTCCCATTATCCCGAAATGGGCCATTTGACATCCACCCAATTTGACCCATATCAATTAATAATCAATTATATAAATAGAAAACTAATTAGCCTTATTACACAATTTTGACCACTAAATCAATTAAGGCTTCACAATGATAAATAGCTAATATAATCAATTTAAATATATATGCCCACATAATATTATTTAAATATTTTATTTAATAAAATATTCTAACAATCTCCCACTTGGGCAATATATCTTAATGATTATATCATTATTCTTTAGGCGCGCATCCGAATGCTATTTATCCTTAGATTTGTCCTTTACAATCTAGTTCACCTCATACATCAATAAGGGACCACCGCGGCTATCGTCACTAACTTAAGACGTGAAGGAACTCCGATGACCACCAAATCAATGCATTTGATAAAATAGATCGATATGGATGACTGGCATGGAAATTTCATGCAATGTGATCTCTTTATCATGTCTATTTCCAACCGGTCCAACTAAATTCTTTAGTGAGATCAAAACTAAAGTTCCTTAAGTGCAATTTAAAACAAAATATTTGCACATAACCAAAAATATAATGTTATAACAATAAAGATTAATAAACTTTATTTCTGCAGAATTTCAAATATAACATAGATTATTCTGAAGAAGAAAACAAAAACTGAAACCAAAGTATAGAACATATAACAAAAAGAAAAAAAAATTAAGACTCCCACTAGTCCAAGGAAATATAAAAACCAAGACCCATGTGAGCAACATGCCCATGAAAAGACTTAGGCGTTAAGCCTTTTGTTAGTGGGTCAGCTAGCATTAAGTCTGTCCCTATATGTTCTATCAAAATCTGTTTCTCCTGGACTCTTTCTTTCACAACAAGATACTTGATATCAATAAATTTTGATTTTGTAGCACTCATGTTGTTGTTTGAGTAGAGTGCAGCTTCACTATTGTCACAATAAATCTTCAAAGGCCTCTGGATGCTTCCAATGACGCGTAGGCCCGTGACAAAGTTTCGCAGCCAAGTTGCATGATTTGATGCCTCAAAGCAAGCCACAAACTCCACTGCCATGGTGGAAGGAGCCACTAAAGTCTGTTTCACAGACTTCCAAGAGACGGCTCCTCCAGCCAAGAGGAAGATATAACCAGATGTGGACCATTTGCTGTCTGGGCATCCTGCAAAATCAGAGTCAGAATATCCAATGATCTCCAAGTCATCTGACTTATGATAAGTGATCACAAAATCTCTAGTTCTTTTCAAGTAGCGTAAAACACGCTTTACTTCTGTCCAGTGCTGCATACCAGGGTTGCTCAAATATCTTCCAAGAACTCCTACAATGAAAGCTAAGTCGGGACGAGTGCAAACTTGAGCATACATGAGACTCCCTACAGCTGAAGCGTAAGGAATCTTATCCATATCTTTCTTTTCAAGATCCCTAATGGGGCACTGTTTGAGACTAAATTTGTCTCCTCTAGCAACGGGTGTGTCTCCTGGTTTACTATCTTTCATGGAGAATCTATCCAAAACTGTACCAATATAGCTCCTTTGTGATAATCCTAAGATACCTCGAGAGCGGTCTCTAATTATTTAGATTCCTAAGACAAAGGAGGCGTCCCCAAGATCTTTCATCTCAAAATTTTTTTGTGAGAAATATCTTGGTTTCGTGCAATAAGCCTATATTGTTGCTTGCCAAAAGGATATCATCTACATATAACACCAAGAAAATAAATTTACTCCCACTGAACTAACGGTATACACAATCATCAACTGGATTAGCCTCAAAACCACAAGAGGATATTACTTGATGAAATTTGAAATACCATTGACGAGAAGCCTGTTTAAGGACATAGATGGATTTCTTAAAATTGCAAACCATAGACTTTGGATCTCCTGACACAAAATTTTCTGGTTGTACCATATATATTGTTTCTTCAATGTTTCCATTTAGAAACGCAGTTTTAACTTCCATCTGATGCAGCTCTAAATCAAAATGAGCCACTAAAGCCATTATGATTCTAAAAGAGTCTTTCGATGAAACTGGAGAGAAAGTCTCTTTGTAATCAATGCCTTCCTTTTGAGTAAAACCTTTAGCGACAAGACGAGCTTTATATCTCTCAATATTACCCTTTGAATCCCTTTTTGTTTTAAATATCCATTTACAACCAATGGGTTTCTTTCCTTCAGGTAATTCAACAAGATCCCAAACATCATTGTCACCCATCGATTTCATCTCATCTTTCATGGCATCAATCCACTTGAGAGAATTAGGACACTGCATAGCTTGACGAAAGTTGATAGGATCTTTTTCGGTCAAGCCAATGCCATCCTCATGTTCCTGAAGAAATACAACATAATCATCTGGAATTGCACTTATCCTCTCTCTGATGGATCTTCTTAATAATGGCTGCTCTTGAGGAAGAAACTCAGCGTTGTCTTCTTCTTGAAGGATGCTAGGAATATCATCTTGATTTGTTTCTGGATCCATTACTGGTAGAATGACAGGTACAAAGACTTGTTCATGCTCAGTAACCGTTTCTTCATCAAAAACAACACTCCTTATGCTTCCTTCCCCTCCAAACTCTACATCCTCAAGGAATCTTGCATTTCCCGTCTTAAATATTGTTCTAGTGATGGGGTTGTAAAATTTGTACCCGCGAGAGTATTCTACGTACCCAACAAAGTAACAACTAATAGTCTTTGCATCCAACTTACCTTCATGAGGCCTATAAGATCTCGCCTCAGCTGGACATCCCCAAATGTGTAAGTGCTTTATGCTGGGCTTTTTCCCAGTCCATAACTCATAAGGGGTTTTAGCTACTACTTTACTAGGTACTCTATTAAGAATATAAACTGCAGTTTTTAATGCCTCTCCCCAAAGTGACTCTAGTAGGGAAGAATGACTAATCATACTTCTCACAATATCCTTAAGAGTCCGATTTTGTCGTTCTGCAACTCCATTCATGTTGGGTTTTCCCGGCATTGTATATTGCGGAACGATTCCACGCACCTAAGGAAAAGCGCGAAGGGCCCAGGACGTTGTTCCCCTGATCCATCATATCGACCATAGTATTCACCACCACGATCTGATTTGAGGGCCTTAATTTTCTTTCCAAGCTTAAGTTCAACTTCAGCTTTGAAAGACTTGAACATGTCTAGGGACTGAGATTTCTCATGAATTAAGTACAAATAGCCATATCTAGAGTATTCGTCTATGAACGTAATAAAATACTTTTGTCCATTCCATGAACCCGTAGGGAAAGGACCACATATATCCGTATGAATTAGTTCTAAGATGTCTTTAGCTCTGTCAGCATCAAAATTTCTTTAATTTGTTTGTTTACCCTTAATGCATTGTATGCAAACTTGAAAATTTGTCAAATCCAAGGGTTCAAGAATACCCTCTGACACAAGCCTTTAAATTCTCTGTTTAGAGATATGTCCTAATCACTTATGCCATAAAGTGGCAAAACTTTCATTTAATTTTCGTTTTGTACCATGTGACTCTATTTGCATTATTTTGTTATAAGGACGTTCAATTTCAAGCATATAAAGATTATCGTTTAATGACCCACAACCAATAACACTTGAATCAAATGAGAGACTAAATTTATTATTTCTAAATGAACAAGCATAACCAGATTTGTCCAAAACAGAAATAGAAATTAAATTCCGCTTAATAGACGGTGCAACATAAGTCTCAACCAAATCCAAATGAAAACCGGTCTTTAACAATAATCTAAAAGTCTCTATAGCCTCTACTGCAACTTTATTGCCATCGCCCACATAGATGAATCTTTTGGCATCACTTGGCGGACGGCTCCACAGGCAACCCTGCATGGACATACTAATGTGAGTAGTAGCACCAGAATCTACCCACCAAGTATCCTTAGGTACAGAAACTAAATTAATTTCAAAACAAACAAAAGTGAGAAAATTACCCTTCTTTACACGCCATGCGGCGTACTTGGAACAATCCTTCTTCATGTGTCAAGCTTTCTTGCAAAAGAAGCAAGTGGACTCCTTAGGTTGTTCCTTTGCCTTCTTGTTTTGAGAAGGATTCCCTGCAGTTCTTTTCCTTTTGAATTGAGAGCTAGTAGCCAAATGAGCAATTTCAGTCTTATCTTTCTTCAGCCTCTCTTCCTCTTGTACACAATGAGATATCAGCTCATTAAGGGACCATTTGTCCTTCTGAGTGTTGTAGCTCACTTTGAATTGCCCAAAGTGTGCAGGAAGAGATATAAAAACTAAATGCACAATTAAGTCCTCAGTAATTTCTAACTTCAATGCCTTAAGTTTTGAAGCAAGATGAGACATTTCCATGATATACTCTCATATGTTCCCTTTACCTTTGTAACTCATTGAAATCAGTTTCGACAAAGTAGTGCTTGTCTCAACCTTATCATTTTTAGCAAAAAACTGTTCAATGGTCTCAAGGAACTTCTTAGCACTCTCACTTTCAGCAATCGAGCCTCTAATAACTTCAGGTATGGATTTTTTGATCATCCTGAGGCACATTCGGTTGGAGCGGTCCCACTTTTCAATTTTTGATTCATTTGGATTCTCATCAGTGGCGATCGGGCGTTCTTCCCTCAAGGATAAATCCAAGTCCATGCATCCAAGAACAATCTCAACGGATTCTTTCCAAGACTTGAAGTTCATCCCATTCAGCATAGGGATGGAGTTAATTTGAGCAACAAAGTTGGGAGCGGTAGCAGCAACAACTAAATGAGAGAACAATAAACATAAAATATAACATTAGTAGGCATGTCAAAAATATTCGTAGAGACATGCATAATAATCTTAATATGAAAATTAAACAAGACCTTACCAAGATACCAAACGCACCATTAATTTTCAGTCTTCGGATTGTAAAAAATTAATTGCAAATTGTACTCTCAACGTAACGATCAAATATTGACAATCAGTCCGGTCAAATAATGGTCACCTTAGGGCAGCCCATTATCCACATGGAAAATAAATTATAATTATCACATATTTACCATCACAAGTATAAAATTACACGGCCAAGTTGTGCCATGCTTCGGGCCGACTACAACTCGCATGAGTAATTACACACTTCATCTTTCGTAAACTCAACTGAATTAATATTATGCACTAGAGGTTACTTCGGCAACATATTATTTAAACTAATTCAATAAAATTTACTAGATAAATTATTAAATTAAATGGGAAGGTCTTAAAAAAGTTTCATGAACAGCACTTGCAAAATGCAACGCCAATTGTATGTTTATATTATATTATTATCTAACAATTGTGTTTATGTCATGTACATACCAGTATAATAAACCGATTTTATTAAATAAAATAAATACTTTTATACATATTATAATATATATAAAATTCATATAATAAAACGTAAAATAAAAAAAATAACGTATTGAACAACGAATTCAAATAAAATTTTCACAAATTTAATTATAGCATTATTATATTGTCTAACAATTGTGTATCCATCAATTGAATAAAAAAGTTAATTAATTCTATACAGTTTATTTCAAAAAACCATGACCAAATTAACACTGTACGGTACTTAATTTCAATTCAATTTACATAATAAAATTGATTCAATGCGTTATGGTTACTTTTTCAATTAGGAAGCATAATGAGTGTTGTTTTTGATGAAGAAACGGTTATTGAGCATAAACAAGTCTTTGTACCTATCATTCTACTAGTAATGGATCCAGAAACAAATCAAGATGTTATTCCTAATATCCCTCAAGAAGAAGACAACACTGAGTTTCTTCCTCAAGTACCACCTATAGTTCAAACTCAACAACCTCAAGAGCAGCCATTATTAAGAAGTTCCATCAGAGAGAGGAGAAGTGCAATTCCAGATGATTATGTTGTATTTCTTTAGGAACATGAGGATGGCATTGGCTTGACCGAAAAATATCCTATCAACTTTCGTCAAGCTATGCAGTGTCCTAATTCTCTCAAGTGGATTGATGCCATGAAGGATGAGATGAAATCGATGGGTGACAATGATGTTTGGGATCTTGTTGAATTACCTGAAGGAAAGAAACCCATTGGTTGTAAATGGATATTTAAAACCAAAAGGGATTCAAAGGGTAATATTGAAAGTTATTAAAGGCTCTGATACCAATTGTGAGTAAAAAAAAATTACCTAAGCATGTTCTTTTCAAAGATTATAACATATAATCACTTTAGTGCGGAAGCTATGAAAATACATATATGAACACGAACATGAATATAGGATCATTTATCATGTTGATCTATTAAAGATTAATGCAGAGTAAGGAATCAAGGAATACCTGGATCCATTGTAGAATTACTCGTTGGCTATAACTCTTCCTCCACCAGTACTCCTCACGCCTCAGTACTCTTCAGATGGGGAGAAGAGTGAATATGCTTTTCGTACTGATATATTGGGGACCATAGCCCATTATATAGGTGATGGCCCATTAGAGTTCCCATTATCCCGAAATGGGCCCTCTGACATCCACCCAATTTGACCCATATCAATTAATAATCAATTATATAAATAGAAAACTAATTAGCCTTATTACACAATTTTGACCACTAAATCAATTAAGGCTTCACAATGATAAATAGCTAATATAATCAATTTAAATATATATGCCCACAAAATATTATTTAAATATTTTATTTAATAAAATATTCTAACATTCTTGTCCATAGCTGCTGACAACGATAATCACATTCCCTCTCACATTCTGAAAAAATTAATGTTTGAATTTGAATAAGATTAATAAATTAACATAGTTTTAAAAAAATAATAAAACAAAAATTAATTTAAATTACTACCTTCAGAAAGAAGTGATCCTTCTCCACCTGCCTATAAAAAAATAGAAAAGTAAATATGGGTTAGTATATTAAGGGGAAAACAAATAACTCAATAAATAATTTTTGAGATTATTTGAAGCCATTGCCATTCATTTCAGAAAACTCAAAGATTCATAATAGATGGAGAGATAGAATTGCTTACATAGGCATCTTGGATCACAGAAATGAAAACAATCATGAGAAGAAATGAACAAATGAATTTAGTCATTATGGTTTGTTTTGTCTTTTACTCTTGTTCTTATGCATAGCCTCTTGTTGGGGGCAGAGTTATATAGAGGAAAATGATAACAAAATATAATTAAATAGACACAAAAAGAAATTAAATATATATTATATATATAAAATAATATATTTTATATATTAAAATATAATTAATGAAACATTTTATATATTAAAATAGACATAATGATACATTTTATATATTAAAATACAATTAATGATATATTTTATATACTTTTTGTAACTGAAATTATCACAAAAAATAATAAATTTTTGACTATTGAATCAACATTCATTACTTTTCTAATGTTGCAGACTACTCTTTGAATTTTCAAAAATATGTAATTATTATTCTCATTTTCTAAAATTAATTTATCTAATTTATATTATTAATTAAAATATATAAAATAAATTTAAATTATATCTATCATATAAGAAAATTGATAGTTCTAGAAATTTCAATTATGCCCTACTACTCATTTACGCTGTCACATGGATGCTCTTATTGTACTTCTTTCATTTGTTACCTAATCTATAAGCTTATTCATTATTTTTT
Organism: Vicia villosa; assembly: GCF_029867415.1. NCBI lineage: Eukaryota > Viridiplantae > Streptophyta > Magnoliopsida > Fabales > Fabaceae > Vicia > Vicia villosa. The sequence continues at coordinate 75,212,639 of NC_081181.1, read as the reverse complement.
TATTTACTTTCTACACTAGTTTTTGAAACTGATATATCAAAGTCATAATATAATATTAATTATTTTTATTACCTTCTCAATGCAAGATTATCTAACCATATACTCAATTTTTATACTACTTCTTACCTTTTTCATTATCTTTCTCAACCCTCTTATCTCTCTCTCTTATTTTCACTTCCCTCTCTTTATTTTCTCAATTTTATGCATTTCTTTTACTTTCATTCTTTTATTAATTCTTCTCGAACCTAAATCCTAATCAACTCTTCCATTTTTGTTTGCGAAATATAATATTATTATCCAGTCTCATTAATTTTTAATCTTATGTTTTTTTCATCATTTTTTACTTTATTATTTTATATTATAAACAAGAATGACTTAATCTTTTATTTATCATGTTATGCTTTATCATTTTTCACCTTATATTTTCAATTATCTTATTTTTACTATTTTAATCAATATTTTATTATTACATAAAAAGTAAGATATTTAATTTATAATATTTGTTTTATATATTTGAATCTGATTAAATCTTATAAATTGACCATGTTATTGATTTTTTTTAAATGATTTTAAAAGATATAATACATTAACTACAATTATGAATAATCTTATTACACTTCAAATATGATTCATAAAATTTGAATTTAAATTAATGATAAAATTTGAATTTATTTTTACAAATATTTTTCACCATTTTATCTCACAACCCATTTGCATTATTATTGTAATGATATGACAAGCAATCCTCTTTCACGTGATGATGTAAAGTAGGTAGCACTATAATATTTTGATGTATTAACATTAGTAAAATTTATGAAAGGCATGAGGTTAGTCAGAGGCCTTCCTAATCTAAAGTTTTCTTCAGAGGCTCTTTTTGAAGCATGTTAGAAAGGCAAATTTTCTATAACCTCGTTTAGGGCTAAGAATGTCGTTTCTACCTCTAGGCCTTTGGAGAACGAATAAGAACCATCAGATTTAAAAAGGAAATGTTAAGATTAAATTGTTGTTAAGAGGAAAGAGAAATTATTAATAAAAGTTTAAAAAATATTTTAATTTCAATCATTAAATATAAATCCAATGGTTATTATTAAATTCTCACATTCTTATATAACTTATACTCATTCACATTTTACAAAATATCATTTATTTTACACTTTACTTTTTCATAATTGATGAAAGAGAATCACATATGAAATACTTAATCTCAATCATTTATCAAAGGAGTAATAATTATTCCTATCATTCTCACTTGATATGCCCCGTTTATATATATATATATATATATATATTATATATATATATATATATATATATATATATATATATATATATATATATATATATATATATATATATATATATATATATATATATATATATATATATATATATATATATATATATATATATATATATATATATATATATATATATATATATATATATATATATATATATATATATATATATATATATATATAAGTAGGAGGAATTTATAATAAGAGTTGAGAGGAACAAATATTAATAATTGAATTAATCAAAAGAGAAATATTAATTGTCTCATGAACATTTTTTTCTCTCTCCTCCACCATTAAAATAAAAGATTGAAGAGAGATAAAAAAATTCACACATAATCTCCACCATTTATTTTAAAATATAATGGATCGGATTCATTCTCACACTCTCATATAAAGAAGACATTATTACATTTACCAAAGTTATTCGAAATAGATTATTTCAAAATTTTCTAGCCCCGAGTTCCCAAAGTTCTTGCTTTTAAAAAGAAATATAATATTTAAGAGAATTCATGTTTTCAAAATGAAATTAATTTTTGTTTTGGAATTAATTTTAGTGTATAAAGTGGTCATGCAAAAATAGTTTTATTTTTTACAAACATTTTTTTAATATAAATATTTAATAATTATAGTCTATAAGTTAATTTATCATAATCTTGACTTTATTTTGAATATTTAATAAAATAAATTGTTTTTCAATATGAGTTATTTATACATGAATAAGAAAACAAATAACAAATAAAGTAATAAAATTGCAATATTTTCAAAATAATCACTTATTTGATTTTATTATTTTGAATTTAATAGGAGCTTATGATATGGAGGAGAAAGTATACGTGTATCATATTAATCAAGCCCTTAAAATGCTTTATCATAAATAACAATTAATATTAGATTTGTTTTTGACATTGTTATGGATGACATATATGTCACGTGAATCTATGGACATGGCCCCCATACCGTGTCAGACTCCCTTCACTTCAGGCCACCAATTTTCTTCTCTTTACACTCCACCCTATTTTTCAAAACAATTTCTTAATTCTTTTTGTAATATCCTAATATTATTTCAAGAGACTAAATATTAGGAATAACTATTTAGTTAGAATGTAACTAAATGGCACTATCGTAAATAAGGTCTAGTTGAGGGGTGTTTTGGTCTATACACCTAATAATTAGACTTAAGGGGGTTGTTTGGCTGAGTTCATTTTCCTGTCTTTGGAATAAAACAGAATTTGAGGAGTAGAAGAAGAAGAAAACGTGAAACAAGGAGAGAGGAAGAAGAGAACCCATTTCTAACTTCATCATCAACCTTGCATGCATTCTTGATTCAACCATCTTCACATCTTCTTCTGATTTTTGCAGCTTCTTCTTCAGCTTAGTCAGGTGAGTCTCATAGATAGAGACCTTGGGGTATTCTATGGGGGTTATGCCATGTTTGAGGTTAAAGGGTTTTTGAGAGTAAATGTTCAATGATCTTACAAATTGCATGTTTAACCCTCCATTCTGGTAATAATGAGTATATGCATGTTTACTATATCTTATTATATGATCATAAATGGCTGCATGTAGAAATTTGGGGCTTGGGGACCCCAAATGCGTTTCTGCATTTTGCTGATTTTGCATAGTTCGCTGCAGCGAACTTTCATTCGCTGTAGCGAACTGTGTAGCGAATAAACCTGGGAGTTGATTGATTTATTCGATGTAGCGAACTTTCATTCGCTATAGCGAATCGGGGCTTCGCTGGGAGTTCGCTGTAGCGAATTAACCTGGATTTGAGAAAGTTTGCTTCTGTTTGAGTTCGCTGTAGCGAACAGAAGTTCGCTGTAGCGAACTAGTCTGATGCAGAATTGACATTTTCCCCCCTATGAGTGCAGTTTCGCTTCGTATCAGAATCGAAGGCCTCTTTTGACTTATATAACATTCTGATATGTGTTTTATTTATATAAGACCATGACATGACCGTAATCCCTTGAATATGCTTGTATGTTGTGAAATACAAATTGTGTGGATTATATTGTGGCATAATTATTGATGTTTCCACTTGTTCCGGTTGAACACTTGGATGTGATTGCCTGTGTGATGGTTTATATCGTGCAGTGGGTTTTCGGTGGTGTGTGTATGCTTGAATCAGAGTAAGCTTAAGCTACTAGGTGGTAAGTCCTGTTTATGGATTTAGTCGATCATTTACCGTTGCGGTGTGATGGTGAGGGTCTTGAATGGTGTTTACCATCTTGATGTGACACACATGCGTGCTCGGTATGTTTATGCACCTGAGCTACCATTGCAATATGAAGGTGAGGGTCTTGAAAGGCGCTTCCCACCTTGATGTAACATATTGGCGTGCTTGGTATGGTGGGGTCGTGATGCCACGTAGGCTACATCACTTCGGACTCACCTCTAGTGATGTCACGTAGATAATCACTAGGCTTTTGCCCGGTGGGCTTGTACTGTCATGTAGGCGTTTTCGCATTTGGATAACCACCTGCGTATATACATGATTGATGGGGTAGTGACACCACTTAGGAAGTCACTCCGGTAACTCGTCACAAATGAGATTGTGTAGCCAAGTAGGTGTAATTCACTTGGGATTCATCTGACTCATAGTGTGGTGGTCTTGTGTGAGTCTCTTGACACGATGTGCAGGAGTAACTCACCGAGGGTTGTTTTGGCAGCCTAGGTAGACGGGCGAGATGTGCTCTTGGATTCCTCGTACATGGGTACGGGTATGCATACTTGTTTGTGATGGCGTTGAGCCTGTTGTTGTTGATGCCTTCTTGGATAGTTATGGGACTTCCATTTATGGTGTACCCTTGTTTGTATTTTTACCTGGCCGTGAGGACAACCTTGATACTCGGTGAATCTATCTTGTTGCATGTTCCCTGTAGAACTGAGTGAACGCGTAGGATAGGGAGACTCACTGAGATTTAGTAATCTCACCCCATTCCAATTATTCTTTTTACAGGTGGTTCAGGGCAGGATCGAGGCAAGGGTAAGATGGCTTAGCTTCGATTTGATGTTTCTTGGCGATGCGTTTTGTCGTAGTTTATGATCTTTTGTATCTCCATCTTTTGTACTATGGATATGTATTTGTACCAGTTGGAACTCATGTATTTGGCCATGACAGTTTGGGCTTTTGTACTTGTACTTATACATTATCTATTCCGCTGCTTATGTTTATGATTTTCGAGTACCATTTTAATGCCATATACGTATATCCTAGGCAATGTATGTATGGGGTGTTACAGTTGGTATCAAAGCAGGTCAAACCTCGGCTTTGCCACAAAACATCATAAGTCAGCATAATATTGCCTCATATGTGTAGTGTCGGCATGATTCCTTAGTTCTTACTTATGGCATTAAGCCTGATCAACTTGATTCCGTGTGTAGGACAAATAGGAAGATGGCTGAACAACGCAGAGGTCCCGGAAGGCCCAAGACGAGGAATGTGAAGACTGAGCGAGAAACTGAGAATGCGGGTGTGCCTTGGGTGCAGATAATGCAACAGATGCCACAACAGAATCAAATGATGATGCAAATGGTGCAAGGAATGCAAGGGCAACAACCAACCGTTCCTGCTCCTACTCCTCAGGCTGCAGCAGGGCCTGACTTTTGTGCCTTCTTTCAGATGGATCCGCCAGAGTTCTTGGGTGGCTTGGACCTAGTTATTGCTCATGATTGGTTGTATGGCATGGAGATGATATTTCAGGCTATTCAGTGCACAGAGTAAGAGAAGGTGATCTTTGCTGCTCAAAAGATGAAAGGGCCGGCAGGTAGATGGTGGAACACGGAATCTACGTATTTCACTAATCAAGGAATTCCAAAGGATTGGCAACATTTCAAGACAGATTTCTTGGAGAAGTACTACCCCAACAGTGTGCCTGCTTTGAAGGAGCTTGACTTTCAGTCCTTCAAACAAGGCAACATGTCGGTGTCTGAATATGCTGAGAAGTTTGAGGACATGGCTGCCTATTCTAGACAAGCTTCCTATGCACCAGATGAGTTATGGAAGATTGATCAGTTTCTCATGGGGCTGAATGCTGATATTGTACACAGCGTGTCTCAAAGGTAGTTTACCACCTATGTTGAGTGTTTGAGGCAATCCTATGTTGCTGAAAACACATTGAAGAGGGTCCAAGAGGAAAGATAACAGAATAAGTCGGTTCGTAGGGAACAAGGAAGGTCGGGGCAGCATTTGAAAACTCGCAATTCCCCGACTATGAAGAAACAAGTTCATGGTGATCGCTCTACTCAACCTCCTTGGACTGGAAAGTGTAACAGGAAGCATTATGGAGATTGTAAGACAGCCTCGGTGAAATGCTACAAGTGTCGAGAGTTCAGTCATTTTAGGAAGGATTGTCCTGTGCGAGATGCTCCCGAAAGGACTCCAGGTCGTGTTTACACCTTGGACGCTAGGAAGGCCCAAGGAAACACTAATCTTGTTGTTGGTACGTGCTATGTCAATAACCAACCTTTGTTTGTGCTAGTTGATTGTGGAGCAACACATTCTTTTATTTCTTACCCTTGTGTACGGAGGCTTAGTTTTGAGACGAGTCTTCTTCCTAATCCTTTGATTATCTCGTCGGCTACTGACGATGTAGTAGAAGCTCGAGAAATTTTCAAGGAGTGTTCTATTAACTTAAATGGTCATAGATTCTTGATTGACCTTATTTGTCTACCACTTAAGAAGATCGATGTAGTGCTGGGAATGGACTGGTTGTCAGCTAACTCGGTGTACATCGGTTGTAAAGAGAAGGCTACTTTCATCCCTGCTGAGGAGACTACGTCAATCGATGCCATTGAACATCTTCTTGAAGGTACGATTAACATGGTCAACTACCTTTTTTCTCAAGATAAGTCTTTCCTTTTGGTTCTTACGTCGGACTCCAAGGACAAGAAGAGTGTATTGGAGATTCCGGTTGTGTGTGAATTTTCCGATGTATTTTCTGAGGATGTTACTTCTCTTCCGCCGGAAAGGGAAGTTGAATTCTCTATTGATCTTGTTCCGGGTACCGCTCCAGTTTCAATCGCCCCTTATAGGATATCTCCTATAGAGCTAAGAGAGTTGAAGAGTCAGCTAGAAGAGTTGTTGGCGAAACACTTCATTCGTCCTAGTGTTTCTCCATGGGGAGCTCCAGTTTTGTTAGTGATGAAGAAGGATGGTAGTATGCGTTTGTGCATCGACTATCGTCAGCTGAACAAGGTAACCATAAAGAACAAGTACCCTCTGGCGCAGATTGATGACCTTCTGGATCAATTGAAAGGAGCCTGTGTGTTCTCGAAGATTGACCTAAGGTCAGAATATCATCAGATTCGGGTTAAGAGTTCGGATGTATCTAAGAATGCTTTTAGGATGAGATACGGTCATTATGAGTTCTTGGTTATGCCATTCGGGGTAACCAATGCTCCTGCTGTCTTTATGGATTACATGAACCGGGTGTTTCAACCATATTTGGATCAGTTCGTGGTAATCTTTATAAACGATATATTGATATACTCTCGGACTATCGAAGAGCACATGGAGCATTTGAAGATTGTGTTGTCGGTTCTTCGGGAGAAGAAGTTGTTCGCAAAATTTAGTAAGTGTGAGTTCTGGATGTCCGAAGTTAAGTTTCTTGGACATGTCATATCTAGCGACTGTGTAGCTGTAGACCCTTCAAAGGTAGAAGCAGTGATAAGTCGGGAACGACCCAAGAATGCAACTGAGGTCTGTAGTTTCCTAGGCTTGGCAGGTTACTATCAGAGGTTCATTATGGGCTTTTCCATATTGGCATTACCTTTGACCAGGCTTATAAGGAAGGAGGTTTCATTTAGTTGGAATTCAGAATGTGAGAAGAGTTTTCAAAAACTCAAGGAGAAATTGACTACTGCTCCAGTGTTGGTGATCCCAGATCCAAACCGATCTTATGAAGTTTTCTGCGATGCTTCTAAGAAAGGTTTAGGTGGAGTGTTGATGCAAGATGGACAGATTGTAGCTTATGCATCTAGACAATTGAGATCGCATGAAGAGAATTATCCTACTCATGACCTTGAACTCGCTGCAATTGTGTTCACGCTCAAGGTGTGGCGACATTATTTGTATGGAGTTCACTTTGAAATGTTTAGCGATCATAAGAGTTTAAAGTATCTCTTTGATTAGAAGGAACTTAACATGCGTTAGAGGAGATGGATGGAGTACTTGAAGGACTTTGATTTTGATTTGAAGTACCATCCCGGTAAAGCTAATAAGGTAGCGGATGCCTTGAGTAGAAAAGAGATAAAAGTTTAAAAGTTGATGATGTTGGAGTTTGGCCTTATGGAGAAGTTCAGAAATTTGGATTTACAATTTGAGTGGGCACCAATGGGTATGTTGATAAGTAACTTGTGTATTGAGAATGAGTTGCGGGAAAGGATCCGTCAAGCACAGTGGAATGATGTAGAATTGCAGGCTAAAGCAAACCTTCCAAATTTCGTTCGTACATCTGATGGACTCATTCTTTTTGGACGAAGGATGTGTGTGCCAAATGACGCGGAGTTAAGGAGGTTAATTCTGGATGAGGCTCATAAGAGAAGATTCACCATCCATCCCGGATCGACCAAGATGTATCAAGACTTGAAAGGGAATTTTTGGTGGCCTGGTATGAAGAGAGATGTGGTGGATTATGTAGAGCAGTGCGTGATTTGCCAACAAGTAAAGATAGAGCACCAAAGGCCCGGTGGTATGTTTCAACCATTGGATATTCCTGTTTGGAAATGGGACAGTATATCCATGGACTTCATTGTGGGACTACCACGGATATTAGGTGGGCATAACTCGATATGGGTGATAGTGGACCGTTTGACTAAGTCCTCGCATTTCTTATCGGTTAAGACAACTCACAAGGTTTCTCACCTTGCGAGGCTTTTTGTAGTAGAGATTGTAAGATTGCATGGTGTACCTTCTAGCGTTGTGTCGGATAGAGATCTGAAGTTCACTTCCCGATTTTGGAAAGCTTTTCATCAAGAGATGGGTACAAATCTGAATTTGAGCACTTCTAACCACCCTCAGACAGATGAACAAACAAAAAGGACTATTCAAACCATTGAGGATATGCTAAGGGCATGTATCTTAGAAATTGGTGGAAGTTGGAAAGATAACTTACCTTTGATAGAATTCGCGTATAACAACAGTTATCATGCGAGTATCGGTATGGCCCCATATGAAGCCTTGTATGGGAGTAAGTGTCGATCACCTTTGTGTTGGTCTGAAGTTGGTGATAAGGGAATTCTTGGACCGGAGATAATTCAAGAAACCACAGAAAAGGTTAAGATAATCCGAGATAAGATGAAACTAGCTCAAGATCGACAGAAGAGTTATGTGGACAAACGAAGGAGACCGTTGGAATTTGATGTAGGAGATCATGTGTTCTTAAAGGTGACTCCGAGGTTGAGGTTGAAAGGACCGTTTAAGACGCGAAAGCTTAGCCCGAGATACGTAAGACCTTATCGGATCATGAGACAGATAGGTGAAGTCGCATACCAGTTAGTGTTGCCTCCTTCACTATCCGAGCTGCATGACGTATTCCATGTGTCTCAGTTGCGGAAGTTTTTGCCAGATTCGTTTCATCCTATCCTAACAGATACGATTGAAGTAGAACCAGACCTTTCTTTCCAACCGCAACCTTGTCATATCTTGGAGTATGCTAGCAAGTCATTGAGAAGCAAAGAGATACCTCTAGTGAAGGTGTTATGGGAAGAGTCGCGTCCTCATGAAGCAACTTGGGAGCTCGAATCAGAGATGCGGGAGTTGTATCCTCACCTATTCTGGTAAGTTTTCGAATTCGAGGACGAATTCTAATTTAAGAGGGGGAGAATGTAATATCCTAATATTATTTCAAGACACTAAATATTAGGAATAACTATTTAGTTAGAATGTAACTAAATGGCACTATGGTAAATAAGGTCCAGTTAAGGGGTGTTTTGGTCTATGCACCTAATAATTAGAATTAAGGGGGTTGTTTGGCCGAGTTCATTTTCTTGTCTTTGGAACAAAACAGAATTTTAGGAATAGAAGAAGAAGAAAACGAGAAACAAGGAGAGAGGAAGAAGAGAACCCATTTCCAACTTCATCATCAACGTTGCATGCAATCTTGATTCAACCATCTTCACATCTTCTTCTGATTTTCGCAGCTTCTTCTTCAGCTTAGTCAGGTGAGTCTCATAGATAGAGACCTTGGGGTATTCTATGGGGTTTATGCCATGTTTGAGGTTAAAGGGTTTTTGAAAGTAAATGCTCAATGATCTTACAAATTGCATGTTTAACCCTCCATTCTGGTAATAATGGTATATGCATGTTTACTATAGCTTATTATATGATCATCAATGGCTGCATGTAGAAATTTGGGGCTTGGGGACCCCAAATGCGTTTCTGCATTTTGCTAATTTTGCAGAGTTCGCTGCAGCGAACTTTTACAAATTGCATGTTTAACCCTCCATTCTGGTAATAATGAGTATATGCATGTTTACTATAGCTTATTATATGATCACCAATGGCTGCATGTAGAAATTTGGGGCTTGGGGACCCCAAATGCATTTCTGCATTTTGCTGATTTTGCAGAGTTCGCTGCAGCGAACTTGTATAACATTCTTATATGTGTTTTATTTATATAAGACCATGAAATGACCGTAATCCCTTGAATATGCTTGTATGTTGTGAAATAAAAATTGTGTGGATTATATTGTGGCATAATTATTGATGTTTCCACTTGTTCCGGTTGAACACTTGGATGTGATTTCCTGTGTGATGGTTTATACCGTGTTGTGTGTTTTCGGTGGTGTGTGTATGCTTGAATCGGAGTAAGCTTAAGCTACAGGGTGGTAAGTCCTGTTTATGGACTTAGTCCATCATTTATCGTTACGGTGTGAAGGTGAGGGTCTTGAATGGCGTTTCCTGCCTTGATGTGACACACATGCGTGCTCGGTATGTTTATGCACCTGAGCTACCATTGCAATATGAAGGTGAGGGTCTTGAAAGGCGTTTCCCCCCTTGATGTAACATATTGGCGTGCTTGGTATGGTGGGGTTGTGATGCCACATAGGCTACATCACTTCGGACTCACCTCTAGTGATGTCATGTAGATAATCACTAGGCTTTCGCCCGGTGGGCTTGTACTGTCATGTAGGCTTTTTCGCATTTGGATAACCACCTGCATATATACATGATTGATGGGGTAGTGACACCACTTAGGAAGTCACTACGGTAACTCGTCATAGATGAGATTGTGTAGCCAAGTAGGTGTACTTCACATGGGATTCATCTGACTCATAGTGCGGTGGTCTTGTGCGAGTCTCTTGAAGATGTGCAGGAGTAACACACCAAGGGTGTGGTTTGGCAGCCTAGGTAGACGGGCGAGATGTGCTCCTAGATTCCTCGTACATGGGTACGGGTTTGCATACTTATTTGTGATGGCGTTGAGCCTGTTGTTGTTGATGCCTTCTTGGATAGTTATGGGACTTCCATTGATGGTGTACGCTTGTTTGTATTTTTACCTAAATAAATATATATATAAATATATTAATATATATATATATATATTAATATATTAATATAAATATATATATATATATATATATATATAAATAAATAAATATATATATATATATATATAAATATATATATATATATATATATATATATTAATATATATATATATTAATATATATATATATATATATATATATATATATATATATATATATATATATATATATATATATATATATAGGACAACCTGGATTCTCGGTGAATCTATCTTGTTGCATGTTCCCTATAGAACTGAGTGAACCCGTAGGATAGGGAGACTCACTGAGATTTAGTAATCTCACCCTATTCCAATTATTCTTTTTACAGGTGGTTCGAGGCAAGGGTAAGATGGCTTAGCTTCGAGGTGATGTTTCTTGGCGATGCGTTTTGTCGTAGTTTATGATCTTTTGTATCTCCATCTTTTGTACTATGGATATGTATTTGTACCAGTTAGAACTCATGTATTTGGCCATGAATGTTTGGGCTTTTGTACTTGTACTTATACATTATCTATTCCGCTGCTTATGTTTATGATTTTCGAGTACCATTTTAATGCCATATACGTATATCCTAGGCAATGTATGTATGGGGAGTTACAATTTTAATCCCCCACGACTTCCAAGGTCTGTACCACTCCACTCACTTATCCATTCAACTCTCTATTCCAACACCAAACCTTTATTATTGTGTCAAATTTTCTAAGATGTTGTCTGTCTATCATTAAAATGTATTACATAGATCACATTAAAATTTTATTATAATCGTTGCATATTTGATCTTTTGAGACAAAAGCTCCATTAAATATAAACAAAATAATGACATCTATCATATAAGAAAATAAAATGTTTTTGAATATACTAAAATGCCCTTCGCATTGGATGGTAACACCACTCCACAACCATAAAATTGATTTTATCTATTGAAGTGTTCTTGAGCCTTTGAATTTTATTTGAATGGAGATTTATTTAAATGTGTGGAAAATTGAATTTAAATATATATATTTAAAAACTCCTCTTTCATTAGCATGGGGTTATTAACATGAGAAGTTAAAACAGCTAATTATTTAAGATCTTGTACGCCTGGTCTGAAATGCAACAAAGGCAATAAGTGTATTTCTCTCTCTCTCTCTCTCTCTCTCTCTCTCTCTCTCTCTCTCTCTCTCTCTCTCTCTCTCTCTCTCTCTATATATATATATATATATATATATATATATATATATTAAGAGGGTTATTGATTTCATGCATATATATTGTATTTTTCTGGAACTCGCTTCTCCACTAAAGACTGCCACATATTCATGTATATACATTTGTACAAAAATATGATTTCTTAGAAAATTTGTAAACACAATCATTTCTTATTGTCCAGGTTTCCAACACTACTTCGAGTTAGGCAATGATACATTTTTTTATCTGCGTACATGTAAATTTTTTTTCTGCTCAAGTTGAACAGAACATCTAGTTTTTTGCATCATTTTGCTGACCAAACTTTAGGTACATTAATATTTTGTATAAAGTCATGGTTTCACATGCTGTTAACTGCTATTGCTCACTGAATTTTGATTCCTTTTTATATAATAATGAGAGCCACTTTATTGCTTTATTCTTTCCCACTTTGGTTTTGAGTGTGCTATGTGCCTTGCATATGTGATTTTGTTACACGAAGGTGTTTCTTTATTTGTTTGTTGAACAGGATAGAAATTGCAACCATGATTAGAGTTTGGCTTGTGCTATTGATGACTCTTTCGAATTTCTTGGTCTCTTCTGTTGTGATTGGCTTAGATAATTCGACAGTACTTGAAGTTTTAAATATTGGGCTTCTCACTACAAGAAGATTCAAAATACCAAGGCTTTTTGTTGCATGATGCCCTGTCATCAAATGTCGAACCATAAATTGAAAGACAATTCAAAACCATCCTTTTGTTGCATTTGAACGGCTGCGATCAAAGAAGAATCAAATATTGTAACTAACATTAATCGAAAAAATTGAATTATTAAACCCATTATTTACTCTTATAGGCAAACATGGTTGTAGTAAGAATATTTTAGGCGTATGGGTAGGGATACATAAATGCCACTTAAAGAGTCAGTACATATTGAATTTCATAGTTTACAAGAAAATATAGGCAGAAGCACTTGAAAACATTAGAAAAATATTTGTTGATCATCCAATGTTGTACTAAATGTCTATATCTAACTGTGTCATAATTTTTCATACCACCACTTAACATATACAAGAAGTTTGCAATTTTTCAATTACTTGAAATCTCTACCATTGCAACGGGAAAAAATAATGCTTTTAAATTAATTTCCATCTATGCTTTCCTATTCTTATAAATGGGAAAAAGTGTATTACTCATACTAATATTTTTATAAACAGGGTGGGATCTCATTGGGAAACAAATTTTTTAATTATTTATTCCCTAATTATTTATTTTAATTAAAAAAATGTATTAAAAAAAATGTACATCTGAAACAGGATATGAAGTTATTGATCAAAATATTGATTATTAACGGGACATGAAGTTACTGATCAAAATATTTTTTTTAACCAAACATGAAGTTACTTAATGTTTATTATTTATTTCCCAAATAATAATTATTAATTTTAATTAAAAAAATTTTAAATTAAAAAGATGTACATCTAATATTCAAAATAAAATTATATTTGAAACGGGACATGAAGTTATTGATCAAAATATTGTTATTAACGGGACATGAAGTTACTGATCAAAATAATTTTTTATAAATTATATCTTTAATTATTATTTTTTCACGGATAATTAGATATTTTTTTATTAAAAAATATATATATGAAACAAATGCGCGTCCCGTATCAGAACCCGTGTGAACGCACGAGTTTGTTACTAGTTTTCATTTAAAAACATTTATATTAGGGTTAAATATACAAAACCCCATTGTAATGTTAGCGAGTTTTGAATTTAGCCCCTCGTAAAAAAATTTAAAACTCCCTTTGCAATTTCCAGATTCCTACGGATACACCCCTAACTATCACATTGGAACAAAGATTATCTATAACTGCCTACTTGGCAGTGCACGTAGTATTTTTTACTTGTTTACCACTTAGTCTCAATTTATTAACTGATGTGTTTGATTGTTTTTTGTTGTTGTAAGAAACGATGCGGGACTTCCTCTTGTCTTATATATTAAGACTGACAAGTTTTAACTCCAGCCAGTCAAGTTTCAATGTAACAAATGCAATATAGAAGTTGTGATTATGTTGACAACCTTAACAACACACCTACAAAATTTTTGACATTGACAACATTTGTATTATGCTTCTGCTCCCTCATCCATTTCATGTTAAATTCTCAAACGAGGTCATTGCACTTGTATGCACAAGCAACAGTGGTGTCGGTGCTAGTAATCATTTTCTCCAATATTATCAACCATTGGGGCTTATTATGAATCCTCAACCTACTGAACTCCCAAACCATATCCTGTAAATAAAGCGAAGTTCTTCAAGTGCAGTGAAACGATGCATGTCACTTGGAAGGCTCAAAAGTTGGGGACATGATTTAATATATAGGCTTTTGAGATTAGTCATTAATGTTGGACACTCAAGAAGCATCTTGAGATTTAGAAACTTTCGAGGAAATGCCAAAGTTGAACATCGGACAATCTTTAATCACCAGAGTTTGCAATTTCGGGAAAATACTTAGAGGGAAAGACTCCAAACTCTTACAAGATTGAATGTACAATGCTTCAATAGAAATGGGTGGTGTTTGTGCACCATACATTTAATGCACGGGTCTGAGTAGGGGTGGCAAAATGGATGGATTGGATGGATATGGATTGGATTGCTAATGGATGAATCTAATCAATCCATTAGTCCATTAACAATCCATTAAATCTTCATCTAAAAATCCAATCCAATCCATTAAGGTTAAAATCCAATCCAATCCATCCATTCACATCTTTATAGTGGATGGATATCCATCCATCCAAAACATTTATTTAAATATTTTAATTAATTTTATTATTAATTTTGATTTTAAAACTTTACAAAAACTTTTTTAAAAAAAATTTCTCTAAAATAATAATTTTATAATATATAGATATAATAGATTTATGTTATATTTATTCATAATTTATAATATTTGATAGATAAGTTTTGATAATTATTTGTTAGTGTTATTCTGGTTTATTTCTCTTTTTTTTTCTAATGTTGTTTCTAATTTTTTTTATCTTTGTATGAATTTACAGTTTCGTTTAATAATTGGAATGATATATTTCTTCGTTTGTTAAATTATGACACCCTTGCATTCTTATTTCTCCTTCAATTTTTAACTACAGTGTTGAATTATAGATTTTTTTCAATTCTATTTTGAAATATGATTTCCAATTCAAATGAATTGAACAACTGCACTGTCTTTTTTAAACTGAAACTCCACCACTTTCTCGATTTTCAAAGTGACGTTCTTTTACTATCACTCTCTTATATATATATATATATATATATATATATATACATATATATATATATATATATATATATATATATATATATATATATATATATATATATATATATTATTCAAGGAAAAGAAAAAAAATTGTGAAATCGCTCTAAGAGCTCAAACCAACTATACCATGCCTCCTCTTGGGCTTTGTACAAACGACTTGTCCCTCCCATAGCCTCCTCTTGGGCTTACAATGCAAGGACCCTGGATTGTCCCTCCCATAGCCTCCTCTTGGGCTTACAATGCAAGGACCCTCGGATAGCCTCCTCCTGGGCTTCGTACAAGAACCCACGGGCTTCTTATAAGCATCCACAATATCCAAATCAAATACCCTAGGAGATTAGACATTTATCATCTCTATGATAGGAGTATCTCTTCTATATCATCACAAACAATCAATCAATCAAATAACTCTTTTTTCCACAAGGCTGGCTAATCAATCAAACCTTTTTGCCACCATACTGGCTGATTAATCAAAGTTTTTGTCACAAGGCTGACTTCATTGAAACTTTTGCCACAAGGCTGGCTGATTAATCAAAACTTTTTGTCACAAGGCTGACTTCATTGAAAGTTTTTGCCACAAGGCTGGCTAAAAAACATCTTTATCATTCTAAGCACCATAAGTGGCACAGCCCAGGGCTTATAATGAAAAGAT
Organism: Vicia villosa; assembly: GCF_029867415.1. Taxonomy (NCBI): domain Eukaryota; kingdom Viridiplantae; phylum Streptophyta; class Magnoliopsida; order Fabales; family Fabaceae; genus Vicia; species Vicia villosa. Next base: position 75,196,668 of record NC_081181.1, on the reverse strand, counting down.
TTTCAAACAAAAAATCAAACAGATGTATGTGATGATATAGATTAGATACATCGAACATTGAGATGACATTTGTCTCTTTTCCTTTGCTTCCACTAGCATAAGTGGGAACTACGATTGCTCTGACTTTCTCAACATCCCTTTGAGAATACGTAGGCACAAGGTCGTATCCTTGGCGAGCAAAACTTCTCTCTCAAACCATTCAAACCTTAGCACCCGTAGACCTCGAGCTACAGATGCTCTGATTCCCTCTAAGGGATATGTATGCAGAGGATCGCGATGATCTTTGCGAGCATAATCAAACAAACACCTTAGTTTCCCACCTATCTCACAACAGAACCTCAATAACATGGAATGAAAAACATAACAAAGAAACCTATAGAGTACTATAGATACGTTGGGTGCTAATACCTTCCCTTCGTATAACCAACCCTCTTACCCAAAGATCTCTCCCCCCACTTTTAAGGTTATTGCAGCTTTTTTCCTTTTCCTCCTTTGGAAACAATAAAAAGTTTGGTCGAAACAAAAGAAAAATCATTTTTTTTGAGCACTCGAGCCCAAAGAAGGCATCAGGTGTCTCATCCCGAAAAAAGATACGATTTTTCCCCGCGACAAAAAAATGGCAACTTCACTGGGGACCATCTTTTTATTGTTTCCAAAGAAAGGGTTAATTCTAATTGTTGTTTTTCATTTTAATTCTTGTTACATGTGTGGTTCTTTGGTTCTGTTACTCGTGTGGTTCTGTTACAAGTGATACATTATGGACAAATCCTAACCCGGATTAAGTACACATAAGAATTAGGTGGAGGGTATAGTCATGTACAGGCGTACGTGAGAATCCTTCCGCTCAGTGGAGGTTCCTTGTTGGTAATATATGTTTAGCATGTTTCGCAGCGAAAACATTATTGCTGCATTGAACTATAGAAGCTGAGTTGGCCGTAGAACCCCAACCCATCCTGGCCTTATTAGGTTGTGGCGCAGAAACAATTCAGGTGAAGACTTGGATAGTTGTCATGCGGAGAGCCACACTCAGACGAGTTTTTCTTGAGAATATTTATGGCTCACAAGTTCAGTCATGCAAGCCGGTAATATCCGAAAGAAAAATGTAGACTCTGACGTATCAGTAGAACATGTTGTGCAGGTGATTAACTAGAACTATCCCATTTTTGGTTCTCTGACTTCATGCTCGTGACACTGGACCTTTGAACCTATGTATACCATGTTTGTGTTACCATGTTTGTGTACCATGTTTGTGTACCATGTTTGCAGTACCATGTTTGTGTTACCATGTTCGCTTTACCATGTTTGAATATGTGGCATCCATGCATCCATGCATTCATACATTCATGAAAAAACCCATCTTTTTCCATAAAAACATGATTTCTCCAAAGATTAAGAGGATTTTCTTTGCAAACATTATAGGATTAAGTTATGGAAGGGGTAAAAAGATATACCAAAAAGTACGGTTTCAAAGCGCCTGATGTGGGAAAACTGATAGAATTAGCATCTTCTGTACAAGATCCTTCTAATTTTAGGAAAAGTTATGGAAAGCTTTTGCCTATCCTGAACACTCATGTTGATGAAGGACTTCTCAAAACTCTGGTTCAGTTCTATGATCCCGTCTACCGGTGTTTTACCTTTCCAGACTACCAGTTGGTACCGACCTTGGAAGAATATGCCAATCTTTTGGGTATTCCCGTGTCTGACAAAATACCTTTCAATGGTTTGGAAGCCATTCCTAATTCACACATCATTGCAGCAAGTATCCACTTGAAGAAGTCTGAAGTAGAGAGTAATTGGACTACCAAAGGAAACCTCCCGGGTTTGACTTCGCACTTCCTAATAAAGAAAGCCTTTGATTTCATCGAAACTGGTAGCATGATAGCTTTTGAAGCTATACTAGCCTTGCTCATCTATGGGTTGGTTCTGTTTCCCAACGTTAACGACTTTTTCGATATCAACGCCATAAAGATCTTTTTGATTGGAAATCCTGTTCCGACTTTGCTTGGTGACATGTATTTCTCTATCCATCATAGGAATCGCCAAGGCGGTGGAATCATTGTATGTTGTGCACCTCTGTTGTTCAAATGGATTGTTTCACACTTACCTGAGTCTCCTATTTTCACGGAAAACCGAGAAGGTTTGTGTTGGCCTCGAAGACTTATGTCCCTTACTAATCATGATATTCGTTGGTATACCTTGGCTCACTGTGGTAAAGAAACCATTGAAAGTTGTGAAGAGTTCGCCAACGTACCCCTCATTGGTACACAAGGAGGGATTAACTACAATCCGATCCTAGCCCGACGACAACTCGGGTATGCAAATTCAGCTAAACCCATTGGTCTCGCAGTGGAATGCTACTTTTACTAAGAAGGGGATGATCCTCAAAGGTTGAAAACAAGAATGGTGAGAGCTTGGTACGACGTCCGATGGAAAGAAAAAGGTGAGGCAAGAAATTGCATTGCCATGGACGCCCACACCTGCTGGGTAAAGAAAAGAGCAAAGGAGTTTCAAATGCCTTATGCTTATGAAAAACCCATGTTTCCTGTGGTATCTCAACTGCCCAACATTCCCACTATGGAGGAATACCAAGACACTTTAGCCAAGATGAGGATAGAGAAGGATGCTTGGGAAGATAAGTTTCGTAAGACCGATGTGGAAAACAGAAAGTTGAAGAAAAGAGTGAAAGATCACGAAGAAACTCTCTATTATCAAGACGGATGGCTCATGAGCAAAGATGAGAAGATTCGTCAGAAAGACGCTGCAATCAAAAGGTACATCAAAGAAAGCAAGAAAAATCTTGAAGGTTCAACAAGCAACGCTCCAACTCCTGACTATTGGAAGAATGTTGTTAACAAGCTAAGGACCGAAAAGGCCAAATTGAAAGCTCACTATGGGAAAGAAATCATGAAGCTCAAGCTGCACAATGCATTTGGTTCTTCGTCTGATGAAGATGCTTAGAATTGTTTAGCTTTTCATTTATCATTTGCTTTTGTAAGGAGCTACGCTCCAATGTTGTAACATTTCCCATTTATTCAATAAAAGAATAGTTTGTGTTCAAATGTTTGCAAGGAAATAATCTTTAAAATATTTGGAAAAATCATAAATTTCTTTTTGCATACATCACTCTGCATATCGAGTCTGTTGTATAGAGTCTCATCTTTTGGATATTTCTCCAATAGATCGTCAAGCTGTCGCGTCTCAAAGTTTCTCGACCGCGCTCGCAATCAGATCACAGATACAATACTCGTTCAAGCAGAAGAAGAGTAATGGAACACTCTGAACAAGAGAATATTGAGCTTCGTGGTACAGTGACCACCCTTCAGGAAAAGTTGGAAAGTCTCACTACTCTGGTTGACTCCCTAATGGCCGCACAAAATCAGCCGCCGCCACCCAACAGTCAAGCAACAGTAACATCTGAAGTCACTACTCCAGTTTCTACAGTTGCATTCAACATTCCATCTTTCTCCATTCCAGAAGGTTGGGGCACGCCTTTCAGCTTTGGTGCAGGTTTCCGCCATAATTTCTCTGGGGTTCAAACAACTACAACTGAAGCGCCTACCACACAGGGTTCAGCGTTTATTCCACATTCAGGGGTAACTTTTTCCCAAATCACTATGGCACTCTCTCAACCCACTATGACAGTTCCGACCCATACGGTTCACACAGTTCCTTATGGTGGAAATGAGATTTATCATGATCAGGATGATAGCATAAATCAGCGTAATCTTGTAGGAGATCTCCAAGAGCAGTTTAACAAGATTCAACTAGAAGTCAAAGCTATCCGTGGCAAAGATTTGTTTGGAAAGAATGCCCAGGAACTATGTTTGGTTCCCAGTGTACAAATACCTGCTAAATTCAAGGTCCCAAACTTTGAGAAGTACAAAGGTAGCTCTTGTCCACAGAGCCATCTTGTGATGTATGCTAGGAAGATGTCTACTTATACAGATAATCATCAGTTGCACATCCATTACTTTCAAGACAGTTTGACTGGTGCCGCACTGAAGTGGTACACAGGTTTGGATAGCACCAATATTCGGACTTTCAATGACCTAGGTGAGGCCTTTGTCCGACAATACAAATACAACTCGGATATGGCTCCAGACAGAGATCAGCTTCGATCCATGGCTCAGAAAGACCATGAAGCTTTCAAAGAATATGCCCAACGATGGAGAGAAACTGCTGCTCAGATTAATCCACCGTTAAAAGAGAAAGAGATGACAAAGATCTTCTTGAATACTCTCAGTCCGTTTTATTATGAACGCATGATTGCTAGTGCTCCAAGTGATTTCACCGAAATGGTAAACATGGGGATGCGTGTAGAAGAAGGGGTCTGAACTGGACGTCTAACTAAAGAAGGTGGATCTTCAAGCGGAACCAAAAAATTCGGAAGTGGTTTCCCAAAGAAGAAAAAACAAAGTGTTGACATGGTATCCCAAGGGAGGCCGAGAGGAAATGTCAATCGTCAACGACAGATTGCTGCTATCGCGCCAGCCGTTAATACAGCACCGAATCCGGGATTTACTCCGCAGTTTCAACAACAACAGTCTCGACAGCAAGCTCAACAGTTTAACAATAATCAGAATCGTGTGCAAAGAGCTCCACAATTTGATCCAATTCCAATGACCTACACAGAGTTGTACCCTGCTTTGATTGAAAGAGGTCTTGTTCAAACTAAAGCGCCACCACCAGTACCTGAGAAACTCCCATGGTGGTACAAAGCTGAGGTCTCATGCCCTTATCATCAAGGAGCACCTGGCTATGATCTTGAGCATTGCATAGCTTTGAAATATGAAGTTCAGAGGTTGGTTAGATCTAATCTCCTCTCTTTCAGAAATTTGAATCCAAATGTGCAAGCAAATCCGCTGCCCAATCACGGAGGGCATGTTGTAAACATGGTCTACGGATGTCCTGGTCCATACCGAGTCTATAATATCAATTTCTCAAGAGCATATTTGGTACAAATGCACGCCACTCTCTATCAAGGGCAGAATTTTCGCCAGCATCACTACGGTTCCTGTAGCATATGTTGTGTAGATCCTCATGGATGTTCGATTGTGAGAAGAGATCTTCAAGTTTTGCTAGATAATGGTACTACTCAGATCTACAGAAATAGGAATAAAGATGAAGTTAACATGATAGGATGTTATCCGCATGAGCTTTTAGTCTCAGATATCAACTCGGAAATGCCTAAAGTTAACGTCATCGTTCCTCATTTCAACATGCCCGAGCGCATGGAAGTTACTTACAACAAGCCAAAGGTTCCTGTTGCTCCTTTGATCATTTGTCCACCTGGACCTGTTCCTTATAACTCTGACAAGGCAGTTCCATAAAACTACAATGCAACAATGATAAAGAACGGACAAGAAGTTCCTTTACCTACTCTTTCATCTGTCGTAAACATCGCTGATGTGAGTCGCGTAACAAGAAGTGGACGTGTGTATACTCCACTACCTCCAAAGCAGCCTGTTGCTCCTGTAACCAGGCAAAATCCTATCAATACACCAGTGGGGAATCCTGAGGAAACTCCTGTCAGTAATAGAAACACTGATGTTGGCCAATCCAGTGGAAACAATGTCAATCCAGACTTTGATGAAATTTTGAAGCTTATCAAAAGAAGTGAATACAAGATTGTGGATCAGCTTATGCATACTCCTTCAAAGATCTCAATACATTCATTGCTTTTAAACTCAGAAGCCCATAGGGAAGCCCTGATGAAGGTCTTGGATCAAGCTTTTATAGATCATGATGTGACTGTTGACCACTTTGATGGGATAATAGCCAACATAACAGCTTGCAACAACTTAAGCTTCTGTGATGAAGAACTCCCCGAGGAGGGTAAAAATCACAACCTTGCTCTACACATTTCTATGAACTGTCAGTCAGACTCTTTGTCTAATGTACTGGTAGACACCAGATCTTCCTTGAGTGTGATGCCAAAGACGACTCTTGCTCGCTTGTCTTACCAAGGAATGCCCATGAAGTTCAGTGGTGTAGTTGCCAAAGCATTTGATGGATCACAAAAATCTGTTATTGGCAAAGTCAACCTTCCCATGACAATTGGTCCACATACATTTCAAATCACCTTCCAGGTCATGGACATTCAAGCTGCTTATAGCTGTCTGTTAGGACGATCATGGATCCATGAAGCAGGGGCAGTAACTTCTACGCTCCATCAAAAGTTAAAATTTGTAACAAATGGAAAATTGGTAACAATAAGTGGGGAACAAGCCTTGATGGTGAGCCATTTATCCAATTTCTCTTTTATCAGTGCTGATGATGTGGAAGGAACTCAGTTCCAAGGTCTCTCTTTAGAAGACGAATCTTCCAAGAAAAAGCATCAATCTCTTCTTACAAAGAGGCAGTAAAAGTAGTGAAAGATGGAACTACCACTGGCTGGGGGCAAGTTGTGATCCCTACCAAGAATGAAACCAGAGCAGGACTCGAATGTTCACCAACATTCTCAAACTGCACCAAGAAGGATGAAACCCTTCGTCCGATTAAAGAAACATTCATTAGTGGAGGGTTCCTTAACCCGATTCCTCAAGAGGTTAATGTCCTTATCGAAGAATGTATCGAAGAAGGTCTACCCGATCCTGAAGAAGAATGGAAATGTTATCCTAATGACTCAGGAAGAGCCACATGCACCGTTCCATCCTTCTTCAGAGAAATCTAAAGGCAAAGAAACTAAGCCTGTTCCTGCAGAAATCTGGGACACCTTGGGACAACCAAGTGGAAAATATGATTATATGGTGAAATATACTGCACCTTAAAGTTCAAAGATTGCGATTGAAGACATCCAACCAACTGGATGGGGAGATTCCTTTGAATATAATAGTCGACCAGAAGAGGCTTATCAACCCTATCAATATTCTCAGCAGCCTGAAATTACTGAAGATTTCGGCTTCAATGCATCTGCCAAGGTTTATAATCCGGAAGATGGTTATTATCACATAAACGCCATTTTTGAAGATGACGGGGAAGATGGCCCCGCAGTTGACTCGGAAAGTGTCTCTGACAATGAGTCTCTTCATCCTGAAGATTGGGAATTACATCCTGAAAATTCTGAAGATTGTGACTCATCTTATGCTCTTCAAGAAGTAGAAGAAGACCGTTTCAACTCTACAAAGAACAAGGTTGACAAACCAGGACCTTCAAATCCTGCTCGCCAGCGGTCAATGTCAATACTGAAGATAATTCTGAGGGGAATTTTCCTGAATACATAATACACAGAGGAGTTCATTGCTACTGGAAAGCTGTCGACGTTCCGAATGTTGTTCGCCGCTCAAAGTAATCACCTCGCTGTTATTTTGACCTCCTGCCTTGCCCAAAGCAGAGAGATGTTTTATAGGGCTTTGCTTTTAAATGTTCCTCCCAAATAACTTTGTGTATAGGGCTTTGTTTTAAAAGTTTCCCTCTTTGTCCTGCCCAAGACAAATGAGTTTGTGTTTAGGGCTTTGTTTCAAAAATGAATCATAAATAAAGTGTCATTTTAAATTTCCTACATTATATGTTTTATTTTTGCTTTTTTCTGGAAATGGTAATCCTAAAAAACCAACAAAAAAAAATTAAAAAAAAAACTTTTTCAAAAAAATCTGCATACACTCCTGCATTCATAAATTTTCTGAAATAAATATAAATCATATGTGCAGATTTACTATTGATAAACCCATTGAATGCAATAACTCTATGCCCTCTCCCAACTTTGAGTTTCCTGTGTTCGAAGCCGAAGAAGAGGAAGAAGAGGAGATCCCGGACGAGATCTCTCGATTATTTAAGCACGAGGAAAGAGCCATTCTGCCTCACAAAGAGCCTTTAGAAAAGATTAACTTGGGTTCTGAAGAAGACAAAAAAGAAGTGACCATTGGATCGCTGCTTGATGCTGATATGTTGACGTGTTTGCCTGGTCCTACCAAGACATGCCTGGGTTGGATACCAATATTGTTCAGCATTACTTGCCATTGAAGCCAGAATGTCCGCCGGTTAAGCAGAAATTGCGAAGGACTCACCCTGATATGGCTAACAAGATCAAAACAGAAGTTCAAAAGCAGCTCGACGCAGGTTTTCTTGTCACCTCAGAGTATCCTCAATGGTTGGCCAACATAGTGCCAGTTCCGAAGAAAGATGGCAAGGTCAGAATGTGTGTTGACTACCGTGACTTGAACAAGGCCAGTCCAAAAGATGACTTTCCATTACCACATATCGACATACTGGTCGATAACACCGCTAAGTTCAACGTCTTTTCTTTCATGGACGGGTTCTCCGGTTATAATCAGATCAAGATGGCTCCTGAAGACATGGAGAAGACATCTTTCATCACCCCATGGGGTACCTTTTGCTACAAAGTGATGCCGTTTGGATTAAAGAATGTCGGCGCAACTTACCAACGGGCAATGACTACTCTCTTTCATGACATGATGCATAAAGAAATTGAAGTTTATGTGGACGACATGATAGCCAAGTCCAGCACAGAAGAAGAACATATTGAATACCTTTTGAAGTTGTTTCAACGACTAAGGAAATATCAGCTTCGTTTGAATCCTAACAAATGTACTTTTGGGGTTAGATCTGGAAAACTCTTGGGTTTCATTGTCAGCCAAAGAGGTATTGAAGTAGATCCCAAAAAAGTCAAAGCTATTCAAGAGATGCCTGCATCAAAAACTGAAAAGCAAGTAAGAGGATTTCTCGGACGATTGAACTATATCTCCAGATTCATCTCTCAAATGACCGCTACTTGTGGGCCAATTTTCAATCTTCTCCGCCAAGATCAAGGGGTTGTATGGACTGAAGATTGCTAGAAAGCGTTCAACAGTATCAAAGAATGCCTGTTAGAACCACCAATATTGATTCCTCCAGTTGAAGGAAGACCACTAATCATGTACCTTACTGTGTTAGAAGAATCCATGGGTTGTATGCTTGGACAACAAGATGAAACTGGTAAGAAGGAGCATGCCATCTATTACTTGAGTAAGAAATTCACAGACTGTGAGTCTCGTTACTCCATGCTCGAAAAAACATGTTGTGCTTTGGCTTGGGCTTCAAAACGTCTCCGCCAATACATGATCAACAATACTACTTGGTTAATCTCCAAAATGGATCCGATCAAGTACGTCTTTGAAAAGCCTGCCTTAACAGGAAGGATTGCCCGATGGCAAATGCTGTTATCCGAATATGACATTGAATACCGTGCTCAAAAAGCGGTCAAAGGAAGCATTCTCGCCGATCACCTGGCGCATCAACCAATTAATGAATATCAATCTCTCAAGTTTGACTTTCCTGATGAAGATGTCATGTACTTGAAAATGAAAGATTGTGACGAACCGTTACCTGAAGAAGGTCCTGAGCCTGGATCAAGATGGGGCCTAATTTTCGATGGAGCAGTAAACGCTTTTGGCAATGGAATTGGGGAAATCATCATCACTCCCAAGGGTGCTCATATCCTGTTCTCTGCAAGATTGCTATTTGATTGTACCAACAATATCGCAGAATATGAAGCTTGTATCATGGGTCTCGAAGAAGCCATTGACTTAAGGATCAAGATCCTCGACATATATGGAGATTCAGCCCTCGTGATCAACCAAATCAAAGACAAGTGGGAAACTTATCACCTTGTTTTGATTCCTTACAGAGATTATGCAAGACGTCTGTTGACTTTCTTCAACAAGGTTGAATTGCATCATATACCTCGATATCAGAATCGAATGGCAGACACCTTGGCTACTCTATCTTCCATGTTCAAAGTCAGTCATTGGAACGATATGCCTAAAGTCAGAATTACGCGCCTTGAAAGGCCTGCCTATGTATTTGCAACTGATGCAGTCATCGATGATAAACCATGGTTTTACGACATCATACGCTTCCTTCAAACTCAAGAGTACCCTCTTGGGGCATCAAACAAAGATAAGAAAACTCTAAGGAGACTTTCTGGCAGTTTCTTCCTGAATGAAGATGTGCTATACAAAAGAAATTTCGACATGGTTTTGCTCAGATGCGTGAACAGACACGAAGCAGACATGTTAATGCATGAAGTGCATGAAGGGTCCTTTGGAACTCATTCAAACGGGCATGCAATGTCCAAGAAAATCTTAAGAGCAGGATACTATTGGTTGACAATGGAATCTGACTGTTATAAACACGTGAAAAGATGTCACAAGTGCCAGATCTACGCAGATAAGATCCATGTGCCACCGACTCTACTCAATGTTCTCTCATCTCCGTGGCTTTTCTCCATGTGGGGTATCGACATGATCGGAATGATAGAACCAAAAGCTTCAAACGATCATCGTTTCATCTTGGTGGCAATTGATTACTTCACCAAATGGGTCGAAGAGGCATCTTATGCCAATGTTACAACACAAGTGGTTGTGAGGTTCATCAAGAATAACATCATTTGCCGATATGGTATTCCCAGCAAGATCATTACTGACAATGGTTCAAACTTGAACAACAAGATGATGAAAGAATTGTGTGAGGAATTCAAGATTGAGCATCATAACTCTTCTCCTTACAGACCAAAAATGAACGGCACCGTCGAAGCCGCTAACAAGAATATTAAGAAGATCGTCCAGAAAATGGTCGTCACTTATAAAGACTAGCATGAAATGCTGCCATTTACTTTACATGGGTACCGTACTTCAGTGCGTACTTCAACAGGGGCAACTCCCCTTTCTCTAGTATACGGCATGGAAGCTGTGCTCCCTGTAGAAGTTGAAATCCCATCAATGAGAGTCCTCATGGAGACTAAGTTATCAGAGGCTGAATGGTGTCAAAGCAGATACGATCAGTTGAACTTAATCGAAGAAAAACGTATGACTGCTCTATGCCATGGACAGTTATACCAAGCAAGGATGAAACAAGCCTTCAACAAAAAGGTTCGACCTCGTGAATTTCAAGAAGGCGACCTCGTGCTTATAAAGATCTTGTCTTTTCAACCAGATTCTAGGGGCAAATGGTCTCCTAATTACGAAGGCCCGTATGTTGTCAAAAGAACATTTTCTGGCGGCGCCATGACTCTTGCAACCATGGATGGTGATGAACTCCCATGTCCTGTCAATTCTGATGCAATCAAGAAATACTTTGTCTAAAAAAGGACAAAAGAACAGCTCGGTAAGTCAAAAACCCGCAAAGGGCGACTTATGCAAAAATGAGCGTCTCGGTGGATTGAAAACCCGAAAGGGCGGTCCAGGCAAAAATTAGAGACAATAAACTGAAAAAATTCATCCTTGTAGATTGAAAACCTGAAAGGCCAATCTAGGCAAAAATTAGGGATTTATGACAAAGTAACTGCATCAAAAGGATCTTCAATCAAATCATCGCCAATCTGAAGCGACAAGCACAGTTGGAACTCAAAGTTTTTAGGGGGAATAGTGGTTATTGCTTTCAATGTAGCCTTTTCCGCATAATTACCATTTCCAAGTTTTGTAAATACTCCATGGAATCATGCCTTTAGCTGATTTCCATCCTATTAAATAAATTTGAGCCTTGTGCCCATTTGTTTGCAATCTCTAATTTCTTTTAGCTTGCAAAATGACGCTTTAGTTGTGTTATTCATTTTTGAAAGAAAAAATAAAAAAAAGTTTTAAATGAATTTACTTTTCTCTTTCAAAATAAAAGCAAAACTTTCCTTTGAGTTGTGAACAACAGAAGGAACATCAACAGCTGTCTCCATAGGATGAACAAAAGGATTCTCCTCGGAAGTTGCTCTCTTCCACAAAAGAGATGATGAAACAACGGTATTCTTATCCCAAAAAAGAATTCCTGAACCAATTACCCCTTGTGGTAGAAAAAGTTCTTCTATCCCCAGTGAAGAAGGTCTCTTATCCCCAGTGACGAAGATTTTCCATCTCCAGTGAAGAAGTTCTTCCATCTCAATAAGAAAGGATGCTTGTCTTCCCCAGAGAAGTTGAAAGCATGAAGTACCATTCCTCACCCGTGTTATCTACACTGTGTTGAAGAACATTTGCCAAGTATCTGGTTGTATTGCGACGTCGGTCCCTCTCCAGTATACACTTCATTGTCTGTCAGTATCGTTAGCATGCATGCAACATTCATGACATTCATCATTCATACATACTTGCATCATTTATGCATTCTCGCATTTTCAATGTTTGCTTCAAAATCACCTGTTCAGGATATATTTATCCCAAAAAAGAAGAAAAGAAAAAAAGAAGAAAAGAAATAGGTATGGGCGTGTCATCTCTCCAATAGATTGTCACCCATAAGCAGAAAGAACATCTTCTTTCTCCAGTTCCCCACTGAGATCATTCCTCGTGGAAGAAGGTTGCTTTAGTTTCTCCTCTCAAAATAAAGGAGAAAATCCCCAGTTGAGTTCATTCCTCATGGGTACAAAGTCTTGTTTGACTGTTTCTTTCCAATTCATTCATGGATAGAACCTTGTCTTTACCAGAGATTCAAATTCCGATTCCTCAAATAGAGTCGAGAAAAGTTGAACCATAAGCAATAACCTCATCGTCTGAGCAACTTATTTCTCTTTCAAAAGATTTTTCCTCTCTAGGAAATCAATCATGAAGACCATTTGACAATCAGGGCCTTATTACTGTTCACAAGGCTGAATAACCAGTAATTCCCCTAGCAAAGTCTCCAGGATCATTTTATCACTCGGTTGATAATTGATCATGTCTTCAAAACCACTATCACGAGGCTGGTAGTCGGAAACCTTCTTGTTCTGGTTATATTATTTAACATGTCTATCACAAGGCTGATAGTCGATAATATTAACCGAACCTTTGAAACTCTTTTTACCATGTCAAGTCTATCACCATGCTGATATTCGGTAGTATAGTTTCATACCTTTCACCTTCGCATTATTAACAAGTCTATCCCTATGCAGATAGTCGGTAATGTCGATAGGTAAGCTTTTCTTACAAAGCTATCATTCCCCGGTGAAGCATACACTTGCTTTCCCGAAGAGAAAAAAACGGATTCTCTTCCTAAAACGGATCGAGACATCCTTCCCGATCTCTTGTCCCCAGTGGAGTCAGTTCTTGATATCCCCTCGGTAAAGGCATCATTGCATCATTCGCAATTTTGGTATCTTAGGTCCAAAATTCGCGTCTTCTGATATTTAAGTCTCTTCCACCCTATCAAAACGAAGATTTTCAATCTTCATATCTCAGGTTGAGGAAACTTAAATAAGGGCATCTGTCATACCCAAATTTTTGACCTAAGATACCACCTCATATCATTGCATATGCATCATTTGCATCTCTAACAAATTGCATACCTTGTGTTTGCTACTTGTGCTCAGCAGGGTTTAATCAAGAAATCACTCATCGGTACAAGTAACAATCAACTAGGGTTTTGTTCTCCCTTCATCTCAAATGAACCATCTTCATCAACAATCAACAATTGGTCCTCAAATATTCATTTCAACAAGCTCAGGGACTTTGAATCAACCAGATTAGGGTTTTGACTGAAGATAGCATACCCCTGATTTTTGCTCAGGATTTGACCTAATGATTTGGGACATGACCTCAAGACCCCAAGTGCATCATTTTGACCTAATCCATTGGCTCAGGACATCTCCTACACCAGGATTGATCAACAATGAAATTTCAAGTCATTAGATTAGGGTTTTGAACTATCAGGGACTGAAATCAGGGATCGCATTTGGGAAACCCTAAGAATCCCCAGGAAGTCACTCAAAGGTTTCAATCATCTTCAAATAATTCCTATGAAAACATCCAATGGAAATTGTGTCTCAATTCAAGATCCACAGTCATCAATTTCATCAGGTCGACAATTAGGGTGTTTGACCTAAATCACTTGAACAACTGACTTTTTAATCAGAACATGGTGCCAAAACTTAAGCCATGGCTCAAGATCCTCCAATAACTCAATGTGATCCATTCATACTGTAATACGGTGAACTGACTTTTTATCGATCGGAATGTCGCAGTAAGCAAGAGTCGCCACCGACTTTTATTTTATCCAAACAGATTCGGAAAGGCAAAAAGAAACAGAAAAAAAACCTTTTTAAAGAAATCTAAGTTCGGGGGGTAATTTATGCAAAGAGAAGGTGTAAGGCACCCTTTGCATCCATGGTTTTCCATGGGCTCTTAATTGCTTTGCTTGCTCGTTTGTTTAGAAAATGTAGATGAAAAAGATAGGGACTTTAGCTTGTGAATAAGCGTTGCCCTTTTGAAAAATTATGAGAAAGAATATAATAAAAAGGTTTGAGCATTGCAAGGCAATTAGGGGCAATTACCTTAAACTCAGATGATAGGTCTCTTTTTGCCTTTCAGAATGAAAGGGTCTATCCTTGCCATAAGAGGGCAGGAAGCCTTTCGTTTGGAGGTTGAAGGGTCATCGAAGTATCCTTTACCATAAGACTGTCCCATGCCATAGAAGGGCAGGTAGTCTAAGGCAAGGACCAGAATAAGCCATCTTTCGTAGGCAGCCAGAAGATACCTCAGCCTTTTTCTGTAGGCAACATCCGAGGGTCGAGGTCATTTGTGTATCGAAGGCAACATCATTAGGGTCGTGACCTTTTTATCGAGGCAACATGGCTGAGGTATCTTCGTATTCGAGGGACGTGGCTTATTCTGCAAAAACACAAAGGCAACAGGCAACAAGGCAACAGGCAACAGGCAACAGAGAGGGTTACCCAAAAAGCGTGCGTGTGTGCACCAATCATGTGATTCAATTCAGATCATATTATCTTGTGTTTAGTTATTCTAATTGATTCAGAGTTGCACTCCCTAAATTACTAACCACGCAGTACATAATAATATAAAGCAATAAAGGGGGCGGGAGATTGTAACCAGCGGAGGAGAGGGGATTTGTAACCAGCGGATCCCTTAATAGGGTTTGATACAAGTAATAATAAAACAGAGAAAATATTAAGACAGGGTTACCAGTAACGTAGCTTTGACAATTGATAAACCTGACAAGAAAGAAGAAACAGAAAATTGAAGGTGAGTGCATAATCGGTTCGAGGGCAGACTTCATTAATTAAGAAAAATAAAATAATGAAATAAAGGTAAAACAGAGAGAATGTACTTAGCTTTGGTGTTTGCCTGACAGGGTTGAGGGCAAGGGCTTGTCAGAAACATTGACTCTGATCATTAGAACAGACAAGGAAACGGACAAGGCGTGAGTGTGTTATTAATTCGAAGATAATCAGGGTTAACGTAAATAAAATGAAAGAGAAATAAACTAATAATGAATAAATAGGGAATACTTAGCTTCGATTCGAATTTGATCTGATATGGTTGTTAGGCGCCTTTAGGATTGACCCTGAAACAAGGCAGAAAATAGGTGAAGGCAAAGCAAACCCTAAAAGTAAATTAATTTAAGTATAATTAAAATTAAATAGAATAGAACACTTATCTTTGAGGTTTGTTGAAGGCGCGCCTTCGGGAGAATCCTGTTGCTAACCCTGATGATGCATAGAAAAGAAAAGAAAATAAAATCAGTGTACGGCTTATTCTTCATAAACCCTAATTAGGGTACGAAGTTGAATAAAAGAAAATAAATAATTTAATTAATTATTGGTCTAACAACCTAATTAATTAAATCGAGTTGAAAAATAAAATCGGATGCGAAATATATTTTTTGGAAATTTTTTGTAAGTTTTCATGAATTATTATGAATTTTGGAGTAATAAATGATTAAATCACTTTTTAATATTTATTTACAATTAAAATATATAATAAATGTTTTTATAAAATAGATAAGAAAATATTTTTTATGAAAAACGTATTATTTATATATATAAAATAAAATTTGATTGGTTAAAAAAATATAGATATATATATATAAATGTAATAAACATGTTATATAATAAAAATAAAAAAAAATTTGAAAAAAAAAACTTAGCTGGGATCGTATGTGGTGGGCGCTGAAGGTCTATGATGCACCCTCATGTCCAGAAGCGCTAGATCTATTGTCAGCCAGATCTGATGGTTGTGAAATCGAGGGAGCATGGTAGTGGGTGCGTCTTAAAGCACTGGAACCCCCAGGATGTTTCGCGCGCGTGGGATTTGAACGAGCCAATCAGACGATGACACCGCATCATCTTCTTTGTGAAGATTTCTGGATAGGCCCTTTTACAGCGCTTTTCCTCACGAGGCGCTATAAAAACACAACCTTGTATAACCTGCAAAATAGCGAATCGATGCAAACATACACAGAAATTTGTCGCGATGGTTCGATTGCGACCGTCTGGACCATACGAATCCGTCCATGGTAATCTTGAGCCTTAATTTAACTCGTATCAAAAACCCCCAAATTGGAGCTTTAACCCTAGCATGGCAAATCGTTCATAACCTCATGGCAATGTCTATAAATCTCCAGAAACAATCTTTAGATAACAACAAACCCAAATATGCAAGTAAATATGATCAATGATGCTTGTATGATACGAATCGAAGATATTTTCAGAAGCGCATACCTTGGCTTGTTTGGGACGATTCTGTGAGTATTGGTCACGTGCAATAGTCCAAACACCTTCAGTAGTCTTACAGGAACGTGTTGCTATGATCAGAATTGATTGAATCGCCTTGTAATTCAGAATTAGATTTTGGATTTTTTCTCCAATTTTCAAACTTCGGCCAAGTGTTCTTGTGCTGCAAAAAATCCTCCCCTTGCACTCTGAATGTCTTGGATACTTATAGGAGACTGATTAGGGTTGGTAAAATTGGACTAAATCCAAGTGAATCTTTGATTGGAATTTTTAGGAAATATGATTGAAATATGTTTCTAAATTTGATCCAAATTCCATATTTTCCAATCAATTTGCTCTTGCACGAATTTTGTGTCAATTAATGGCTATTTGGATGATTAATGATGATTGAAATTTGAGAAAAAATCAAATCTTCCATTATTTTTATATTTTATAATTAAATCATGATTTAAATGAATAAAAATCATAAATAATTAATAAAAATTATAACAATAAAAAGTCCTTGTCTTTATCTCGTGGATGGGCTTATGATGAAGATTGGGTGAGGAAATCATAGGCCCATTTGGAGATTTTTGGATTTTGAACCTTTTCTTTTCATATCTTTTTCTTAAAAATAGTCCAACTTTGACAAGGTATATCTCTCTCAATTTTTGAGGTATGGGGGTGTTCTAGGACATTTTGGAAACCTTAGAGAGTCCTTTATCCAATGCCTTTGGTCTCATATCAAAATCATTTTCCATTTTTATTTTATGACCTTTTGAAAAACATGCCTTTTTGTTGACTTTTGAAAAGGACCTATAATGTATGAAGCCATATCTCTTAAACCATTGACCTATGGGCTTTGATTCTTGGACCATTGGATAGAGGAATGAATTCCCTTCAAAATGAGCTTTGGTGGGAATTTTTCTGATCAAGTATGAATATTTGGTGAATTTTCAAAGTTTGGTTGACTTTTTCAGTTCATGCCCAAAATAGTAACTTTTGACTTTTGACTTTTCTGATCTTTCCTTGCATCATCATGATCAACCCTTGATCAAATGATGATTTTAGGGTTATGAGGAGGTTGTTGACCAAATATCTTGAACTTTGACTGTATTTTGGCTTGCAATGACTGTTTGGCCCTTGAGAGTCAACTGTTGACCTAATCATGATTTGAGGGACTAAGTTTGCTCTGTTTGACTTGAAACTTTACATGGAGATGTTTTGGGATGTTAGTGACCCTATGGAGCCACCCTGAGCCATTGATTCAATGATTTCCTTTTGACTGACCTAAACCCTAGTTCAGAGCCTTGTATAGGGGAGTGAGTTTTAGGAGCATTGTATTTTGATTTGGTTTTGTGCAGGAGAAAAGTATGGGCAAATTTTGGGGTATGACAGCTGCCCCTGTTCAATTATCTTAAACCTGAAGATGTAGAGTGGTTTGCGCGCCAGTCGGTATCTGAAGGTGGAAGATGATTGGACATAAGAATACCAAGAAATTTGCCCTATTTGTAGTAGGGACTTTTGTCGGAGATGGGCTTGTGGATGCCATCTGGTAGTTGAATTTTGAGAAGATGTTGTTTGCGCGTTGATCGTGTCATTACCGTTCGTGGTAAATGAATTAGATCCTTGGGAATTGACCGTGTCAGTATCGTTCGTGATACTTGAATTAGATCTTGGAAAGATGATCGTGTCTACACCATTTGTGATGATAGAATTAGATCTGAAGAGATAATCGTGTCTTCATCGTTTGTGATGATAGAATTAGATTCTCTTGTCGTGTCAGCACCGTTCGTAGTGACTGAATTAGACTGGGAGGGCCAGTGATCGTGTCCACACCGTTCGTGATGATAGAATTAGACCTCTGATCGCTTGATCGTGTCAGTACCGTTCGTGGTAACCGAATTAGATCTTCGAGCATTGACCGTGTCAGTACCGTTCGTAGTAGCTGAATTAGATCTTGAAAATGATCGTGTCATTACCGTTCGTGGTAGATGAATTAGACCTTGGAGCATTGACCGTGTCAGTACCGTTCGTGGTAGCTGAATTAGATCTTGAAAATGATCGTGTCATTACCGTTCGTGGTAGATGAATTAGACCTTGGAAAGTTGGAGTTTTCGTTCGTTTGTCTGTACCTGTATTCTGCAAAAGGTAAGATTAAATTTATGCAATGTCATGATGCATGGATTACATAATGAGTCTCTCAAAATAAATGAGAAGCTTCGTATGTTATGTATGAATTTTTATGAGGTAGTGTATGCAAGGTATGAATGTGAATATGATTTATGAACTATGCTTTATGATGTAGTCTTGACTGGAAAAGTAAGTCTCTGTTTTGTTGTAGTTTTGATATCTGGTTTCGTCTTGAAGATGCTCAACTGGGGATTTATGATTTCTGCTTGGGGTGATCAGTAACTTGATATTCTCTGATTGGGATATAGAGAAGATAGGGATGCAAACCGTGTTGGGGAGCCATGTCTTTGTCGGGACGAGAGCATTTGAAGGTATCTTCTTAGTGATTACTCTGTGGGGATATGATCTTGTGAACCCGGCTTTGTGGGGAGACATGGGTGAAAGTTGCCCCCAGTATTATAGTAACTACTACTTGATTTAGGACACATCACTTAAAATGTCAAACTGGACTTGTATAGATTTGCCCCATTTAGCAGGAACTTTGGAAAGATTCGGCTTGCGAGGTCTTTATAAGACGTGCACTTTAGGAGACATGCCCCTAGTAATCATATGCCCAATATGATGTCCTATGTTGGTTGAGAAGTAGCTTCAGATCTTCTTGGATGCGTGCCCCTGATTATTTTGGCATCCTTGAGAGATTCTCGGAATCTTGACTTGATTGCCCCAGATTGTTTGGACAAAGCATGCCATGCCCCTTGTATACGTACGAGACATTGCTTCTCGGAGTAATCTTGTCTGTTGGGATAATTTTTAGTCATTAGTTGTGCCATGTGCAAGTTCTTTCTGATGCTAGCTTTTGAAATTATGTAGCAGAATAAGTTTAATAATGAATTCATGAGATGCAATGCATACGTTTGTCTTGAGTTTCTGAAAAACATTAAAGCAAGAGATGTAAAAGTGTGATGTTTGTAAAAAACATGATATTTGTAACGACGTGGTGTTTGTAAAACGTGCTATTTGTAATAACGTGATGTTTGTAAAAAAGAAATATCAACTCAGCATTTTTGGTAAACCTTAAGGAGTCAGGATACCTTCTTGGTGACAGTATGCTTTCGAACTAACCATGCTTCAATTAGGACTTTCAAGGGTTGTAACGTGGCTTGGTTCACGGTTTTAAGAAACAAAAGATAATGGCTCAAAGTTTATTGTGCCCACCCCTCTTCGTGATGATCTTCCGTCCTAAGCTCAGCTAAATCAAACTTATGCATTCAGGTTCCAAGAGACTTTTGGATTTACACCTTTGATAATGATGATGGTTCACCAACACAGATAACTTTTGAGATGGCAGTCACTTCTTTCTTTTGGTAGTCACAACATTGTGTTGTTCAGGAATTTATTAACTTCTCTTTTTTCATTTTTTTTTTCTAACTTTTGCCTAAACTGTCTTTTTTGAGCTTACAGTCAGCGGGATGCCTTGATTTTGCCTAAGTCGTTTTTTTTGATTTTTGACTTAGCAGGCCTTTCTTTGTATATATATTTTTCATTTTTTCTTTTGAAGATGTTGACTGTCTTGTTTGATGACTGACGAACCATCATTGTCTTTTGATTGACATCTCCAACACTTCTTTGATGTGTGCGGATGACCGTTTGTGATTGAAACCTTTGTTGAAAGGTGTACTGAATGATTCTCTTAAACTAGAATGCACAGCCAAATTAACTGAGAACTACCCTGCCCCAGGTTATGATCAAAGGTTTTAATTAGTACAAGAAAGAAACTTCTACTTCTTAGGCTCAAAGGGGTTGACGAGGGATTAACATCCTTATATCTCCACTGTTTAGGAATTGAAACAATGCCTGTACATCGTCAGCATAGTCCGCTCAAAAGCATACTGTATGAGGTTGCGGTATCGTTTTCGTCCTCCTCCCTCAAAAGGTATACAACTTTAGCAGGAGTTGAGTATCACAAAAACATATGCAGAATAAAGACATAATTTAAAATGAGTGATAACGAAATAATTTATTCAAGACAAACATATGCAATGCACTGATGATGATTATTAAAACAGATAATGTCTATCATAATTTGAATATTTAAACAAACAGAATAGAAATTGCAAATGAAAGTAAATCTAATGATCTAAAGTTCATCCACTCTGACATTAATCAGTATTGTCGTGATTGTGCCTGGGAGCAGGGATCACTATAGGAGTCTGGGGATGAGGGAATTCAATTTCACCAGCATCGATCATGTCTTGAATCTTGTTCTTCAATGGCCAACAATCATTTGTATCATGTCCAGGGCTATTGGAGTGGTATGCGCACCTCGCATTGGGCTTATAGCTAGGAGCGGAAGTGTTGGGCTTTACAGGAGGATCTCTTAAAGTAATCAAGTTCTCTCTCAGCAAATGTTGTAATGCCTGAGCCAGCAACATATTGATCTTTGTAAACTCACGTTTAGATGTATCTGACCTGCGTTTTTGTTGCGGAGCTAATGTAGAGGTCAGAATTGTCCCCACAAATTGGTTGGGTTCATTATGATCTTTCTGGTCGTACACAACGTGAGGTTCCTCAGGAGACTGGCAGTCAATGATTTTGTCATCGATTAAGTCTTGGATCTTATTCTTCAGTGTCCAACAGTTATTAGTGTCATGTCCAGGACTATCAGAGTGATAGGCACACCTTGCATTAGGATTATAACGAGAAGAGGAAGTACTAGGATTCCTCGGAGGGTCCTTCAAAGTGATTAGCCCTTTCTTCAGCAACTGTTGCAACGCTTCGGCCAGAGTCATATTGATCTTTGCGAATTGGCGCTTGGGTGTATCTGACTTGTGTCCTTGTTGGGGAACTGGTGTAAAGGTCAGAATTGTCCCCACAGATTTGTTGGGTTCATTGTGACCTTTCCGATTGTACCCAGTATTGGCCATATGAGGTTTCTCAGGTGAAATGACGTCAATGATCTTGCAATCAATGAGGTCTTGGATCTTGTGCTTCAATGGTCCACAATCCTCTGTATCGTGACCAGGACTGTTTGAATGATAAGCACATCTTGCATGGTACTTGTACCCAGGAGTGGGATTAGCAGGAAGTGAATATGGAGGCAATAGAGTTATCAAGTTCTGATTGAGCAGTTGTTGCAGAGCTTGAGACAGCGGCACGTGTAACGGAGTAAATGACCGCTTAGTCTTGGATCTCTGATTATCTTGACCGCCTTGGTACTTATGTTGATTCTTCTCCTTCTCGATTAGAAGTGCCTTCAATTCTTCTTGCCCCTTGGCCAAGTTAAGGATCATTTCTTGGAATCGGTTGTTCTGAGTTTGGAGATTCTTCACAGATTGTTCGAGATTCATCTTTGTTACTGAAATAAACAGCACAAAGATGAGGCATTTGATTTTATGAAACCTGTGATGTGATGTTTATGAATGATATGATTATGCATATGCAATGTTTCGAGGACCTTAGAATTCAAATTTGTTTAAAACAAAACAAAAAGAAACTTTATTAATAATTAAGAGAAAGTAATTGTAAATTGTTTTATTGTTGTCTTTTGCAATAAGGAAAGTATAAAACCAGAAAATAAAATAAAACTTAGAAAAGATAAATTCTTCAAGTCTCCCATGGACGCTTCCTTTTTGAACCAATGAAGTTGTTGATGCCTTGCTCTGCTTGAAGTAATCTTGTGAGTTCTAACACTTTCTTTTCTTTGTCACGAAACTGAGCTTCGAAAGTGTCTCTTTCTTCCTTTAGTTGAACCCAGGATCTCTTTAATTCTTCGATGTCAGTTGGCATGTCTGGATGAGTAATAACTTGAGGAACTCTTTCCTCGCAATTAGGCTCCACTATCACAGGTAAGACATACGGATAAGGCATGATGAGACGTTGAGCACTAGTGCGTACCCATCTAAGGTAAGGCCCCAAAGGAATGGAGTTTCTTTGTCCCAAGCTTTTGTTATCAACTCTATTTACCATGTCCCAAGCTCGTATGAACTTCCGGCGGTGATTCTGAGTATCGTATTCATAATCAAACACAATCCCTTGTATAAGCATATGGTGAGGACCATCTCTTCGAGCATATCCAAATTGTCGTAAAGCCAAGCAGGGATTATAAGTGATACCCCCTCGTATGCCAAGTAAAGGCACGTTAGGGTATTGTCCACAACGGTCGATCATGGTGAAACTTTCCTTGGATAAAGAAAGCCAACGGATGTCAGAATGTGAAAGTGACATTATTCTCTTGTGCCACTTCAACCTTTGGTCGTTCCTCATTACTGAGCGAGGCAAGTGCGAAATAAACCACTTAGATAACAAAGGTATGCAACACATAAGAGTCCCTCGCTTCTTCATAGTACGAGTGTGAAGAGAGTGTAGGATATCTCCAAGCAAGGTAGGAACTGGATTGCGTGTCAGAAATATCTTTATGGCGTGCACATCAATGAACTGATCAGGATTAGGGAACAACACCAAACCATAGATGAGTAATGCTAATATGTCTTCGAAGGCTTGATAACTCATGGACTTCAGAAACATGCGAGCTTTCCCAAGTAAGAACTTAGCGAGGAATCCCTTGACTCCACTTCTGGTTTCCCAATGACCATCAATATCAGACTTCTTAAGATGTAAAGCGGGAGCAATAACTTCTAATTTTGGAATTTCTTCCAAACCAGTGAACGGAATCTAATCTCGGATGGGGAGTCCAAGTATGTCAGCAAACTCTTCCATAGTAGGTACCAACTGATAATCCGGGAAAGTAAAACAATGATGCTCGGGATCGAAGAATTGAAATAGTACACTCATCATTTCTTCGTCAAAGCCTGAAGTAACTAAACTGGGCAAGAGACCATGTCTTTCAGAGAATCGGGAACCTCCAGGAATCTCTAATACCAATTCTTTCAGCTCGGAAGGTATCTTCACAAAGTTAACTCGAATGGTGTTTCTAGTCTCCATAACCTACAAAACAGAACAAAGATGAATTCCTTGGTCCTCGAATGGTTAGTCATGATGTTATGATGCTCATGATGTTTATGATGTCATGAATGCCAAGTAGATAACAAACACAAACAAGTCACACAATTTTGCCTTAAGGTTAGGCTTGAATGTGGTCTGGGGGTGCGTACCCTCCCCATGAAGTTTAGTTGGTTCAAACCTGTCCTATATAAAGATCGGGTTCTAGGGAGCTCATATCATTGACCTTTCTCGAAGGCGCTTATCTCAGTTCGGCAATCGAATCGCCAACCGAAAAGGTCCTGAAAGTCCAGTCCATATGAGTGTAGCTTCGAGTATCAACCAACTTCAGTCGGAACCAAAGCCAGCCATCTCGCTACTTTCTAAAAGGCCAAAGTCAAGTTCGACTAAGGTTCTAAGGGCGAATTAGTGCTTAATGACACCACGCGGCAGCCAAGCATTTCCTCAGGTCGGATCCCAAGGAACACCAGGACAAACCAATGTGTCACACTAACGATGGCCATCAGATCAACCACATCAGTATACGCTGTGCAGTCTCCTTGATCTCATGCCATATACCTAAGGTACTCAGATCCGGGTTAGGATCTTTCACACAACAGAATACCCAAAACAGCCCTGCAAAATTAAATCAAACAAAGCAAACAATAGAAAACATTTAAATGAATCCTAAACTTTTAAGGTAACCCCTCTTTTATCGAAATTTATCCCCAGCAGAGTCGCCAGTTCTGTAATACGGTGAACTGACTTTTTATCGATCGGAATGTCGCAGTAAGCAAGAGTCGCCACCGACTTTTATTTTATCCAAACAGATTCGGAAAGGCAAAAAGAAACAGAAAAAAAACCTTTTTAAAGAAATCTAAGTTCGGGGGGTAATTTATGCAAAGAGAAGGTGTAAGGCACCCTTTGCATCCATGGTTTTCCATGGGCTCTTAATTGCTTTGCTTGCTCGTTTGTTTAGAAAATGTAGATGAAAAAGATAGGGACTTTAGCTTGTGAATAAGCGTTGCCCTTTTGAAAAATTATGAGAAAGAATATAATAAAAAGGTTTGAGCATTGCAAGGCAATTAGGGGCAATTACCTTAAACTCAGATGATAGGTCTCTTTTTGCCTTTCAGAATGAAAGGGTCTATCCTTGCCATAAGAGGGCAGGAAGCCTTTCGTTTGGAGGTTGAAGGGTCATCGAAGTATCCTTTACCATAAGACTGTCCCATCCCATAGAAGGGCAGGTAGTCTAAGGCAAGGACCAGAATAAGCCATCTTTCGTAGGCAGCCAGAAGATACCTCAGCCTTTTTCTGTAGGCAACATCCGAGGGTCGAGGTCATTTGTGTATCGAAGGCAACATCATTAGGGTCGTGACCTTTTTATCGAGGCAACATGGCTGAGGTATCTTCGTATTCGAGGGACGTGGCTTATTCTGCAAAAACACAAAGGCAACAGGCAACAAGGCAACAGGCAACAGGCAATAGAGAGGGTTACCCAAAAAGCGTGCGTGTGTGCACCAATCATGTGATTCAATTCAGATCATATTATCTTGTGTTTAGTTATTCTAATTGATTCAGAGTTGCACTCCCTAAATTACTAACCACGCAGTACATAATAATATAAAGCAATAAAGGGGGCGGGAGATTGTAACCAGCGGAGGAGAGGGGATTTGTAACCAGCGGATCCCTTAATAGGGTTTGATACAAGTAATAATAAAACAGAGAAAATATTAAGACAGGGTTACCAGTAACGTAGCTTTGACAATTGATAAACCTGACAAGAAAGAAGAAACAGAAAATTGAAGGTGAGTGCATAATCGGTTCGAGGGCAGACTTCATTAATTAAGAAAAATAAAATAATGAAATAAAGGTAAAACAGAGAGAATGTACTTAGCTTTGGTGTTTGCCTGACAGGGTTGAGGGCAAGGGCTTGTCAGAAACATTGACTCTGATCATTAGAACAGACAAGGAAACGGACAAGGCGTGAGTGTGTTATTAATTCGAAGATAATCAGGGTTAACGTAAATAAAATGAAAGAGAAATAAACTAATAATGAATAAATAGGGAATACTTAGCTTCGATTCGAATTTGATCTGATATGGTTGTTAGGCGCCTTTAGGATTGACCCTGAAACAAGGCAGAAAATAGGTGAAGGCAAAGCAAACCCTAAAAGTAAATTAATTTAAGTATAATTAAAATTAAATAGAATAGAACACTTATCTTTGAGGTTTGTTGAAGGCGCGCCTTCGGGAGAATCCTGTTGCTAACCCTGATGATGCATAGAAAAGAAAATAAAATAAAATCAGTGTACGGCTTATTCTTCATAAACCCTAATTAGGGTACGAAGTTGAATAAAAGAAAATAAATAATTTAATTAATTATTGGTCTAACAACCTAATTAATTAAATCGAGTTGAAAAATAAAATCGGATGCGAAATATATTTTTTGGAAATTTTTTGTAAGTTTTCATGAATTATTATGAATTTTGGAGTAATAAATGATTAAATCACTTTTTAATATTTATTTACAATTAAAATATATAATAAATGTTTTTATAAAATAGATAAGAAAATATTTTTTATGAAAAACGTATTATTTATATATATAAAATAAAATTTGATTGGTTAAAAAAATATAGATATATATATATAAATGTAATAAACATGTTATATAATAAAAATAAAAAAAAATTTGAAAAAAAAAACTTAGCTGGGATCGTATGTGGTGGGCGCTGAAGGTCTATGATGCACCCTCATATCCAGAAGCGCTAGATCTATTGTCAGCCAGATCTGATGGTTGTGAAATCGAGGGAGCATGGTAGTGGGTGCGTCTTAAAGCACTGGAACCCCCAGGATGTTTCGCGCGCGTGGGATTTGAACGAGCCAATCAGACGATGACACCGCATCATCTTCTTCGTGAAGATTTCTGGATAGGCCCTTTTACAGCGCTTTTCCTCACGAGGCGCTATAAAAACACAACCTTGTATAACCTGCAAAATAGCGAATCGATGCAAACATACACAGAAATTTGTCGCGATGGTTCGATTGCGACCGTCTGGACCATACGAATCCGTCCATGGTAATCTTGAGCCTTAATTTAACTCGTATCAAAAACCCCCAAATTGGAGCTTTAACCCTAGCATGGCAAATCGTTCATAACCTCATGGCAATGTCTATAAATCTCCAGAAACAATCTTTAGATAACAACAAACACAAATATGCAAGTAAATATGATCAATGATGCTTGTATGATACGAATCGAAGATATTTTCAGAAGCGCATACCTTGGCTTGTTTGGGACGATTCTGTGAGTATTGGTCACGTGCAATAGTCCAAACACCTTCAGTAGTCTTACAGGAACGTGTTGCTATGATCAGAATTGATTGAATCGCCTTGTAATTCAGAATTAGATTTTGGATTTTTTCTCCAATTTTCAAACTTCGGCCAAGTGTTCTTGTGCTGCAAAAAATCCTCCCCTTGCACTCGGAATGTCTTGGATACTTATAGGAGACTGATTAGGGTTGGTAAAATTGGACTAAATCCAAGTGAATCTTTGATTGGAATTTTTAGGAAATATGATTGAAATATGTTTCTAAATTTGATCCAAATTCCGTATTTTCCAATCAATTTGCTCTTGCACGAATTTTGTGTCAATTAATGGCTATTTGGATGATTAATGATGATTGAAATTTGAGAAAAAATCAAATCTTCCATTATTTTTATATTTTATAATTAAATCATGATTTAAATGAATAAAAATCCTAAATAATTAATAAAAATTATAACAATAAAAAGTCCTTGTCTTTATCTCGTGGATGGGCTTATGATGAAGATTGGGTGAGGAAATCATAGGCCCATTTGGATATTTTTGGATTTTGAACCTTTTCTTTTCATATCTTTTTCTTAAAAATAGTCCAACTTTGACAAGGTATATCTCTCTCAATTTTTGAGGTATGGGGGTGTTCTAGGACATTTTGGAAACCTTAGAGAGTCCTTTATCCAATGCCTTTGGTCTCATATCAAAATCATTTTCCATTTTTATTTTATGAGCTTTTGAAAAACATGCCTTTTTGTTGACTTTTGAAAAGGACCTATAATGTATGAAGCCATATCTCTTAAACCATTGACCTATGGGCTTTGATTCTTGGACCATTGGATAGAGGAATGAATTCCCTTCAAAATGAGCTTTGGTGGGAATTTTTCTGATCAAGTATGAATATTTGGTGAATTTTCAAAGTTTGGTTGACTTTTTCAGTTCATGCCCAAAATAGTAACTTTTGACTTTTGACTTTTCTGATCTTTCCTTGCATCATCATGATCAACCCTTGATCAAATGATGATTTTAGGGTTATGAGGAGGTTGTTGACCAAATATCTTGAACTTTGACTGTATTTTGGCTTGCAATGACTGTTTGGCCCTTGAGAGTCAACTGTTGACCTAATCATGATTTGAGGGACTAAGTTTGCTCTGTTTGACTTGAAACTTTACATGGAGATGTTTTGGGATGTTAGTGACCCTATGGAGCCACCCTGAGCCATTGATTCAATGATTTCCTTTTGACTGACCTAAACCCTAGTTCAGAGCCTTGTATAGGGGAGTGAGTTTTAGGAGCATTGTATTTTGATTTGGTTTTGTGCAGGAGAAAAGTATGGGCAAATTTTGGGGTATGACACATACCATTCATTTGGTGAGGATAGCCTGATTCATTTGAAATCTCCAGAAACGCGATTCGTTTGAAAAAGTCAACTGTACAAGATCACAATTGACTTTTGGGGAATTTTGGTCAACCATGACTTTTGAAGTTTTGAATCATCAATATATGATATATGAAGTCATTTGATCAAGAAAAATCAAGAAAATCAATCAAGAATCAAAAAGTCAAAAGTTTGACTTTCCATACTTAGAAAAATTCTAAGTGTTTTTCAATGGTTTTTTCCAAACTTTGGAAGGGAATTTCTCAAAATTTCACCTACAAACTGAAACAAACTTTCAACATGAAAGTTGTAGATTTTGATCCAATAAACAACTTTGTCACATATGATGATTTTCCAAAAGATCAACCATTTAAGAGACATGGAGCTTCAAAGTTGGCATCTTTTGAAAATTTCACTTAAAATCTCATTTTCTTCAAAGTTCATGGATCTTTTTCACCCATTTCCTTAAAGGTCTTGAAGAAACTTTCAACTAGGGTTTTGAAGTACATAACATGAGCTTTACAAAATGTCCAAGAGCATGAAAAAATATGGAGTGTAGCTATGGTTTTGAATTTTGACATTAGAGGTCATTATGCATGAAATTACAAGCCATTTTCACTAAGTTCATACACTATATGGCCTATAACACAAGTGATGACACACCAATGCAATAATTGGAAGATATTTTTCTTGTTTGAGATCAGAATGGAAAGAGATAAGAAGCTTGGCAAAATAACCATGGTTAAGTCACTTTTAACCATATGCATTAAATGTGAAAGATTCCATTTTATCTCTTAAGCCAAATCATCACTCTTTGATCCACTTGCAAGGGCTTTGTATTCAGAAATCTTGGCCTATAAATAGAGGTCATTTCCACTCTCCAAATCACACCAAAACCTCACAATTATAGGTTTTCTCTCTTCTTTCTTGAATTGCAAGTTTCAAGTTTCAAAGTGAGGTAGAAAACTCAACCTCCAAACCCTTGAATTTCTAGCCAAAGTAATGATTCTAACATCTCATAAACATCATATGTGATGTGTTTGATCCACTCACACACCCCAAATCACCCCAAAACTCAGAATCATCATCTCACCTCCACGTTTGCATAAAGTGAACCTTAACATGCCAATTCTCACATCAAGCCATATCTGTCCAAACTATCACTTCTAACACCCTCCATATACTTCACATGAATGATCCAAACACTCACATATGACCTGTAACCTCATAATCTTCAAATTCGATTCACACTCCAAAGGCTCTGCAGATCGGGTTCCATAGCTTAGCACAAATGAATTCAAATTGCTCCAAGCATCCAGACACATTCCATAATCATCATTGAAGCTATTCAGATTGATACAAAGCACCTGTAACACCTCCAGATCAAAATTCAATTCTCAGTTTGGCCGTTTTTGAGGTAAGTACACTTGAACTTCAAACTCTATGAATCATGCATCATAAATGAAATATTGCTTTGCCATCTTGTTTCTGCACTATCACTGATCAATAACCCTCAATCAATTTCATAATTCATCAATCATACACAATTTCAGATTGAATCATAGAATTAGGGTTCTTCGTGTTCATCAGAAAATTGATAGCCTTAGAGTGAAAATAAATGAAATTAAAGGTCACCATCATGTTCCTTATGAAAAAACGAGTGAGATGGACCCTTTACTTGATCAATTTCATTCAGTTTCAAAGATTTTCAAATTCTTGTTGAGGGTTTGTTCTTGGCGCCAGATTTTGTTCAAAGGTTTTTTTTGAAATTGATTGAAAATATATTTAATTGGGCGCGTGTTACTTACAAGCCACAAGCGTGGCTCAGTTGGTTGTTATTTTGGCTGGTGAGAGTGAGGGCGTGAGTTCAAGTCCTTGTGGAGACAAAACCCAATTTTTTAACACTATTTTTCTTATTTTTCTTCACAACTTCATCAATTAATTTAACCAATCAAATTAACTCATTTTTTATTCATTTTTTACACACTTCTTATTTTATATATGTATTTTATGAATATAAAAAAAATCACAAAAATATATTTATTTAATACATTTTTAATTAAGTTTAAAATGACATATTTTTAGGTGTTTTTAAATACTTTAAATATTGTTTTTTTATTTGATTTTTCAAACTTAATCATTTGTAAATATTTTGTGATCAAACCCTAATCATCTAGGTGTTAATTAAGTATAATCTTTGTGTTTATCTTAATTAATTTGATTTCTTTCGTAATTTCAAACCGTTTTAAAACAAACGATCACCGTTTTTCAAAATGATAAACCATTTCTTTTTGAGTTTTTCTTTTCAAAAGAAACTATTGATTAAATCTTTTTGAGTTTATCATTTGATTTCAAAAATACCATGGTCCTCCATGTAGGTATAAGTCCTAAGCCCCTTTTGTACATACTCTTTCCTTTTGCTTTGTACAGTTTTTCTTTAAACAGAAAACTTCTTTCAAAACAAAAACTTTCAAACAGTTTTTCAAACGACGCATCTTTTGACAAAATAATCAACCATGTTTTATTAAAATAAAACATGGGCCTCCACATAGGTATAAGTCCCATTCCTTTACATGAAATTAGGTATTTCATTGTACATACACCTTTTTGTACATACCTCGATCAATTTGATTTTTAACTTTGAATAACAAATCAAAAATGAAGGTTTTCTTTAAATCTTCCCAAAAATACCATGGGCCTCCATATAGGTATAAGTCCCAAGCCCCTTTGTAAATACTTGTTTACATAGCTTTGAATAAACTCAAGTGGGCCTCTCCCCGAGTATAAGTCCCGAGCCCCCGTGTATACAAATGGATCATGCTTACAGGTATATTTCCTTCATAAACTCCATTATATACACATACTTTGTCATATATATGTAACAGTTCATATTTGTTCATGTATTTGTTCATATTTGTTCGTACTTGTTCATATTTTTTTGTGTTATATATGCTTGTTCAACTTAGTTCAACACTAGGTTCCCCATAGCCTCCTATTGGGCTTCGTGCAAAGAATCTCCCTAGTTTAGGTTAGGACATAGAGTATGGTTTCCCGGTGAAATCGCTCTAAGAGCTCAAACCAACTATACCATGCCTCCTCTTGGGCTTTGTACAAACGACTTGTCCCTCCCATAGCCTCCTCTTGGGCTTACAATGCAAGGACCCTGGATTGTCCCTCCCATAGCCTCCTCTTGGGCTTACAATGCAAGGACCCTCGGATAGCCTCCTCCTGGGCTTCGTACAAGGACCCACGGGCTTCTTATAAGCATCCCCAATATCCAAATCAAATACCCTAGGAGATTAGACATTTATCATCTCTATGATAGGAGTATCTCTTCTATATCATCACAAACAATCAATCAATCAAATAACTCTTTTTTCCACAAGGCTGGCTAATCAATCAAACCTTTTTGCCATCATACTGGCTGATTAATCAAAGTTTTTGTCACAAGGCTGACTTCAATGAAACTTTTGCCACAAGGCTGGCTGATTAATCAAAACTTTTTGTCACAAGGCTGACTTCATTGAAAGTTTTTGCCACAAGGCTGGCTAAAAAACATCTTTATCATTCTAAGCACCATAAGTGGCACAGCCCAGGGCTTATAATGAAAAGATTTTCAAACAAAAAATCAAACAGATGTATGTGATGATATAGATTAGATACATCGAACATTGAGATGACATTTGTCTCTTTTCATTTGCTTCCACTAGCATAAGTGGGAACTACGATTGCTCTGACTTTCTCAACATCCCTTTGAGAATACGTAGGCACAAGGTCGTATCCTTGGCGAGCAAAACTTCTCTCTCAAACCATTCAAACCTTAGCACCCGTAGACCTCGAGCTACAGATGCTCTGATTCCCTCTAAGGGATATGTATGCAGAGGATCGCGATGATCTTTGCGAGCATAATCAAACAAACACCTTAGTTTCCCACCTATCTCACAACAGAACCTCAATAACATGGAATGAAAAACATAACAAAGAAACCTATAGAGTACTATAGATACGTTGGGTGCTAATACCTTCCCTTCGTATAACCAACCCTCTTACCCAAAGATCTCTCCCCCCACTTTTAAGGTTATTGCATCTTTTTTCCTTTTCCTCCTTTGGAAACAATAAAAAGTTTGGTCGAAACAAAAGAAAAATCATTTTTTTTTGAGCACTCGAGCCCAAAGAAGGCATCAGGTGTCTGATCCCGAAAAAAGATACGATTTTTCCCCGCGACAGATTTATTAAATGAGATGGATGAATTGAATCCATCCATATAGTTAAATGGATGGATTGAATCCAATCCGTTAAGTAGTTATTTGATTGATGGATGGATTGGATGGATAAATTATTGGATGGATTGGATGGATTTTCCCTTAATAGATTTTATTGCCACCCCTAGGTCTGAGTGTATATGAATTATGTTATGAGGGTTTACTATCTCTCACGAAATGGCCTATTGCTTAGGCTTATCAAGACGTACACTATTACCTCGAGTTATAGAAATTAGATATGATACCTACCAAGTAAATGTTACACAAGCAAATGCAGATAGAGCAACCGAGACCTTTTAGCACACGTAAACAAGCAAATGCTCAAACAAAGTGAGAATCAACACTTTCTATTACAAGAATTCACTTAGATGGTTCCTTAAATAACTTTTATACACTTTCAAGTTCAACCACTTAAAAGAAAGGGAAATGCTAACCAGTTTCTTTGGGGCAATAGTTAAGACTTAAAAATAGTAAGTTTATCTCGGTAGTCTGCGTATTTAATGCCTTGAAAATTGAAATATTAAAATTTCTATAAAATAATTTCTTTTTTAAGAATGTTTAACCATTTCCCTAAGGGCACTGGTTAGCAAGACCCTAAAAGAAAACGAAAAGTTTCATTCCTCTCCTAAATTTGGTACATCCATTTTAGATCCTATGAATAATTTTGCTTAGCTTTCTAACTTAAATTAAATAATAGGGTGGACACATGGTACTGATGCAAAAACAATTGCATGCAAAACAATTTCATGTATTGTTCCAATATATTTGTTCAGTTCATCATCTTCTTTGCTTATTCAACAATGGCATCTCAAAATGCAGAGATTAGGAGATTGTATCCTGGAGAATCGTTTAGGAGCATAGAGGAATGTTTCGAGGGTTTTGAAAAAATAACTCTTTCATATATGACTATTTTCATGCATGCAGTATTGAAAATAATAAGTTATCCTCATTCCCATTGTAGCTAATGTTTTGGTGTCTTTGGTCCCACATTGTTTGGTAACAGATTAGAATTGGTGTTTATATACCCATCAAACATATAGATTTATGAATTAAAAATAATGTGAGAGTAAGTGGACAACTATTGAAATGTAAATGGGCATAAGTTCATATGTAATATTTTGATAATTTTAAAAAAATAATTTATAAAAACTATTAATAAAAAATATAAGAAAACGTTAAAAAAATTAATTAATACAAGAAATTGAAGAAACATGGAATCTAGGCTGCACAGGGGCTATATCCACAGATTCTGGAAATTATGAGATTAGTTTTAAAAAAAACTCTTTTATAGGGGCCTAAACCTAATATTATAGGGGGTTTGTATATTTAACCCTTTATATTATAACTTGTCTGTTTGGGCATAAAATTATCACAAAAAATAAAACTTTTTATGATTGAATCCGCTTTTTGGATAGGAAAATCGGAGATTGGTGAGGAAGAGTGTTTGTCGAGTTTTATGTATTGGCACTCGTGTTGTAATGTTCAAAAGGTGAAAGTGAGCAAATTAGGAGTTATTTGACTTGCTACTACTTGGACAATTTGGTTGTTAAGGAATGAGGTATGCTTTCGGAATTAGAATTGGAATAAAGACAATTCGGTATGGAATATTAAAACATTAGCGTGGAGATGGTCTTTTTGTTGAGAAATTACTCAACCCAATTATTTCCTTTACAAATTTAGCAAGGAACCTTTGTTATATCTTTCGTTATTTTAATTGGTTTATAATCTCTTTTTGTCGAGTTTTCCCGTTTCTCTCAATTTTCAGTTATATGTATTTATCACTTTCATTTTTTAAATTAATTTATCTATTTTATATTTTTAATTAAATAAAATATATAAAATATTTTAAAATTATATTTTTCATTTAATAGAATTTATATTTCTTAACATATGTGTGAAAGTTTATAAATAACAAAATAAAAATAAAATAGGGAGACGTATCTGCATCTCTCTCAACTTAATATGTTTTACTGAATATTTATAATAAATATGAATACTTCATTAATGAAAATCAGCTCCTTAGGGGACAAATATCGCACACGATGTCTTGACAATTGATTTGAGAAGTTAAACTAGAATCACTATAACTATTGTGCATCTCTATTATATCTTTGCAATTTGATGTAAATTCACATACTATCATGTAAATGTGATTTATCTCCAAGACTTGATTGTGCTTTGGTTGTTTTAGCCAAAATTTTCCAAAAGGGGGGTATTTGTTAGTTCCATGGTTTTGTGATTGGCATTAATTTTGCTAAAACATGGTTATTAACTAATGTTGCGCAAGATGTGGACCAACTGCCGTAACATGTTCAATTGTTATGTATTTTGACAGGTGTTATGACATTCTACCCCAGAACATCCTAATAGTTCAGACTGATTTTTTATCATTGAAAGATTTGATTGAAAAATATGAGAATCTGAAATATTCATATACTCATTACAGGCGGGGGCAATCAAGGAGTGTATCAGAAAAATGCGTATTTGTTTTGGTTTTTAGAAAAAGAATCTTTGAAGTTTTTTTAAAGAAAACTAAGATTTGATTTGTTCCTATTTTGTGTGAAGATCTTGCAGTTGTTTCAGAAAGGAGAATATTAGGTTTATTTTAGACTCCTGGCCCATACTGCAAGAGTCTATAAAACCAGGACTTAGGAAACTTAGTTTTGAAGTATTCACAAATAGAAACCATATGTGTAAGATAAGGGTTGGTGTTCTCGGAGCCTTTTAAGTTTTTCGTGTGTTTTACTCATGTGTCACTCACGTATCTTCTAATACATTGAGGTGGGTTTTATGTTCTCACTCTTGAAGCTTTTAAGCAAAAGAGTTGAGTATTGTTCTTGATCAAAGCTTTTAAGTAAGATCAAGTATTATTTTTAGTCTAAGCTTTGAAGCAAGACTGAGTATTGTTTATTTGAAAGTGTAATCTTTCTAATTTGGTTTATTTGGTTACGGGGTGTTTGACCGTGTTTATCACTGTAGTGATTGGGAGTGGGATGTTGATTTCTCATATATAGTTGTTGATTTCTAGGTAGAAGATGCACTAGGTAGTGATTAGGAGAAAAGTTGTAAACTGTGATTGTTTAGACTTTGAACTGGTATTGTTATAACATATGTCTTCACATTGTGTTTTGTTAGGATATTTGTCTTGACATATGTTGTAAGTGTCAGAATTTCAAATGTAATGGCATCTTGTCTCACATTATACTCCTTCAACATTTTCCTTATCTAGGGTAATTTCTAACCACTTCTCCTTACGTCAATATCTTCAGTTTCATATGAGGATGAGGTCACAACGATTGGTTCCTTGTAGAACATGGGGTTTTTCTTGTTTGTCACATAAACTTTATCCAACAGTTATACAATCTCTCAAATGTCAAAAATCTTGGTACAACTTTCTTTCAACACTTATTCTCTTGTGACACAAGAATTTCCTATTCATTAAAAATTTCTCTTTCTTGAAGTAATAACTATATTGGCCATGCATCCTTTTCTGTATGGTGGATACAAGGTTCAAGACATTTGTTTTAGCATTTATCTTTGGATTAATCTCTCTACTAGAAAATGCAGCTTGCAAATCCTTCTTCATATTTCTGATCTCAGTTACCAACAAGTCACCCACGCTGTCTAGCACATCTAAAATGACATCTTCATTTCCCTCTTTGAGCATTTGATTATTTATCAACAGCTGAAGGCAATTTCTTCCAACATATTTACCTTAGAAATCACAGAAGTAATCCTTTATATGTTTCACTTGACAATTAGAAAGGTAGATAGTATCTCCAACCATGCTCACTTCAGATTTGAACTACTTTTGTTTAACAACACGATATAACATCTTGATTGTTATTCTTCATAGCATACTGTCTTCTCCATGAATGAGAATCATCACATTTTCATTGTCTTCCACATGAACACACTTAAAGTTATTGACATCAATAATAACACAACTGATATCCTCCAGCACCTGATCACTTTTTTCAATTGTCAAGGCTTCTTTTAGAGTCTTTCTTTCAATAGTTATCCATTTTAAGTAATTTCTCTTCAACACATCTTTGCATGAACCAACCTTTTTGTATCATCTTCAATAACTTATTCGACCCAAGCATGAACTACATTGGTCACAAAGATAGATCCATAATAAGCACAAACATCATTTTCAATGTTGTCATGCACATCATGATCCTTTTCACGAGACTCGGAAAATTTCTCCGTCATTATCTTTATTATGTTGGCTCTCAAGTACCTATTAAAAGAGGTACTTTTCACATCCATATTCAATATACATGATAGTCTTGGAATTCATTTGATGACTTAAATATGGGAAAAAGGATCATAGATACAAGAATTCTCATATATGTGGTGTCTTTTTTTTTACCTCCCCGTTTCACTTGGGAGGACGGCACGCTAGACCCTTTGCGCGGAATTTGGAAGGAGAATGCGCCCGGGGCGGGATGAATTTTGTTTCAGTTCTTCCTACGATATCACACGAACTTTTTAATTATCCTACGAGTAGGAAAGGGGAAAAAGATCTCAAATAAACCCTAGGAGTTTGCTAAGTGTGGGGATTCACCTAGACTAGAAATTCTGGAGTCCGGGAGGTCGGTTATACATAGGGAAGAGTTTAAGCACCCTACATATCCATAGTACACTACGAGAACCTTCTTTGTGTCTATGTGTTTGTGTTTGTTGCTGATTGATTGGGAAAGTTTCTCCTTTGTGTTAGGAGAAGGAATTGAATTGATTTAAAAAGACAGATAGATAGACTATTTTTTGGTTTTTTATTAGCTCGCTGAGATTCCTTGTGAACCTCATGCCTACATATCCCTAATGGAAGTCGGAGCTTTTTGTACTTCGGAGAACTAATTAGGGAAATTAATATTTTTGGATGCCTTGCTCAAAACTCAAGGTTGAAGCTTGAATTAAATCTCTGTTTACAGTAAAGAGACGTGAAATCATCTTTACAGAGAGGTATTTCTACTATTCCACCACAAACATTTTAAAGTGACAGAAAAGCTAAAATTGTTTCATTAAGAGAGGGAGCCTACCTGGTTGATCAAGTATGACAGCCGCATGCCTCTTGAATGAAAGATTCTTGATCAAATTAGGGAAAGTTGTACAAGTCTGGGTGTGTTTGTCTCAGAGCATGCCTTTCACGAGTCCTAAATGGGAGAATATTTGAAATGATTGTTTATTTGAAATGACTTTTTGTTTATGGTGAGATAGGAGAAATACCTACCTATGAAAATGAGTTATGTCTATCTATTGTTTGAAAGATTTGATTTTTTTAGCTGGCTTGCATGAGGCCCAAGCTTGAGCCTTTTTAATTGATTTTTATTGACTCTGGGATATGACTCCACTGGGGATTGACTAAGAAATTTTGTGTTCTGTACAAAGCCCGGAATTGAGGCTGACTTTAGTTGGAGAGTGTTTATTTTGATGGATTTTATTTGGTGTTCTATACAAAGCCTATAATTGTGGCCGACTCTTTTATTGGGGAACATATTATCTATTTGCTGCCTTGTATGAAGCCCAAGGTTGTGGCTGACTCTCTAGGGGAGACACTATTTTCTGCCTTGTACGAAGCCCAAGGTTGTGGCTGACTCTGGATAGGGGAATTCCTATGAACAGGGTTTTGACTTTAAAAGGAGTATGTGCCTTTTTGTTGAAAAGTATACTTTCGGAAAATATTTTTTGTATCATATCCATAGAGATTGGGTGATATTACCGCCGTTCTATAGTTGCAATCATTTTAAGTTGATAAATAAAAATTGGTTTGGTTTATGCTTGGAATTTATCTAGAATTTTTGAAATAAACTAAGATAGTAAAATATGATTTTCTCAAATAAAAAGTGCTTTGCCAAGATTAGCGTTCACTATTCCAAACTCATGCATTTTCTCAAACCATGTATATGAATTCTAATTTCATGAATACAATCCGGTATTGCCTCAATATTATTTATTCTTAAATAATATTGTAATAATTGTTAAATAAAACTTTAGGTAATTTCTTCACCTAAACATGCATCTAACCCTCATTATTTAGCAATACAAGTGATAAACAATCCATAGATCTATTTCTACGATTCATGCATTCTTTGAATAAATCTCTAAAACAATATTCATATTATATTTTTCAACAATAATATAAATCAAAGATAGGATTTCAAAACAAGAGATTCACACTATATTCAATCAATGAGAGATTCACATACATGAATGTTTAAGAGAGATACATAGAGTTATGTGGAATAGCTACCTCTAATCTTAGCAAAGAAAAATGGTTTAGCTCCTCATCACCATGGTTGCAAGCTCACAAGAATGATGAAATTCGTTTTTGCTTCCTTCCCAATTTTCTTTCTATTCTGTCTTTTCAATAATGAAAAAGTATCTCCCAAATCTAAGTTATGGAGATATATCCATATTGTAGTGGGGAAAATCTGATATCGAAGCCATAGGATCGACTCGAATCAATATTCCGTTTTGAAATCGCCACCGCGCTT
The DNA here is from genome assembly GCF_029867415.1 of Vicia villosa. NCBI lineage: Eukaryota > Viridiplantae > Streptophyta > Magnoliopsida > Fabales > Fabaceae > Vicia > Vicia villosa. The sequence continues at coordinate 75,157,737 of NC_081181.1, read as the reverse complement.
TATTTTTTCAAAGGAAAAGGGAAAAGAACGTAAAACCCAAAGTTTTGTTTTTAAAACAAGAAAGAGATCTCAGGTTCGGGTGTTGATTATATGAAGGGAAGGTTTAAAGCACCCCTCATATCCGTGGTACTCCACGAGAACCTTTTTGAAAATCTGTGTTGTGTGTGTGCTAAAAAAGAGTTTGTTTTATTTTTAAAATAAGCTCGGCAAAGCGTTAAGCCTTGGTCCTACATACCTCCTCGGTGCAATGGAGAAGTCAGAGCTAATGTAGTTCCGCTTTTGGGAAAAACGTTTTTAAAACGAATAAACACTTTGTTGTCGTCGGAGAGAAATACTCAGCCATTGATCTTGAGCATGAGAATAAACAAGTTCTTTGCATCGCAAATGAAAGAAGGGCTCCAACTCGGATAAAATCAACGAGTATGCCACTAGCTCTCTCACGCGGAAAAGATCTCGTTATTATCAATCAATTTCAAAATCGTGGGGTATAACCACTCGTTTCGACAATTAACGGTGTCTAAACTTTTGAAGAAAAAGCCACTAAGGGCGAAAGATATTTTTAAGAAAAAAACGTTTTGAAAAGATTGCAAACATAAGAATATTTTGGAAAAAGGGAGAAGATTTTGAAAATTTAAGAATGGGAGGAGATGAAGAGGCTAACCTAGTGCATAAAATAAAAGCTAACGAAAGAAACGGTCTAACCAAATAAGAAGCCAACACTTGACATTAAGAGCCAAGGTAGTTTTCCCATCCTTTGGATTTATCAATACCAACACATTAACACTTGGGGATCCAGATGAAATTATTACCTTAGCACCACTTTGCATTAAGCACAATAAGAACTCTGACGAAAATCGGGCAGAGTAACGGCTGTTTTTTGGTAAAATCCTTATCTCAATGCCTTGGAATTAACCATCAAGGGCTTTCAAGGAAATACCTGCACACATAAACAGACAACAATCCAATGCCAGACAGACAGAATAACAGCAGAGTAATAACAGAAAGGGTCCAGAGGCACTAAGTCCATAAGTCCGAATCTCCAAAATGCTAGGGATAGTAACCAATAGTCCAAAGAGAGCCTTATGTGTTTTTTAGATTTTGGTTGTTTATTAGTGTTTTAGCATAAAAGTAAAGTATGGTCCAAGTGGACAAAAGAAAAATAGCGGAAACATAAACATACGTCCAAGTGGACAAAGAGAAAATGACGGAATGTAAATATGATGAAATGATAAAATAAAGAGATAAAGCGAGAAATATAAAGAGCAGTATAGTAAATGGCGGAAATTAAAGTTAGTTGTTAGATGTTAAAGATAACCATCTTGAAACTTGTCAAGTATGTTATCAAAGTTAGTAATGAAGATCGATGGTGAGTGAAGGATGTACTCGGATTTAAATTCAATGGAAACTTGTCAGAAGCTTGATAAAATCATAGCGACTACACGACAAATTTCCATAAGTCATAAATCAACCGCATACAATTCTCTTCCATATTTGATCTTTTTGATTCGAGACACGAAATATTGCGCTATGTTAAGCAGATCGCCAAGTGATTTATGCAGAAATCACCCTACAACGAGGCCGGTCAAAACTTTATGTGCTAATGCATGCGAGAAGAACGATATGTAGATCGCCTTCCGAAAGCAATACCGCACGAAAAGAAAATAGGTAACGATCTAGTCTTTACTAAGAATCCATAAGAATTCTCAAAGTATTAAGACTTTCATCGATCAAAAGAAAAAAAGGAGAAGAAGAAGATAAAATGCATAAAGATAATCAACTCACACTATCATTAATATCATTCATCTAATATTATGGATTTGGTTCTTTCAAACCTATATACATCCTAGATCCAATGATATTAATGAAATGGAGGAAGAAGAATAAAATTCACAAAAGATAATCAACTCACACTATCATTAATATCATTCATCTAATATTATGGATTAGGTCATTTCAAACCTATCAACATCCTAGATCCAATGTGTCATACCCCAATTTTTGACCTAAGATACCACCTCATATCATTGCATATGCATCATTTGCATCTCTAACAAATTGCATAGCTTGTGTTTGCTACTTGTGACTCAGCAGGGTTTAATCAAGAAATCACTCATCAGTACAAGTAACAATCAATTAGGGTTTTGTTCTCCCTTCATTTCAAATGAATCATCTTCATCAACAATCAACATTTGGTCCTCTGAGAGTCATTTCAACAAGCTCAAAGGCTCTGAATCAATCAGATTAGGGTTTTGACTGAAGATAGCATACTCCTGACTTTTGCTCAGAATTTGATCTAATGACTTGGGACATGACCTCAATACCCCAAGTGCATCATTTTGACCTAATCCATTGGCTCAAGACATCTCCTACACAAGGATTGATCAACAGTGAAATTTCAAATCATCAGATTAGGGTTTTGAACTATCAGGGACCAAAATCAGGGATCACATTTGGGAAACCCTAAAAATCCCCAGGAAGTCAATCAAAGGCTTCAATCATCTTCAAATAATCCCTATGACAACATACAATGGAAATTTTATCTCAATTCAAGACCTACAGTCATCAATTTCATCAGGTCGACAATTAGGGTTTTTGACCTAATTCACTGGACAACTGACTTTTTAATCAGGACATGGCGCCACAACTCAAACCATGGCTCAATATCCTCTAATGCTTCAATGTGATCCATTCATACCATTCATTTGGTGAGGATAGCCTGTTTCATTTGAAATCTCCAGAAACGCGATTCGTTTGAAAAAGTCAACTGTACAAGATCACCATTGACTTTTGGGGAATTTGGGTCACCCATGACTTTTGGGGAATTTGGGTCAACCATGACTTTTGAAGTTTTTAATCATCAATATATGATATTTGAAGTCATTTGATCAAGAAAAATCAAGAAAATCAATCAAGAATCAAAAAGTCAAAGTTTGACTTTCATACTTAGAAAATTTTTTCTAAGTGTTTTTCATGGTTTTTTCCAAACTTTGGAAGGGAATTTCTCAAAATTTCACCTACAAACTGAAAAAAACTTCCAACATGAAAGTTGTAGATTTTGATCCAATAAACAACTTTGACACATATAAATTTTTTCCATAAGATCAACCATTTAAGAGATATGGAGCTTCAAAGTTGGCATCTTTGGAAAATTTCACTTGAAACTTCATTTTTCTCAAAGTTCATGGATCTTTTTCACCCATTTCCTTAAGGGTCTTGAAGAAACTTTCAACTAGGGTTTTGAAGTATGTAACATGAGCTTTCCAAAATGTCCAAGAGCATGAAAAAATATGGAGTGTAGCTATGGTTTTGATTTTTGCAATTAGAAGTCATTATGCATGAAATTACAAGCCATTTTCACTAAGTTCAAATACTATATGGCCTATAATTCAAGTGATGACACACCAAAGCAATGATTGAATGATATTTTCTGATTTGAGATCAGAATGGAAAGAGATAAGAAGCTTAGATAAATAACCATGGTTAAGTCACTTTAACCATTTTGCATTAAATGGTAAGATTCCTTTCTATCTCCAAATGCCAAATCATCACTTCTTGAAGCAAGTTGCAAAGCTCTGAGTTCAGACACTTTGGCCTATAAATAGAGGTCATTTCCACTCTTCAATTCACACCAAAACCTCACAAAGCATAGGTTTTCTCTTTCTTTCTTGAATTACAAGTTTCATAGTTTTCAAAGAGGTAGAAAACTCAACCTCTAAACCTTGCAAGTTCTGAGCAAAGTGATGCTTCTCACAAGCCACAAACATCATATGGGATGTGTTTGATCCATCCATACACCCCAAAAACACCTAAAACTCAAAATCACTACCTCACTTCTCAAATATGCATAACCTAAGCCTTATCATGCCAAAATCAATTCCAGGCCATATCTGTCCAAGTTAACACTTCTAACACCATCCATATACTTCATATGAACTGTCCCAACCATCATCCATGATCTGAAACACCTCCATCATCAAATTCGATTCACTCTCCAAAGCTCTGCAGATCGGGTTCCATAGCTTAGCTCAGATGAATTCAAACTGTTCCAAGCATCCAGACACCTTCCCTAAGGTCCATTGAAGCTGTCCAGATTGAGCAACAACATCTGTAACACCTCCAGGCACAATTTCAATTTCCGGTTGGCCGTTTTTGAAGGTAAGCTCTCTTTAACTTCAAACTCATACATACATGCATCATAAATGAAAAATTGAGTTGCTATCTTGTTTCTGCACTATCACTGATCAATAGCCCTCAATCAATTTCATAATTCATCAATCATACACAATTTTAGAATGAATCATAGAATTAGGGTTCTTCGTGTTCATCAGAGAATCAATGGCCCTAGAGTTAAAATAAATGAAATCAAAGACCACCATCATGTTCCTCGTGAAAAACCGAGTGAGATAGACCCTTTGATCGATCAAAACAACACAGATTTGAAGAAATTCAAAAATCAGTTGGGGTTGTGTTCTTGGCGCCAGATTTGGTTTGGGAAATTCAAATTCTTGATTTAAAATATATTTTATCAAACGCGTGTGTTTAACAAGCCACAAGCGTGGCTCAGTTGGTCCAGGTTTTGGCCGGTGAGAGAGAGGGCGTGGGTTCAAGCACTATTAGGACCAAAACCAATTTTTTGACACTATTTTTCTGTCATTTTTTTAACAAACTTCACCAATTATTTAACCAATCAAATTAACTCATTTTTCACTCATTTTTTACACACCTCTTATTTAATATACATATTTTGACAATATCAAAAAAAATCACAAAAAAGGATTTATTTAATATGTTTTTAATTAGGTTTAAAATGATACATTTTTAAGTGTTTTTAAATACTTTAAATATTGTTTTTCATTTAATTTTCAAACCTAATAACTTGTAAATATTTTGTGATCAAACCCTAAATCACTTAGGTCTTAATTAAGCATTAAAATTTGATTTAAACTGAATTAAGTTGACTTTTGTCAAATTCAAATCATTTTAAAACAAGCGATCGCGATTCTTTTCAAAGACGATAAACCATTTCTTTTTGAAACTATTGATTAAATCTTTTTAATTGATCAATTAATTTTCAAACCGATGTGGGGCCTCTCGAATATTAGAGAGTATAAGTCCTTTTCCTCTTTCTTTACAGTTTTTTCTTTGTACAGAAAACTCTTTCAAAACAAACTTTTCAAACTGTTTTCAAAACAACAACCGACGCGTCTGTAAATAAAACAATCAACCATGTTTTATAAAATAAAACATGGGCCTCCACATAGGTATAAGTCCCATTCCTGTACATGAAATTAGGTATTTCATTGTACACACACCTTTTTGTATATACTGAAGGATAGAAAAACACTTAGAAAGGGGGGGATTGAATAAGTGTGACTTTAAATCTTGGACGATAAAAATAAATTGCACAATTATTTTTATCCTGGTTCGCTGTTAACGAAGCTACTCCAGTCCACCCCCGCAGAGATGATTTACCTCAACCTGAGGATTTAATCCACTAATCGCACGGATTACAATGGTTTTCCACTTAGTCCACGACTAAGTCTTCTAGAGTATCCTGATCACAACTTGATCACTCCAGGAACAACTGCTTAGACAACTTCTAAGACTTTTCTAGAGTATACTGATCAACCTGATCACTCTAGTTACAAACTGCTCAGCCAACTGCTAAGACTTCCTAGAGTATACTGATCACACGATCACTCTAGTTCCTTACAACTTAATGTAATCTATTCAAGAGTTTACAAATGCTTCTTAAAAGCTATAATCACAAACTGTGATATTTCTCTTAACGTTTAAGCTTAATCTCACTAAGATATTACAACAGCAATGTAGTGAGTTGATGAAGATTCTGAGCTTTGATTGAATAGCGTTTCAGCAAGTTTGATATAAGTTGTTTTGGTGCAGAATCGTTAACCTTGCTTCTCATCAGAACTTCATATTTATAGGCGTTGAGAAGATGACCGTTGAGTGCATTTAATGCTTTGCGTGTTCCGTACAGCATTGCATTTAATGTTATACGCTTTTGTCAACTACCTCGAGCCTTGTTCACGCTGTGTCTACTGACGTTGCCTTTAGTAGCTTTAACGTTCCTTTTGTCAGTCAGCGTAGTCTGCCACCTGTACTTCCTTCTGATCTGATGTTTGTGAATACGACGTTTGAATATCATCAGAGTCAAACAGCTTGGTGCATAGCATCTTCTGATCTTCTGACCTTGAAGTGCTTCTGTTGCGTGATACCATCTTCTGATCTTCAGTGCTTCTGATCTCATGTTCTTCTGATGCTTCCATAGACCCGTGTTCTGATTCTGCTTCGACCATCTTCTGATGTCTTGCCAGACCATGTTCTGATGTTGCATGCTGAACCATTTGAGACACAACTTCTGAGCGCTGAATTATGCGTACTCTTTATATATTTCCTGAAAGGGAAATTGCATTGGATTAGAGTACCATATTATCTTAAGCAAAATTCATATTATTGTTATCATCAAAACTAAGATAATTGATAAGAACAAATCTTGTTCTAACAATCTCCCCCTTTTTGATGATGACAAAAACATATATAAATGATATGAATTTGCGATCAGAAAGAGTAGACGGCAAAAGACAAATTACACAGCTACAGCATAAGCATATGAATATGTCTCCCCCTGAGATTAACAATCTCCCCCTGAGATAAATAATCTCCCCCTGAAATAAATACTCGAAGAACTTTGATAAAAGACTTCCCTGATTATTTCGGTAGAGACGATCATATAAGCTTCTGCCTTCAGAGAATTCATAGCTTCTGACTTCTGCTTCCATTGAACAGCTTCAGAACTTGAATTTCTTTAGATCCTTAGAACACTCACAGCTTCTGATTCCTGCTTCCATCGTGGACAGCTTCAGAACTTGAATTTCTTTGATCTTCAGAACATTCACAGCTTCTGACTTCTGCTTCCATTCAGGACAGCTTCAGAACTTGAATTTCTTTGATCTTCAGAACATTCACAGCTTCTGATTTCTGCTTCCATTCAGGACAGCTTCAGAACTTGAGTTTTCTGGATCTTTTAGAACATTCACATCTTCTGATTTCTGCTTCCCTCGGATAGCTTCAGAACTTTGAATGTCTACCAATCATCACTTCATGCTAGATTTGTATCAGAACATTGTTGAATGTACCAGAGCATCATCAGAGCATCTCTACATCCTGAAATGTTACAGAACAAAAACTAAACGACAAAAGTCAGCATGAACGAGTTAGAACATAAAATGTATGTTTGAACACATTATATGTATCAGAGCCATATAGGCTGAAATAATGTATCAGAGCCATAACATTATATGTATCAGAGCAAATAGAATTTTGTCAGAACAGGATAGACAATGATATTCAAATTCTATTATCAGTGCTTCTGATCGTGCTTCTGATTCCTGAAGCTTGACAGCACTCAGCTTGCTTCAGTTTCCAAGAGCTTATTCCTTTTACAGAATAACGCTTCTTATGGTTTTGCTTCTAGTGTTTGCTTCTGAAGATTCACTTCACTTCTCTGTACCTGCAAAACACTTAAACCATATAGAACTTGCAGTTCTTGTTAGTGAATGCAACTGATTAAATCAAATCATTTATCACAGTATTTCTCCCCCTTTTTGTCATATCATCAAAAAATAGAAAAGATTCAGATGACTAAAACAGAACACATGGAGGAAGAAGATGATTTCATTAAGGTTCAACCATTGGGTACAGAAGTACAAAATGAAAAGATCAGATGCACAGAAACAAAACAGGTGCAAAGAAAAGAAAGAAACAGCATAGACTCAATCTAAGATGGCCCTAGTCTTGACAAGATCTTGGCCAGCATCTCTTTCATCTCGTTGTTGTGTCCTTCTTGCCTCTCAATGAAAGCATCATACTTGTCATTGCGTGAGCTTTGCTCATCCTGTCTCCTCTGAATTTCTTCCAGCGTTTTTGCAAGACGAGAAGGTTCATCAGAAGAAGCTTCACAGCTTTGATCCACAGGAATGACAACTTGATCTGCAGCTTCCATAGAAGTATCATTTGCTGGGATATCCTCAACAGGGTCTGATTCAGCAACATGATCTTCAGCATCTGCTTCTTGCATAGAAGCATCTCCATACTCTGCAGCAGGAATTTCAGAGTCTCCATTCTCTAGTGCCTGAAGAATGGCAGCAAGATTCCTAGGAGCAGAAGGACCTTCAACTTCTGGTGGGTAAACAACTTCTGGGATGACCAAGTTTGGATCTTTCTCAGACGGGTTTTCCCTCAGATAGTCAAAGAGAGTCTTGAAGTCTCCTAGCAGAACAGGATACTCAGGAATCCAGATAACCATGTCCCTGCATGGGTTTGCTTCCATTGCAGCAGCCAGTCTCAACTGTTCCATCTCATCCACAAAGGGCTTCTCTTCCAACAGATATCTGCCTCTGAGACGAGCAAACCAGAAGTCTTCATAGTTTCTCAGAATTCCACGAGGACGTGGGGCAGCAGCTGCACAGACTTCCTGAAGTTCTAGAAGCAGAGCATCTGATTCTTTGCGAAAGATCCTCCAGAGGTTCCGCATAGCAACATCACTCAATCCAGAACTTTCAGCAATTCTGAGAGTATCAAATATGCTTCTGAGATTCCTCTTTGCTTTTTCAAAAAATTCACCGATAGGGTACCTTGAAAAGATAGGGTTGGGAAAGAAGTACGGTTGAGGATCTCTATTCAACTTATAAGAGGATTCTGCTTCAGTATCAGAATCAAACACTACCACTTCAGTGTCAGGTCGAGACCTGGGAGTGTAGTTGCAATCACGGAGCAACTGCTCATGTAATGCAGAAGTTGGAAGAATAGAGTCACTAAGGTTATTTTGGGAGGAGGAAGGGACAGGATTATAGTTGGCATGTGGAGGTGGTTGAGAGATAGAGATATTTGTTTGTGGTGGAAAGAGAGTTTGAATGGGTGGTATGTTCAGAACAAGATTGTCAACAGCTTGGTCAGAGACAAGATTAGTGGAGGGTGAAGGAGACGGAATGGATTGAGGAGATGGTGGAGTTTTTGTGAAGGGAAATGGTGAGGGAGGAAGAGAATTGGATTTGTTTGCATGTGAAGAAGGAATGGTTATAGGGGAAGATGGTGGTGTAAGAATATGGACAACAACAGGTGATTCTGATGAGGCTTTTTCTGGTTCAGGGGTAGGTACAACCTCTATTGGTGTAACTTCTGAACGAACATCAGGAACAGAAACAGGTTCAGAAATGCATATACCTTTGGAACCTTTCAGAAGCGCTTTGGTCACATCCTCCGTTTTCTTCAGCTTTTTACTCTTCGGCTCTTCAATAATCTTCGCTTTGCCTCTAGAGATTTCTTTCCTTCTGACATAAGCCTGAACTTCTTGTTGGTTTTCAGCTTCTTGAGGGATATTGTCTTCATCAGAGCTTTGAATAATCATCTTCCTCTTCTTGGTTATCTTCTTTTCAACAGCCTCAACCATCTCATCATTTTTGTTTGACTTCTTCTTCTTTTTCTCTTTCTCAAAGTCATCAGATACGGCCTTAACAACATTAGCAATCACCTTTTTAGAAACCTCTTGTTTCTTAGAGACAGCAGAAGGATAATCATGCTTTCTTTTAGTCCTTTCTTCCCTCTTGCGATTTACTTTGAAAGGGGCACCTTTGTCTTGATCTTTAAAACTCTTATTCTCTTCAAGAGATTTCAGATAAACAGTTCTGACTTCAGGTACCTCACTATTGAAGAAGGTTTCAAAGTCAGCCAGAACTGGTTCTCTTATGGTTCTTGTTCCAGCTAGAGGTTCAGGAACTTTGAGAAAAGTGTCAATTATTTTCATCTTCTTTAAAGAGAAGGCATTCAGACAGGCTCCAGTGGTGACAGCAAGATCTTTGATGATACCTTCAGACTCCAGACTTTCAACAATCTTGGAATGTACCAGAAGGTTTGTAATAATCCTACCAAAAGGAATGGTTGTTCCAGCATTTTCCTTTCTGAAAGCATTCCTGGAATCCTTTACTGCTTTCCACATATGGTTGAAGATAATGTAAATCGCATCAACCTTCTTCTGAGTGGCAATGCAATAAAGAATATACCTTTGATCATTACTGATGAAATCCGAGGCATGAGTTGATTTCCTATGGTAGAAGCACCCGAGAAGGATCTTTGTCCAGATTCTGTAGATATCTCTCAAATTCTTAACATGTTTAGTTTTCTTGACATTTGAATAGAGAGTGGATAGAATATCTTCCAAATCTTCTCTTTGATCAGACTCAAAAACCCCTTCAGGATTTTTCAGATCAAACATCACTCTTAGGATGTTTTCAGTAACAACAACAGACTTTCCATGGACGAAAGAGAGTATAGCTTTTGGTGCAACCACAGCATGTACCCAGAACTCCTTGACAAGATCCGGATAAACAGGGCCAACGAACTCAGCAAACAACGAGGTCCATCCTTGAAAGATGATGTCTTCTTTAAGGTGAAATTGATTTTCTTCAAGGTTGTCAAAGTCGACCATGAGTTCACACAGAACTTTCAATTTATCTTTGGGGATGGAGCATGCAACAACAGGGGTGAGTTCCTGGTGTGTTTCATCGTGCATATGAAGAAGAGTAGATGAACCAGCAAAATGAGATGAAGAAGCAGCCATTGAACCAGAACGATCAAAAGAGAAGAACAAATATTGGGTTTTCGGTTAGGGTTTCAGAAAGACTAAGAGGCTTTCAGACAGAATGTATGCAGGAAGAAAGTGAGACAAGGGAGCGAAAAAAATATATGAGATGATTTGAAATGAATATATAGGAACGGATTTGAAAAGAAAAATAAAAAAAAATTAAACTGAACAGTTCCAGAATCAAGAGAAATCAATTTTATTAAATGATGAGAGACGTAAGGAGAGAGAACGTGGTAAATGAAATGATTTAGAACAGTTACCTAGGTCGGCGTCTTTTCAACTGCACGCTTTGTACTAACCATTCAGACACGTGTTCATCATCAGAAAGTAGGTGACAGCTGTAAAACTTTACGCCTTCAGATTCTGATTACTTCTTCTGTATAGATCTGAATTCTCTTTTGGAAACACTCCTTCTGAAGTGTGCTAATATAAGTCTGATTAATCTTTTGATCCATTACTTCTGATATGCACAGCTTCTGGAGGTTCACTTCTTGGTTCTGCAGCTTCTGATAAGATAAAACTGTATCTGCAGAGATTCTTAAGCAGCTTTGTTTCATCAGAAACAAGTTTATCATCAAACCAGACATTTAGATTCGTCCAAAAATCAAGGTTTCAATATTGTATATTCTGTAGTACTTAGAGCATTCAGAATAATCAAGAACGAAACACCATTGCTTTTAGAAACAACCAAAACGAAAGGTTCCAAGACAGACAAACTTTCTTTTCTGATCTCCTACGAGCATGGTTTCTTCAACAGCTTTAAGTACCAGAACTTGGAAGACAATCCTTCTTCCCTTCAAGTGTTGAGAGCAACTTGAGTCCAGGTGTCATGTCATGTTGAATGTTGTCTTCTTTGTTATCAAGAGAATCTGCAAAAGAAATAATCTTTTTCTTTGGTACCCACATCTTCTTGGGTCCTTTCTTGTTAGATTTTCTCAAGTTCTGATTGAACTTGGGTTTGACATTATAAGCAATAGGAGGAACAGCATGATAATTTTTAATGTGAGTTTCATGATATTTCCTAGGTTGTGTCACATGCTTTTTGGTGTGTGTTAAGTGAAAACTTTTTGCATGTGAAGTGTGCCTAATATCATGAGAGTGGCCATACTTGAACTGATCATACAATGGCTTGTATGTGAGTTTCATTTCATCAACAGGTTCAAGTTTGTATGGGGTTTCACCCTCATAACCAATGCCAACTCTTTTGTTTCCAGACACAGCATATATCATAGAAGCTAGCTGACTTCTGCCAATACTTCTAGATAAGAACTTCCTGAAACTTAAATCATATTCTTTCAGAATATGGTTTAGACTAGGAGTGGATTTTTCTGAATTAGAAGGAGATCCAACATCATTGGATAATTTTAAAAGTTTATCTTTCAATTCAGAATTTTCCAACTCAAGCCTCTTTGTTTCAAATTCAAATAGCTTTTTCAGCTTTTTGTATTTGATACAAATCTGAGACTTTGATTCCAGAAGTTCAGTTAATCCGGAAACTAACTCATCTCTAGTAAGTTCAGAAAATACCTCTTCAGAATCTGATTCTGATGTAGATTCTGATCCGTCATCTTCTGTCGCCATCAGCGCACAGTTAGCCTGCTTATCTTTTGAATCATCTTCTGACTCATCCCAGGTTGCCATAAGACCTTTCTTCTTATGAAACTTCTTTTTGGGATTTTCCTTCTGAAGATTTGGACATTCATTTCTGAAGTGTCCTGGCTCATTGCATTCATAGCACATGACCTTCTTCTTGTCAGATCTTCTTTCATCAGAAGATTCTCCATGTTCAAATCTCTTTGAACTTCTGAAGCCTCTGAACTTCCTTTGCTTGCTCTTCCAGAGTTGATTTACCCTTCTGGAAATCATGGACAGTTCATCTTCTTCTTCAGATTCTGATTCTTCAGGATCTTCTTCTTTGGCCTGAAAAGCGTTAGTGCATTTCTTGATATTAGATTTTAATGCAATAGACTTACCTTTCTTTTGAGGCTCATTTGCATCCAGCTCAATTTCATGGCTTCTCAAGGCACTGATAAGCTCTTCCAGAGAAACTTCATTCAGATTCTTCGCAATCTTGAATGCAGTCACCATCGGACCCCATCTTCTGGGTAAGCTTCTGATGATCTTCTTTACATGATCAGCCTTGGTGTATCCTTTGTCAAGAACTCTCAATCCAGCAGTCAGAGTTTGAAATCTCGAAAACATCTTTTCAATGTCTTCATCATCCTCCATCTTGAAGGCTTCATACTTCTGGATTAAGGCAATAGCTTTTGTCTCCTTGACTTGAGCATTTCCTTCATGAGTCATTTTCAAGGACTCATATATATCATAGGCTGTTTCCCTGTTTGATATTTTCTCATACTCAACATGAGAAATAGCATTCAGCAAAACAGTTCTGCATTTATGATGATTCCTGAAATGCTTCTTTTGATCATCATTCATTTCTTGCCTTGTCAGCTTTACGCCACTGGCATTTACTGGATGTTTGTAACCATCCATCAGAAGATCCCATAGATCACCATCTAGACCAAGAAAGTAACTTTCCAGTTTATCTTTCCAGTATTCAAAGTTTTCACCCTCAAATACCGGCGGTCTTGTATAACCATTGTTACCGTTGTATTGCTCAGCAGAGCCAGATGTAGATGCAGGTGGATTTGTCGGAGTTTCACCAGCCATCTTTTAAATGAAGCGTTTTTCTCTTCCTGAATCTTTTCTAAACACGGTTAAGTGCTTGCACCTTAGAACCGACGCTCTGATGCCAATTGAAGGATAGAAAAACACTTAGAAAGGGGGGGATTGAATAAGTGTGACTTTAAATCTTGGACGATAAAAATAAATTGCACAATTATTTTTATCCTGGTTCGCTGTTAACGAAGCTACTCCAGTCCACCCCCGCAGAGATGATTTACCTCAACCTGAGGATTTAATCCACTAATCGCACGGATTACAATGGTTTTCCACTTAGTCCACGACTAAGTCTTCTAGAGTATCCTGATCACAACTTGATCACTCCAGGAACAACTGCTTAGACAACTTCTAAGACTTTTCTAGAGTATACTGATCAACCTGATCACTCTAGTTACAAACTGCTCAGCCAACTGCTAAGACTTCCTAGAGTATACTGATCACACGATCACTCTAGTTCCTTACAACTTAATGTAATCTATTCAAGAGTTTACAAATGCTTCTTAAAAGCTATAATCACAAACTGTGATATTTCTCTTAACGTTTAAGCTTAATCTCACTAAGATATTACAACAGCAATGTAGTGAGTTGATGAAGATTCTGAGCTTTGATTGAATAGCGTTTCAGCAAGTTTGATATAAGTTGTTTTGGTGCAGAATCGTTAACCTTGCTTCTCATCAGAACTTCATATTTATAGGCGTTGAGAAGATGACCGTTGAGTGCATTTAATGCTTTGCGTGTTCCGTACAGCATTGCATTTAATGTTATACGCTTTTGTCAACTACCTCGAGCCTTGTTCACGCTGTGTCTACTGACGTTGCCTTTAGTAGCTTTAACGTTCCTTTTGTCAGTCAGCGTAGTCTGCCACCTGTACTTCCTTCTGATCTGATGTTTGTGAATACGACGTTTGAATATCATCAGAGTCAAACAGCTTGGTGCATAGCATCTTCTGATCTTCTGACCTTGAAGTGCTTCTGTTGCGTGATACCATCTTCTGATCTTCAGTGCTTCTGATCTCATGTTCTTCTGATGCTTCCATAGACCCATGTTCTGATTCTGCTTCGACCATCTTCTGATGTCTTGCCAGACCATGTTCTGATGTTGCATGCTGAACCATTTGAGACACAACTTCTGAGCGCTGAATTATGCGTACTCTTTATATATTTCCTGAAAGGGAAATTGCATTGGATTAGAGTACCATATTATCTTAAGCAAAATTCATATTATTGTTATCATCAAAACTAAGATAATTGATAAGAACAAATCTTGTTCTAACATATACCTCGTTCAATTTGATTTTTAACTTTGAATAACTAATCAAAAATGAAGGTTTTCTTTAAATCTTCCCAAAAATACCATGGGCCTCCATGTAGGTATAAGTCCCAAGCCCCTTTGTAAATACCTGTTTACATAGCTTTGAATAAATTCAAAGGGCCTCTCCCCGAGTATGAGTCCCGAGCCCCCGTGTATACAAATGGATCATGCTTACAGGTATATTTCCTTCATAAACTCCATTATATACACACACTTTGTCATATATATGTGCTTGTTCATACTTGTTCATATCTGTTCATAAAACTGTTCATAATTGTCCATGTACTTGTTCATATTTGTTCGTACTTGTTCATACTTGTGATTGTGTTATATATGCTTGTTCAACTTAGTACAACACTAGGTTCCCCATAGCCTCCTATTGGGCTTCGTGCAAAGAATCTCCCTAGTTTAGGTTAGGACATAGAGTATGGTTTCCCGGTGAAATCGCTCTAAGAGCTCAAACCAACTATACCATGCCTCCCCTTGGGCTTTGTACAAACGAGTGACCCTCCCATAGCCTCCTCTTGGGCTTACAATGCAAGGACCCTGCATTGTCCCTCCCATAGCCTCCTCTTGGGCTTACAATGCAAGGACCCTCGGATAGCCTCCTCTTGGGCTTCGTACAAGGACCCACGGGCTTCTTATAAGCATCCCCAATATCCAAATCAAATACCCTAGGAGATTAGACATTTTTCATCTCTATGATAGGAGTATCTCTTCTATATCATCACAAACAATCAATCAATCAAACTTTTTTTTTGCCACAAGGCTGGCTAATCAATCAAACTTTTTTGCCACAAGGCTGGCTATTCAATCAAACTGTTTTTCCACCATACTGGCTGATTAATCAAAGTTTTTGTCACAAGGCTGACTTCATTGAAACTTTTGCCACAAGGCTGGCTGATTAATCAAAACTTTTTGTCACAAGGCTGACTTCATTGAAAGTTTTTTGCCACAAGGCTGGTTAAACAAACAAAAATCAAATAGATGTATGTGATGATATATATTAGATACATCGAACATTTAGATGACATTTGTCTCTTTTCCTTTGCTTCCACTAGCATAAGTGGGAACTACGATTGCTCTGACTTTCTCAACATCCCTTTGAGAATACGTAGGCACAAGTTCGTATCCTTGGCGAGCAAAACAAAACAAAAAAAACATTCAAACCTTAGCACCCGTAGACCCCGAGCTACAGATGCTCTGATTCCCTCTAAGGGATATGTATGCAGAGGATCGCGATGATCTTTGCGAGCATAATCAAACAAACACCTTAGGTCCCACCTATTTCACAAGAACCTCTCAATAACATGGAATGAAAAACAAAGCAAAGAAACCTATAGAGTACTATAGATACGTTGGGGGATAATACCTTCCCTTCGTATAACCAACCCTCTTACCCAAGATCTCCCCCCACTTTTAGGTAATTGCAGCTTTTTTCCTTTTCCTCCTTTGGAAATAATAAAAAGTTTGGTCGGTACAAAAGAAAAATCATTTTTTGAGCACTAGAGCCCAAAGAAGGCATCAGGTGTCTCATCCCGAAAAAAGAACAACGATTTTTCCCCGCGATAGAAAAATGGCGACTTCACTGGGGACCATCTTTTTATTGTTTCCAAAGAAAGGGTTATTTCTATTTGTTTTGTTTTTATTTCATTTTTGTTATATGTGTGGTTCTGGTTCTGTTACTTGTGTGGTTCTGTTACAAGTGATACATTATGGACAAATCCTAACCCGGATTAAGTACACATAAGAATTAGGTGGAGGGTATAGTCATGTACAGGCGTACGTGAGAATCCTTCCGCTCAGTGGAGGTTCCTTGTTGGTAATATATGTTTAGCATGTTTTGTAGCGAAGACATTATTACTTTCATTGAACTGTAGAAGCTGAGTTGGCCGTAGAACCCCAACCCATCCTGGCCTTATTAGGTTGTGGTGCAGAAACTATTCAGGTGAAGACTTGGATTAGTTGTCATGCGGAGAACCACACTCAGACGAGTTTTTCTTGAGAATATTACTGGCTCATGAGCTTAATTGTGGAAAGTCGGTAATATCCGAAAGAAAAATGTAGACTCTGACGTATCAGTAGAACATGTTGTGCAGGTGATTAACTAGAACTATCCCATTTTTGGTTCTCTGACCTCATGCTCGTGACTTTGGACCCTTGAACCTATGCGTTACCATATGTTGCGTTACCATGTTTGTGTTACCATGTTTGTGTTACCATATTTGCGCTACCATGTTTGCTTTACCATGTTTGAATATGTGGCATCCATGCATCCATGCATTCATACATTCATTAAAAAAAAAACCCATCTTTTTCCATAAAAAACATGATTTTTCCAAAAAAATTTAGAGAATTTTCTTTGCAAACGTTATAGAATTAAGTTATGGAAAAAGGAATACCAAAAAGTACGGTTTCAAAGCGCCTGATGTGGAAAAACTGATAGAGTTAGCATCTTCTGTACAAGATCCTTGTAATTTTAGGAAAAGTTATGGAAAGCTTTTGCCTATCCTGAACACTCATGTTGATGAAGGACTTCTCAAAACTCTGGTTCAGTTCTATGATCCCGTCTACCGGTGTTTTACCTTTCCAGACTACCAGTTGGTACCGACCTTGGAAGAATATGCCCATCTTTTGGGTATTCCCGTGTCTGACAAAATACCCTTCAATGGTTTGGAAGCCATTCCTAAGTCACACGTCATTGCAGCAAGTATCCACATGAAAAAGTCTGAAGTAAAGAGTAATTGGAATACCAAAGGAAACCTCCCGGGTTTAACTTCACACTTCCTAATAAAGAAAGCCTTTGATTTCATCGAAACTGGTAGCATGATAGCTTTTGAAGCTGTACTAGCCTTGCTCATCTATGGGTCGGTTCTGTTTCCCAATGTCGACAACTTTGTTGATATCAATGCCATAAAGATCTTTCTGATTGGAAATCATGTTCCGACTTTGCTTGGTGACATGTATTTCTCTGTCCATCATAGGAATCGCCAAGGCTATGGAATCATTGTATGTTGTGCACCTTTGTTGTTCAAATGGATTGTTTCACACTTACCTGAGTCTCCTATTTTCACGGAAAACCGAGAAGGTTTGCGTTGGCCTCGAAGACTTATGTCTCTTACTAATAATGATATTCATTGGTATACCTTGGCTCGCTGTGGTACAGAAACCATTGAAAGTTGTGGAGAGCTCGCCAACGTACCCCTCATTGGTACACAAGGAGGAATTAACTATAACCCGGTCCTAGCCCGACGACAACTCGGGTATGCAAATTCAATTAAACCCATTGGTCCTACAGTGGAAGGTTACTTCTACCGAGAAGGGGATAATCCTCAAAGGTTGAAAGCAAGAATGGTGAGAGCTTGGTACGACGTCCGATGGAAAGAAAAAGGTGAGGAAAGAAATTGCATTGCCATGGACGCCTACACGTGCTGGGTAAAGAAAAGAGCAAAAGAGTTTCAAATGCCTTATGCTTATGAAAAACCCATGTTTCCTGCAGTGTCTCAACGACCCAACATTCCCACTATGGGAGAATACCAAGACACTTTGGCTAAGATGAGGGTAGAAAAAGATGCTTGGGAAGAAAAGTTTCGTAGAACTGATGTGGAAAATAGAAAGCTGAAGAAAAGAGTGAAAGATCATGAAGAAACTCTCTATTATCAAGATGGATGGCTCATGAGCAAAGATGAGAAGATTCGTCAGAAAGATGCTACAATCAAGAGGTACATCAAAGAAAGCAAGAAAAATCTTGAAGCCTCGACAAGCAACGCTCCGACTCCTGATGATTGGAAGAATGTTGTTGACAAGCTGAGGACCGAAAAGGCCGAATTGAAAGCTCACTATGGGAAAGAAATCATGAAGCTAAAGCTGCACAATGCATTTGGTTCTTCGTCTGATGAAGATGCTTAGGATTGTTTAGCTTTTTTTTATTTATCATTTGCTTTTGTAAGGAGCTACGCTCCAATGTTGTAACATTTCCCATTATTGCAATAAAAAAAATGAATGAATAAAAGATTTGTTTGTGTTCAAATGTTTGCAAGGAAATAATCTTTAAAATGTTTGGAAAAATCATAAATTTCTTTTTTGCATACATCATTCTGCATATCGAGTCTGTTGTATAGAGTCTCATCTTTTGGATCTTTCTCCAATAGATCGTCAAGCTGTCGCGTCTCAAAGTTTCTCGACCACGCTCCCAATCAGATCATAGATACAATACTCGTTCAAGCAGAAGAAGAGTAATGGAACACTCTGAACAAGAGAATATTGAGCTTCGTGGTACAGTGACCACCCTTTAGGAAAAGTTGGAAAGTCTCACTACTCTGGTTGACTCCTTGATGGCCGCACAGAATCAGCCACCGCCACCCAACAGTCAAGCGACGGTAACATCTGAAGTCACTACTCCAGTTTCTACAGTTGCGTTCGGTATCCCATCTTTCTCCATGCCAGAAGGTTGGGGCCCGCCTTTCAGCTTTGGTACAGGATTCCGCCATCATTTCTCTGGGGTTCAAACACCTACAACTGAAGCGCCTGCTGCACAGGGTTCGGCGTTTATTCCACATTCAGGGGTAACTTTTTCCCAAATCACTATGGCACTTTCTCAACCCACTATGACATTTCCGACCCCTACGGTTCACACATTTCCTTATGGTGGCAATGAGATTTATCATGATCAAGGTGATAGCACGAATCAGCGTAATCTTGTGGAAGATCTCCAAGAATAGTTCAACAAGATGCAGCTAGAAGTCAAGGCTATCCGTGGAAAAGATTTGTTTGGAAAGAATGCCCAGGAGCTATGTTTGGTTCCCAGTGTACAAATACCTGCTAAATTCAAGGTCCCTGACTTTGAGAAGTACAAAGGTAGTTCTTGTCCGCAAAGCCATCTCGTGATGTATGCTAGAAAGATGTCTACTTATGCAGATAATCATCAGTTGCTTATCCATTACTTTCAAGACAGTTTGACTGGTGCCGCACTGAAGTGGTATACAGGCTTGGATAGCACCAATATTCGAACATTCAATGACCTAGGTGAGGCCTTTGTCCGACAATACAAGTATAACTCGGATATGGCTCCAGACAGAGATCAGCTTCGATCCATGGCTCAGAAAGACCATGAAGCTTTCAAAGAATATGCCCAACGATGGAGAGAAACTGCTGCTCAGATTAATCCACCGTTAAAAGAGAAAGAGATGACAAAGATCTTCTTGAATACTCTCAGTCCGTTTTATTATGAACGCATGATTGCTAGTGCTCCAAGTGATTTCACCGAAATGGTAAACATGGGGATGCGTCTAGAAGAAGGGATCTGAACCGGTCGTCTAACTAAAGAAAGTGGATCTTCAAGTGGAACCAAAAAGTTCGGAAGTGGTTTCCCAAAGAAGAAGGAACAAAGTGTTGACATGGTATCCCAAGGGAGGCCAAGAGGAAATGTCAATCGTCAACGACAGATTGCTGCTATTGCGCCAGTCGTTAATACAACATCGAATCCAGGATTTACCCCACAGTTTCAACAACAACAGCCTCGACCACAGGCTCAACAGTTTAACAATAATCAGAATCGTGTACAAAGAGCTCCACAGTTCGATCTGATTCCAATGACTTACACAGAATTGTACCCCGCTTTGATTGAAAGAGGTCTTGTTCAAACTAAGGCACCACCACCAGTACTTGAGAAACTCCCATGGTGGTACAAAGCTGAGGTCTCATGCCCTTATCATCAAGGAGCACCTGGCCATGATCTTGAGCATTGCATAGCTTTGAAATACGAATTTCAGAGGTTGGTTAGATCTAATCTCCTCTCTTTCAGAAATCTGAATCCAAATGTGCAAGCAAATCCGCTGCCCAATCATGGAGGGCATGTTGTAAACATGGTGTATGGATGTCCTGGTCCGTACCGAGTCTATAATATCAATTACTCAAGAGCAGATTTGGTACAAATGCACGCCACTCTCTGTCGAGGGCCGAGTTTTCGCCAGCATCACTATGGTTCTTGTAGCATATGTTGTGTAGATCCTCACGGATGTTCGATTGTGAGAAGAGATCTCCAAGTACTGTTGGATAATGGTACTATTCAGATCTACAGAAATAGGGATGAAAATGAAGTTAACATGATAGGATGTTATCCGCATGAGCTTTTAGTCTCACATATCAACTCAGAAATGCCTACAGTTAACATCATCGTTCCTCATTTCAACATGCCTGAGCGCATGGAAGTTACTTACAACAAGCCGAAGGTTCCTATTGCTCCTTTGATCATTTGTCTACCTGGACCTGTTCCTTATGACTCTGACAAGGAAGTTCCATACAACTACAATGCAACAATGATAATGGATGGACAAGAAGTTCCTTTGCCTACTCTCTCATCTGTTATAAACATTGCTGATGTAAGTCGTGTAACAAGAAGTGGACGTGTGTATACTCCACTACCTCCAAAGCAGCCTGTTGCTCCTGCAGCCGGGCAAAATCCTGTCAATACACCAGTAGGGAATCCTGAGGAAACTCCTGTCAGTAATCCAAACACTGATGTTGGTCAATCCAGTGGAACCAATGTCAATCCTGACTTTGATGAAATTTTGAAGCTTATCAAAAGAAGTGAATACAAGATTGTGGATCAGCTTATGCAGACTCCTTCAAAGATCTCGATACTTTCATTGCTTTTAAACTCTGAAGCCCAAAGGGAAGCTCTGATGAAGGTCTTGGATCAAGCTTTTGTAGATCATGATGTGACTGTTGATCACTTTGATGGGATAATAGCCAACATAACAGCTTGTAACAATTTAAGCTTCTGTGATGAAGAACTCCCCGAGGAGGGTAAAAATCACAATCTTGCTTTGCACATTTCTATGAACTGTCAGTCAGACTCTTTGTCCAATGTGTTGGTAGACACCGGATCTTCCTTGAAGGTGATGCCAAAGACGACTCTTTCTCGCTTGTCTTACCAAGGAATTCCTATGAAGTTCAGCGGTGTAGTTGTCAAAGCATTTGATGGATCGCGAAAATCTGTTATCGGCGAAGTCAATCTTCCCATGACAATTGGTCCACATACATTTCAAATCACCTTCCAGGTCATGGACATTCAAGCTGCTTATAGCTGTCTGTTAGGACGACCGTGGATCCATGAAGCAGGGGCAGTAACTTCTACGCTCCATCAGAAGTTAAAATTTGTAACAAATGGAAAATTGGTAACAATAAGTGGGGAACAAGCCTTGATGGTAAGTCATTTATCCAATTTCTCTTTTATCAGTGCTGATGATGTGGAAGGAACTCAGTTCCAAGGTCTCTCTTTAGAAGACGAATCTTCCAAGAAGAAAGTATCAATCTCTTCTTACAGAGAGGCAGTAAAAGTAGTGAAAGATGGAACTACCACTGGCTGGGGGCAAGTTGTGATCCCTGCCAAGAATGAAACTAGAGCAGGTCTCGGATGTTCACCAATGTTCTCAAACTACACCAAGAAGGATGAAACCCTTCGTCCGATCAAAGATACATTCATTAGTGGAGGATTTCTTAACCCGATTCCTCAAGAGGTTAATGTCCTTATCGAAGAATGTATCGAAGAAGGTCTACCTGATACTGAAGAAGAATGGAAATGTTATCTCAATGACTCGGGATATATATCTCAGGAAGAACCATATCCTCCTTCAGAAGAATCCAAAGGCAAAGAAACTGAGCCTATTCCTGCAGAAATTTGGGATACCTTGGGACAACCAAGTGGAAAATTTGATTACATGATGAAGTATACTGCACCTGAAAGTTCAAAGATTGCGATTGAAGATATCCAACCAACTGGATGGGGAGATTCCTTTGAATATGATAGTCAACCAGAAGAGGCTTATCAGCCTTGTCAACTTTCTCAGCAGCCTGAAATTACTGAAGATTTCGGCTTCAATGCATCTGCCAAGGTTCATAATCCTGAAGATGGTTATTATCACATAAATGCCATTTTTGAAAATGAAGGGGAAGATGGTCCCGCAACTGACTCAGAAAGTGTCGCTGACAATTAGTCTCTTCATCCTGAAGACTGGGAAATACATCCTGAAAATTCTGAAGATTGTGACTCGTCTTATGCTCTTCAAGAAGTGGAAGAAGACCGTTTCAACTCTACAAAGAACAAGGTTGACAAACCAGGACCTTCAAATCCTGCTCGACCAGCGGTCAATGTCAATACTGAAGATCACTCTGGGGAGAATTTTCCTGAATACATAATACACAGAGGAGTTCGTTGCTACTGGAAAGCTGTCGACGTTCCGAATGTTGTTCGCCGCTCAAAGTAATCGCCTCGCTGTTATTTTGACCTCCTGCCTTGCCCAAAGCAGAGAGATGTTTTATAGGGCTTTGCTTTTAAATATTCCGCCCAAATAACTTTGTGTATAGGGATTTGTTTTGAAAGTTTCCCTCATTGTCCTGCCCAAGGCAAATGAGTTTGTGTTTAGGGCTTTGTTTCAAAAATGAATCATAAATAAAGTGTCATTTTGAATTCCCTACATTATATGTTTTATTTTTGCTTTTTTCTGGAAATGGTAATCCTAAAAAACCAAAATAAAAAATAAAAAAAAAACTTTTTCAAAAAAAATCTGCATACACTCCTGCATTCATAAATTTTCTGAAAATAAATATAAATCACATGTGCAGATTTACTATTGATAAACCCATTGAATGCAATAACCCTATGCCCTCTCCCAACTTTGAGTTTCCTGTGTTCGAAGCTGAAGAAGAGGAAGAAGAGGAGATCCCAGACGAGATCTCTCGATTACTTAAGCACGAGGAAAGAGCCATTCTGCCTCACAAATAGCCTTTAGAAAAGATTAACTTGGGTTCTGAAGAAGACAAAAAAGAAGTGACCATTGGATCGCTGCTTGATACTGATATCAAGAGTAAGTTGACAGACCTTCTCAAAGAATATGTTGACGTGTTTGCCTGGTCCTACCAAGACATGCCTGGGTTGGATACCAATATTGTTCAGCATTACTTGCCATTGAAGCCAGAATGTCCGCCAGTTAAGCAGAAATTGCGAAGGACTCACCCTGATATGGCTAACAAGATTAAAGTGGAAGTTCAAAAGCAGCTCGACGCAGGTTTTCTTGTCACCTCAGAGTATCCTCAATGGTTGGCTAACATAGTGCCAGTTCCGAAGAAAGATGGAAAAGTCAGAATGTGTGTTGACTACCGTGACTTGAACAAGGCCAGTCCAAAAGATGACTTTCCATTACCACATATCGACATGCTGGTTGATAACACCGCTAAGTTCAACGTCTTTTCCTTCATGGACGGGTTCTCTGGTTACAATCAGATTAAGATGGCTTCTGAAGACATGGAGAAGACATCTTTCATCACCCCATGGGGTACATTTTGCTACAAAGTGATGCCGTTTGGATTGAAGAATGCAGGCGCAACTTACCAAAGGGCAATGACTACTCTCTTTCATGACATGATGCATAAAGAAATTGAAGTTTATGTGGACGACATGATAGCCAAGTCCAGCACAGAAGAAGAACATATTGAATACCTTTTGAAGTTGTTTCAACGACTAAGGAAATATCAGCTTCGTTTGAACCCTAACAAATGTACTTTTGGGGTTAGATCTGGAAAACTCTTGGGTTTCATTGTCAGCCAAAGAGGTATTGAAGTATATCCCGACAAAGTCAGAGCTATTCAAGAGATGCCTGCACCAAAAACTGAAAAACAAGTAAGAGGATTTCTCGGACGATTGAACTATATCTCCAGATTCATCTCTCAAATGACTGCTACTTGTGGGCCAATTTTCAAGCTTCTCCGCAAAGATCAAGGGGTTGTATGGACTGAAGATTGCCAGAAAGCGTTCGACAGTATCAAAGAGTACCTGTTAGAACCACCGATATTGATTCCTCCAGTTGAAGGAAGACCATTAATCATGTACCTTACCGTGTTGGAAGAATCCATGGGTTGTATGCTTGGACAGCAAGATGAAACCGGTAAGAAGGAGCATGCCATCTATTACCTAAGTAAGAAATTCACAGACTGTGAGTCTCGTTACTCCATGCTCGAAAAAACATGTTGTGCTTTGGCTTGGGCTTCAAAACGTCTCCGCCAATACATGATCAACAATACTACTTGGTTAATCTCCAACATGGATCCGATCAAGTACGTCTTTGAAAAGCCTGCCTTAACAGGAAGGATTGCCCGATGGCAAATGCTGTTGTCATACCCCAATTTTTGACCCTAAGATCCTATATCATTCACATCTCAATCACTAATCAAGAGCTTCACTTGGAAGTTTTGTTTATGGTGTTGCACTCACCTCATCAATAAGAGGGACCATCAAGCACCAATGATTGTGTATCTTGTATGCTTATACTAACCCAAATACCAAAAATATTGCTTTGTTTCTTTGTAGACTTTTGTTTTGTAGGTACCAAGCCAAGACATGCAATAAACAAGGCATTTTTCACATTTTTGACTGATGAAATCGATTTCCCTACTGGGTAAATCGATTTCCCTGCAGCAATCTTCACCAAAATCACATTCTGGACAGCATGAAATCGATTTCCCTCCTGGGTAAATCGATTTCCCTAGTGTATTTTGCGCCAATTTCTCTTCTGGAACAGAGTGAAATCGATTTCCCTCCTGGGTAAATCGATTTCCTTCAGGCAAAATTCAAAAAATATAAGGAGGGAAGCTTGACATCATTTTGGCACCTTTTTCTTT
Organism: Vicia villosa; assembly: GCF_029867415.1. Classification (NCBI taxonomy): domain Eukaryota; kingdom Viridiplantae; phylum Streptophyta; class Magnoliopsida; order Fabales; family Fabaceae; genus Vicia; species Vicia villosa. The sequence continues at coordinate 75,132,404 of NC_081181.1, read as the reverse complement.
GATCATTTTACCAATTTTCCACCTCATCAAAATTAACTCCTTCATTAAACCCACTTAAACCTCATTTTACCTTTTCTTACCATTTAAACACCACTTTAATCATCAATTAAACACAAGCTAATTACCAAAGGCCAAATGACCAAATTGCCACTACTCTTGCTCCAATTCTATAAATAGAGGCCTTGCCTCTCTCATTTCTCAAGCTTTGAGAGCCAACAAATCCCTTGCAATTTCTCTCCTCATCCCTACCAAATTCACCAAAGCTCTTTTTCTTTCATAAAGTTTGTGAGTCACATCTTGAACCTCACAAACTTTGAGCTAAGCCACCATCCATTTCACTCTTTTTTTCTTCAATTGTTGAGAGATCAAGATTTGTGTTGGTGATTCTTGAAGTAGATCCAAGTTTGTGCAAGATTTGGTAAATTCTCTTCATCCTTTTTGTGTATCATGATGTAGATCCTTTGTGGTTTGTGTTCAATGCATCTTTGATGCTATATTGGTGCTATTTGTTGTTGATTTGATGGAAAATTCGTGCTCCAATTGATGTGTGATCATAAGGTGTTTGTATGTTTGTTCAAGTCAAGTTTTATGCCTCTAAATGCTGTTTTTGCTGGATTTTGCACTGAGGAAATCGATTTCCTTAAGGCTGAAATCGATTTCCTGCTGAGCGTGACCTGTTTTTTCTGAAAACTGCACTATGGAAATCGATTTCCCCCTGCATGAAATCGATTTCCTGCTGGCAGAATGTGGTTTTTTGCCTTTTTTATGCTTGTTTTGGCTTCCTACTTCCTCCACTTCATTAATATCATTGGATCTAGGATGTTGATAGGTTTGAAATGACCTAATCCATAATATTAGATGAATGATATTAATGATAGTGTGAGTTGATTATCTTTTATGTTTTCATTCTTATTTTCATCTTATCTTTCTTTTGATCGATGAAAGTCTTGACATCTTGAGAATTCTATGGATTCTTGATGAAGACTAGATCAATTTGTGTTCATTCTTATCTTTTCATCTTATCTTTCTTTGATCGATGAAAGTCTTGACATCTTGAGAATTCTATGAATTCTTGATAAAGACTAGATCAATTTGTTTCTATTCTTATCTTTTTCATCTTGTTTTCTTTTGATCGATGAAAGTCTTAACATCTTGAGAATTCTATGGATTCTTGATGAAGACTAGATCAATTTGTTTTCATTCTTGTGATTATCTTTTGTGAATTTTATTCTTCTTCCTCCATTTCATTAATATCATTGGATCTAGGATGTTGATAGGTTGGAAAGAACCAAATCCATAATATTAGATGAATGATATTAATGATAGTGTGAGTTGATTATCTTTATGCATTTTACCTTCTCCTTCTCCTTTTTTCTTTTGATCGATGAAAGTCTTAATACTTTGAGAATTCTTATGGATTCTTAGTAAAGACTAGATCGTTACCTATTTTCTTTTCGTGCGGTATTGCTTTCGGAAGGCGATCTACATATCGTTCTTCTCGCATGCATTAGCACATAAAGTTTTGACCGGCCTCGTTGTAGGGTGATTTCTACATAAATCACTTGGCGATCTGCTTAACATAGCGCAATATTTCGTGTCCCGAATCAAAAAGATCAAACATGGAAGAGAATTGTATGCGGTTGATTTAAGACTTGTGGAGGTTTTTATCGTGTAGTCGCTATGATTTTATCAAGCTTCTGATAAGCCCCATTGACTTTAAATCCGAGTACATCATTCACTCACCATAGATCTTCATACTAACTTTGATAACATACTTGACAAGTTTCAAGATGGTTATCTTTAACATTTAACAACTAACTTTAATTTCCGCACCTTTATATTACCGCTCTTTATATTACCGCTCTTTATATTTCTCGCCTTATCGCTTTACTTTATCATTTCATCATATTTACCTTCCGTCATTTTCTCTTTGTCCACTTGGACATATGTTTATGCTTCCGCTATTTTTTCTTTTGTCCACTTGGACCATACTTTATTTTTTCGCTAAAACACTAATAAATAATCAAAATCTAAAAAATACATAAGGTTCTCTTTGGACTATCGGTTACTATCCCTAGCACTTTGGAGATTCGGACTTATGGACCTAGTACCTCTGGACTCATTCTATTACTATCCTGTGATTGTTCTGTCTGTCTGGCATTGTTCTGTTGTATGTTTATGTGTGCAGGTATTTCCTTGAAAGCCCTTGATGGTTAATTCCAAGGCATTGATATAAGGATTTTACCCAAAAACAGCCGTTACTCTGCCCGATTTTCGTCAGAACCTTAATGTGCTTAATGCAAAGTGGTGCTAAGACAATAAGTTCATCTGGATCCCCAAGTGTTAATGTGTTGGTATTGATAAATCCAAAGGATGGGAAAACTACCTTGGCTCTTAATGTCAAGTGTTGGCTTCTTATTTGGTTAGACCGTTTCTTTCCTTAGCTTTTATTTTATGCACTAGGTTAGCCTCTTCATCTCCTCCCATTCTTAAATTTTCAAAATCTTCTCTCTTTTTCCAAAACATTCTTATGTTTGCAAACCTTTTCAAAACCTTTTTTCTCAAAAATATCTTTCGCCCTTAGTGGCTTTTCTTCAAAAGTTTAGACACCGTTAACTGTCGAAACGAGTGGTTATACCCCACGATTTTGAAATTGATTGATAATAACGAGATCTTTTCCGCGTGAGAGAGCTAGTGGCATACTCGTTGATTTTATCCGAGTTGGAGCCCTTCTTTCATTTGCGATGCAAAGAACTTGTTTGTTCTCATGCTCAAGATCAATGGCTGAGTATTTCTCTCTAACGACACCAAAGTGTTTATTCGTTTTTAAAACGTTTTTCCCAAAAGCGGAACTACATCAGCTCTGACTTCTCCATTGCACCGAGGAGGTATGTAGGCCCAAAGCTTAACGCTTTGTCGAGCTTATTTTAAAAATAAAACAAACCCTTTTTTAGCACACACACACAGATTTTCAAAAAGGTTCCCGTGGAGTACCACGGATATGAGGGGTGCTTAAAACCTTCCCCTCATATAATCAACACCCGTACCTGAGATCTCTTTCTTGTTTTAAAAAAACAAAACTTTGGGTTTTACGTTCTTTTCCCTTTTCCTTTGAAAAAATAAAGCGCGGTGGCGATTTCAAAACGGAATATTGATTCGAGTCAATCCCATGGCTTCGATGTCAGATTTTCCCCGCTACAGAAAAATGGCGACTTCACTGGGGATTTCAGTTTTTTAAGTGTGTTAAGCCTATTTTTGTTTATCTGTGTGTTTTATCTGTATATATTGTTGTGTGCTTTGTGTGTTTATTTTCATTTTTTTTCTTTTTGGTGCTCGATGGTTCCTCTGTGATGAGACAAAGTTCTAACCCGAACTTTGGTGAGTAACTTGAGATAGGAGGTGGTAAGACCAATAGTCGCATGTCAGGAGCAATCCTTACCATGAGCGTCATATGGTGGAACCCCAATCAGTGGAGGCCTCATGGAAGGTAGTAGAGGTTGTTACGAACCATCGTGATAACGCTATTACTTTCAATAGTGAGTGTCCGTAGAAGCTGAATGGCCTAGAACCCTTTAAACCAATCTAAGCCTTTTTTAGGATGTAGTGCAGAAACAAGATCAAGTACCAATTTGAGCTTGTTGTCATGCGATACTACGCTCAGACGAGGTCTTTTTAGGCATATTATTGGCGCCCATGAGCAATTGTGCGTGCCGGTAATATCCGATAGAAGATTGAAAACTCTGGGAACCTTTGTAGAACCCGACTGGCAGGTACAAAATTCCCTAGATCACTCCTTGTGGGATGGGTAGACCTATGGCTCCATGCTCGTGACGTCGAACCTTTGAACTATGATCTTATGTGACCTTGCATGCTCTTGATTGTGGTTGATGCATAAACCATGCATTCATGCATCCATGAAAACTCTTTTTCTTTTGATTTTCAAGGAACTTAGAGGTCTTTCCTTGTAAACATCATAAGTTTCATCAAACTCAATGGATCTTGGGTGTTGATGGGGTGAAAACTCTAATCCACCAAAGTGGATGATTGATTTTGATGATAACTTAATCAAAGCTTTAGTCCAATGTTTGAGTGTTTACAAGTTAATATCTTAAGTTCCTTGAAACTCAAAAATTAAAAATAAAAAAAACAAATTACTGCATTGCATGCATCATTCTACATTTGGTCCTGCTTTCTAAAGAAATTCTCCAGAGCCATATTTCCTTTCTCCTGGTATCATCAGTACAACGCTCGTGCTAAGAAGAAATGGAAAGTATCAAACAAGAGATTCTTGAACTCCGCAAAGAGGTGGTTACTTTGAAGGCTGGTATGGAGCATCTGACTACTCTGGTTGAGGCTCTAGTTGCTACCCAAGTCAATCCTTCTATGATGGAAGAAAGGATGGCAAAGGTCTTTCTTGAAACTCTGAACTCGTTCTTTCCCAAGGGGACAGTAGTCAGTACACCTGCTGACTTCCACAGAGAGGTGGGTATGAAAGCGCTTCTAGAAAAGGATGTCCGAAAGGAATGTTTGTTTGAAGAAGGTAACTCAGCTGGTAGTGTGAAGAAGTTTGGTAATGACTTTTCAAAGAAGAGAATCAGGGGAGGAAACAATCATCATCAACATCATCATGTTTCCTATATCATTCCTATATCCAATTCAATTCATGCAACTCCAGATTATCAGCAAAGTACTCGTCAACAAGCTCCTCCACTGAATGAGCAAAATCAATCTCGAAAGCCTAATTTTGATCCTATCCCTATGACCTACACAGAATTGTTCCCTGCTCTAGTTCATAAGAATTTGGTTCAGACAAGGTCACCACCTCCAATTCCAGAGAAGATTCCATGGTGGTACAATGCTGATGTTACTTGCGCTTTTCATCAGGATGCTCCCGGACACAGTTTAGAAGATTGTTGGGCTCTAAAGGTTGAAGTTCAAAGATTGACTCGTGCTGGTATTTTGTCTTTCCGAGACATTGGCCCTGATGTTCAAGCCAATTCTTTGCCAAAGCATGAATGAATCACTATTGATGGTAGCCTGAAGTTTGAAAGATGTTTCCTTCAGCACAAACCCAGATGGAGAAAGCCTTCTCAGTTTTTTTAGTATTCTTACTGATTTTCATTTGTAATATTACTTGTTTTTCAAATGCATTGTTTGCATGTAGAAACTTGTTTATTTTTGAATGTTAATGCTAATGCAACAATAATGTTTGTCTTGAAGTAATCCATTCGTTTCACTCATGTTTATTTGTTTTTATGCATTATGATACCAATTGCTTTTGCCAAACTCTTGCTCATGCAAAGATTGGAAGGAGGATGATGATCTGAAAACGCAAAATTTCTGGTTATATGCTCTTGAATAAAACCCTGCTGATGATGTACAGGCATTGTTTCAAATTCCCAAACACCGGAGATATAAGGAAGATAATCCCTTGTTAAACCCTTTGAGCCTTGAAGTAGGAGTTTCTTTTCTAAACGAAAAAACCCTAATCTTTAACCTGGGGCAGGGTAGTCTTCAGTTATTTTGACCAAGTGTTCATATTTCAAAAAGGATTGTGCATCCAAAGGTCAAGCATGTCATATCCACATCAATGGTTGGATCATGGGAAACCACAATGGTTATTCCCCGCGCATCAAAAGGCTGGAAAATGTGAAACCACAATGGTTTTCCTCCATACGCCAAGGAATGAGGCAGTCACAACCCTCTCAACAAGTCAAGACAAAGTCAATGTCACACGATTTGTTCAAATCAAAAGAATAAAAAGGAAAGAAAAAAGAAAGAAGAAAAAAGCTCGCTAAGTCAAAAACTTGAAAACAAATGACTTAGGCAAAAGTTAGAGCATCCCGCTGGACGACCAATTAAGAGAATTAGTCCAGGCAAAAGTTAGGGAAATAAAAAAAAAAAAAGAGAAAAGAGTGAAAAGTGAAAAGAAAGGACTACAAAGCAAAAGTCCTCAACAATGAACAAATCTCTGTGAATACAAAAATGAAGACAAAAGGGTGACTGCTACTCCAAGAAAGCTTCATCAGGTCGTTAATGGCACAAAATCCTTTTGAGAGGTGAATACTCATGTTGAATTAACTGAACATAGGACTGGAGAACATCACGAAGTTGGGGTGGGCTAAATAAACTTTGAGCCTAAAAATCCTTTTTTCTGAAAACCGTGAACCAGGCCACGTTACAACCCTCAAAAGTCCTAATTGAAGCAGGGTTTATTTCGAGAGCATACTTAAACAAGAAAGCGTTCCTGACTCCTATCAGTTATGCTGAAAACTTGTGTTGGTATCATATGCATAAAAAATAAAAAAAATCAATGTCATCTCTTAACTAGTGATTCATTCACAAAGTTATGCGACATCTTTTCGAAACTTCAAGACTTACATAATTGTTGCATTTTCATTATCATTCTCACAATAAACATTTTTCTGCTTGTAAACATTTGTTTGACATTCAGGAAGTTTACATCTGATCATCAGTAGAAAACTAAAACATTGCCAAGGGCATGCTGTTTTCCCAGTATAATGCTTTTGCAAGTTTGATTACCATCATGGGGAAAATCTCGAAGACTTTGTCGAGTAAAAGAATGTGCCAAGTTTAGTCAATCTGGGGCAGTTACGTCGAGATTTGACAAATCTCTCCAAGAATCTGTTGATCTGGGGCAGATTATTCCAAAGTCTTCATGATGCCAAGGATCTTCATGAATCCTCTTGAAGCAATTCCTCTCATAGACCATGTAGTCTGGGGCAAGTTGTGAATCAGAAGTTACCTTGATCACCTCATTAGCTTGAAGCACAAAGGTTGTTGCCATGACCAATCCAGAGTATGTCACTCTCTACCAAGAAGTTTTGAGACAACGGTTGACTGTTGGGTTTTCTTTCTCACCTTGTGTTGAGTTTTGAACTAAAATCCCCCGCATGTTAACTTGTTTACTTTGATGTTAACTTCTTAGTTCCTCTGCAAGTTCATAATGGTGATTTTCTCCAAAGAAATTTTCCCTGATTCCCCATAATAGAGCTTGGGGTGTTGCCCGATCTTTTGATAAGAAGAGGATGATCTGTAAATTCCTTGCAGAGACTGATAATCCCCAATGAGTTTGTTCCTCGTGGAAGAATTTTGCTTCGGTGTTCCTCCTCAGCTCATTTGTCAGGATGGAATTAATCCCCAGTTGAGTTTATTCCTCAAGGGGCAAAGCTTTGTTTGGCCGTTTTTGTCCAGTTTGTTCTTGGAGCTGAACTTTGGTCTCTTGCAATACTATTTTGAACCTCTCTAGGCTGGGAAACCTAGATTGAGAAGGCATTTATTTTGCACCTCTTGAGGATTCTGCTTTCCCCAATAATGGAGAATTCATTTGTGATTGATGTTCTTATCAGATATTGAAAGGCTTATTTCCCACCAGTGTTGTCATTGCACTCCGTTGGAATTTGTACTTGAAAGCAAGAGGCAGGTTCTGTCTTTAGCATGTTTTGTTGACAACAAATGCAAGCCTCTTTATTTGAGCAAGTTTGTATGTCTCCACATATCAATCTTATCTTCAAAGCAAGTGATAATCTCTCAGGCTTTATGAACTTCTTGATTCCCAAATGGAAGAAGCTCAGCAAATGGTAAGTCGCTTCAGTATAAGTGACAGTTTGCAGTCAAGCAGAAAAAGCTCACTTTCCTTGAAAATCCCCATTGAATTTGTTTCTAGGTGGATAATATGTTTCAGTTATTCTGTTCAAATGTCTACAAACAGAATACCAATGAGTTTTTTTTTCCCTCACTTGGTCCAGTCTTTTTGAGGCAGCTTCTTTCCATTTGTTCATGGATTGAATTTTGGTTGCTGGACAATGAATATTGAGATTATGCATTTGTGTTGGCATCCTCAAATCATTATTGATTGCTCTTCACCATCAGTGATATGAAGAGGCATCTCTTTCTACCTCCAGTGGGACGTTGGTAGTTCACCTTCAGTGGAACGTTGGTGTATTTTGTTATCTTCATCGTCAGTGGTACGTCGATGTATTTAGTTCATACCTTCCGTGGAAGGTGGGTATGTGTTATCGTTAGTGGTACGGCGATACATCTCTTTCTACCTCCAGTGGGACGTTGGTAGTTCACCTTCAGTGGAACGTTGGTGTATTTTGTTATCTTCATCGTCAGTGGTACGTCGATGAATTATTTCTCCTTCTACCTTCAGTGGAACGTGGGTATGTGTTATCATCAGTGGTACGGTGGTATATCTCTCTTCATATCATCAGTGGTACGGTGGTATATTTCTTCTTCATGCCTTCAGTGGAACGTTGGTATGTGTTATCGTCAGTGGTACGGCGGTACATCTCTTTCATCGTCAGTGGTACGTCGATGAATCATCTCCTTTTATATCATCAGTGGTACGGTGGTATATCTCCTTAATACCTTCAGTGGAACGTGGGTATGTGTTATCGTCAGTGGTACGGCGGTACATCTCTTTCATCGTCAGTGGTACGTCGATGAATCATCTCCTTTTATATCATCAGTGGTACGGTGGTATATCTCCTTAATACCTTCAGTGGAACGTGGGTATGTGTTATCGTCAGTGGTACGACGGTACATCTCTTTCATCTTCAGTGGTACGTCGATGAATTATCTCCTTTTATATCATCAGTGGTACGGTGGTATATATCTCTTCATGCCTTCAGTGGAACGTTGGTATGTGTTATCGTCAGTGGTACGGCGGTACATCTCTTTCATCGTCAGTGGTACGTCGATGAATTACATCTCCTTATATCATCAGTGGTACGGTGGTATATACCTCTTTCATGCCTTCAGTGGAACGTTGGTATGTGTTATCGTCAGTGGTACGGCGGTACATCTCTTTCATCGTCAGTGGTACGTCGATGAATTATCTCCTTTTATATCATCAGTGGTACGGTGGTATATATCTCTTCATGCCTTCAGTGGAACGTTGGTATGTGTTATCGTCAGTGGTACGGCGGTACATCTCTTTCATCGTCAGTGGTACGTCGATGAATTATCTCCTCTTATATCATCAGTGGTACGGTGGTATATCTCTTCATGCCTTCAGTGGAACGTTGGTATGTGTTATCGTCAGTGGTACGGCGGTACATCTCTTTCATCGTCAGTGGTACGTCGATGAATTATCTCCTTTTATATCATCAGTGGTACGGTGGTATATATCTCTTCATGCCTTCAGTGGAACGTTGGTATGTGTTATCGTCAGTGGTACGGCGGTACATCTCTTTCATTGTCAGTGGTACGTCGATGAATTACATCCTTTTATATCATCAGTGGTACGGTGGTATATCTCCTTAATACCTTCAGTGGAACGTGGGTATGTGTTATCGTCAGTGGTACGGCGGTACATCTCTTTCATCGTCAGTGGTACGTCGATGAATCATCTCCTTTTATATCATCAGTGGTACGGTGGTATATCTCCTTAATACCTTCAGTGGAACGTGGGTATGTGTTATCGTCAGTGGTACGGCGGTACATCTCTTTCATCGTCAGTGGTACGTCGATGAATTACATCTCCTTATATCATCAGTGGTACGGTGGTATATATCTCTTCATGCCTTCAGTGGAACGTTGGTATGTGTTATCGTCAGTGGTACGGCGGTACATCTCTTTCATCTTCAGTGGTACGTCGATGAATTATCTCCTTATATCATCAGTGGTACGGTGGTATATATCTCTTCATGCCTTCAGTGGAACGTTGGTATGTGTTATCGTCAGTGGTACGGCGGTACATCTCTTTCATCGTCAGTGGTACGTCGATGAATTACATCTCCTTATATCATCAGTGGTACGGTGGTATATATCTCTTCATGCCTTCAGTGGAACGTTGGTATGTGTTATCGTCAGTGGTACGGCGGTACATCTCTTTCATCGTCAGTGGTACGTCGATGAATTACATCTCCTTATATCATCAGTGGTACGGTGGTATATATCTCTTCATGCCTTCAGTGGAACGTTGGTATGTGTTATCGTCAGTGGTACGGCGGTACATCTCTTTCATCGTCAGTGGTACGTCGATGAATTACATCTCCTTTTATATCATCAGTGGTACGGTGGTATATCTCTTCATGCCTTCAGTGGAACGTTGGTATGTGTTATCGTCAGTGGTACGGCGGTACATCTCTTTCATCGTCAGTGGTACGTCGATGAATTATCTCCTTTTATATCATCAGTGGTACGGTGGTATATATCTCTTCATGCCTTCAGTGGAACGTTGGTATGTGTTATCGTCAGTGGTACGGCGGTACATCTCTTTCATCGTCAGTGGTACGTCGATGAATCATCTCCTTTTATATCATCAGTGGTACGGTGGTATATCTCCTTAATACCTTCAGTGGAACGTGGGTATGTGTTATCGTCAGTGGTACGGCGGTACATCTCTTCATCAGTGGTACGATGATCTGATTTCTGTTAACAGAAGATGGGTATTCAGATACATACTGTCTCATCCCCAGTGAAAGAGGATGACCCCTTTTCTCATCCCCAGTGAAAGAGGATGCTCTAACCTCTCTGACGCGAAGTGTTTCCCCAGAGAAATTTCTTTTCCCACTAAAAGTTCCGTCTCCAACAAAGTCTTGCCTTCCTCAGAGGAGTTCCTACTTGCAAGACATCTGTTTCCCCAGCGGAGTTATATCAAGACATTTGTTTTCCCCAGTGGATCACCTGATACTCCCCAGTGTTATCATTATCATCACATGCATTCATTAACATTGCATTGCATCTTAGGATCAAAAATTGTGTTTTATATATTTAAGTCTCTTCGATTTTTGTCAAAACGAAGATTTCCAATCATCGTATCTCCAAATCGAAGAAACTTAAATAGGGGCATCTGTCATACCCCAATTTTTGACCCTAAGATCCTATATCATTCACATCTCAATCACTAATCAAGAGCTTCACTTGGAAGTTTTGTTTATGGTGTTGCACTCACCTCATCAATAAGAGGGACCATCAAGCACCAATGATTGTGTATCTTGTATGCTTATACTAACCCAAATACCAAAAATATTGCTTTGTTTCTTTGTAGACTTTTGTTTTGTAGGTACCAAGCCAAGACATGCAATAAACAAGGCATTTTTCACATTTTTGACTGATGAAATCGATTTCCCTACTGGGTAAATCGATTTCCCTGCAGCAATCTTCACCAAAATCACATTCTGGACAGCATGAAATCGATTTCCCTCCTGGGTAAATCGATTTCCCTAGTGTATTTTGCGCCAATTTCTCTTCTGGAACAGAGTGAAATCGATTTCCCTCCTGGGTAAATCGATTTCCTTCAGGCAAAATTCAAAAAAATATAAGGAGGGAAGCTTGACATCATTTTGGCACCTTTTTCTTTGATCATTTTACCAATTTTCCACCTCATCAAAATTAACTCCTTCATTAAACCCACTTAAACCTCATTTTACCTTTTCTTACCATTTAAACACCACTTTAATCATCAATTAAACACAAGCTAATTACCAAAGGCCAAATGACCAAATTGCCACTACTCTTGCTCCAATTCTATAAATAGAGGCCTTGCCTCTCTCATTTCTCAAGCTTTGAGAGCCAACAAATCCCTTGCAATTTCTCTCCTCATCCCTACCAAATTCACCAAAGCTCTTTTTCTTTCATAAAGTTTGTGAGTCACATCTTGAACCTCACAAACTTTGAGCTAAGCCACCATCCATTTCACTCTTTTTTTCTTCAATTGTTGAGAGATCAAGATTTGTGTTGGTGATTCTTGAAGTAGATCCAAGTTTGTGCAAGATTTGGTAAATTCTCTTCATCCTTTTTGTGTATCATGATGTAGATCCTTTGTGGTTTGTGTTCAATGCATCTTTGATGCTATATTGGTGCTATTTGTTGTTGATTTGATGGAAAATTCGTGCTCCAATTGATGTGTGATCATAAGGTGTTTGTATGTTTGTTCAAGTCAAGTTTTATGCCTCTAAATGCTGTTTTTGCTGGATTTTGCACTGAGGAAATCGATTTCCTTAAGGCTGAAATCGATTTCCTGCTGAGCGTGACCTGTTTTTTCTGAAAACTGCACTATGGAAATCGATTTCCCCCTGCATGAAATCGATTTCCTGCTGGCAGAATGTGGTTTTTTGCCTTTTTTATGCTTGTTTTGGCTTCCTACTTCCTCCACTTCATTAATATCATTGGATCTAGGATGTTGATAGGTTTGAAATGACCTAATCCATAATATTAGATGAATGATATTAATGATAGTGTGAGTTGATTATCTTTTATGTTTTCATTCTTATTTTCATCTTATCTTTCTTTTGATCGATGAAAGTCTTGACATCTTGAGAATTCTATGGATTCTTGATGAAGACTAGATCAATTTGTGTTCATTCTTATCTTTTCATCTTATCTTTCTTTGATCGATGAAAGTCTTGACATCTTGAGAATTCTATGAATTCTTGATAAAGACTAGATCAATTTGTTTCTATTCTTATCTTTTTCATCTTGTTTTCTTTTGATCGATGAAAGTCTTAACATCTTGAGAATTCTATGGATTCTTGATGAAGACTAGATCAATTTGTTTTCATTCTTGTGATTATCTTTTGTGAATTTTATTCTTCTTCCTCCATTTCATTAATATCATTGGATCTAGGATGTTGATAGGTTGGAAAGAACCAAATCCATAATATTAGATGAATGATATTAATGATAGTGTGAGTTGATTATCTTTATGCATTTTACCTTCTCCTTCTCCTTTTTTCTTTTGATCGATGAAAGTCTTAATACTTTGAGAATTCTTATGGATTCTTAGTAAAGACTAGATCGTTACCTATTTTCTTTTCGTGCGGTATTGCTTTCGGAAGGCGATCTACATATCGTTCTTCTCGCATGCATTAGCACATAAAGTTTTGACCGGCCTCGTTGTAGGGTGATTTCTACATAAATCACTTGGCGATCTGCTTAACATAGCGCAATATTTCGTGTCCCGAATCAAAAAGATCAAACATGGAAGAGAATTGTATGCGGTTGATTTAAGACTTGTGGAGGTTTTTATCGTGTAGTCGCTATGATTTTATCAAGCTTCTGATAAGCCCCATTGACTTTAAATCCGAGTACATCATTCACTCACCATAGATCTTCATACTAACTTTGATAACATACTTGACAAGTTTCAAGATGGTTATCTTTAACATTTAACAACTAACTTTAATTTCCGCACCTTTATATTACCGCTCTTTATATTACCGCTCTTTATATTTCTCGCCTTATCGCTTTACTTTATCATTTCATCATATTTACCTTCCGTCATTTTCTCTTTGTCCACTTGGACATATGTTTATGCTTCCGCTATTTTTTCTTTTGTCCACTTGGACCATACTTTATTTTTTCGCTAAAACACTAATAAATAATCAAAATCTAAAAAATACATAAGGTTCTCTTTGGACTATCGGTTACTATCCCTAGCACTTTGGAGATTCGGACTTATGGACCTAGTACCTCTGGACTCATTCTATTACTATCCTGTGATTGTTCTGTCTGTCTGGCATTGTTCTGTTGTATGTTTATGTGTGCAGGTATTTCCTTGAAAGCCCTTGATGGTTAATTCCAAGGCATTGATATAAGGATTTTACCCAAAAACAGCCGTTACTCTGCCCGATTTTCGTCAGAACCTTAATGTGCTTAATGCAAAGTGGTGCTAAGACAATAAGTTCATCTGGATCCCCAAGTGTTAATGTGTTGGTATTGATAAATCCAAAGGATGGGAAAACTACCTTGGCTCTTAATGTCAAGTGTTGGCTTCTTATTTGGTTAGACCGTTTCTTTCCTTAGCTTTTATTTTATGCACTAGGTTAGCCTCTTCATCTCCTCCCATTCTTAAATTTTCAAAATCTTCTCTCTTTTTCCAAAACATTCTTATGTTTGCAAACCTTTTCAAAACCTTTTTTCTCAAAAATATCTTTCGCCCTTAGTGGCTTTTCTTCAAAAGTTTAGACACCGTTAACTGTCGAAACGAGTGGTTATACCCCACGATTTTGAAATTGATTGATAATAACGAGATCTTTTCCGCGTGAGAGAGCTAGTGGCATACTCGTTGATTTTATCCGAGTTGGAGCCCTTCTTTCATTTGCGATGCAAAGAACTTGTTTGTTCTCATGCTCAAGATCAATGGCTGAGTATTTCTCTCTAACGACACCAAAGTGTTTATTCGTTTTTAAAACGTTTTTCCCAAAAGCGGAACTACATCAGCTCTGACTTCTCCATTGCACCGAGGAGGTATGTAGGCCCAAAGCTTAACGCTTTGTCGAGCTTATTTTAAAAATAAAACAAACCCTTTTTTAGCACACACACACAGATTTTCAAAAAGGTTCCCGTGGAGTACCACGGATATGAGGGGTGCTTAAAACCTTCCCCTCATATAATCAACACCCGTACCTGAGATCTCTTTCTTGTTTTAAAAAAACAAAACTTTGGGTTTTACGTTCTTTTCCCTTTTCCTTTGAAAAAATAAAGCGCGGTGGCGATTTCAAAACGGAATATTGATTCGAGTCAATCCCATGGCTTCGATGTCAGATTTTCCCCGCTACAGCTGTTATCTGAGTATGACATTGAATACCGTGCTCAAAAGGCGGTCAAAGGAAGCATTATCGCCGATCATTTGGCGCATCAACCAATCAATGAATATCAATCTCTCAAGTTTGACTTTCCTGATGAAGATGTCTTGTACTTGAAGATGAAAGATTGTGACGAACCGTTACCGGAAGAAGGTCCTGATCCTGGATCAAGATGGGGCCTAATTTTTGATGGAGCAGTAAACGCTTTTGGCAATGGAATTGGGGCAATCATCATCACTCCCAAGGGTACTCATATACCGTTCTCTGCCAGATTGCTATTCGACTGTACCAACAACATCGCAGAATATGAAGCTCTTATCATGGGTCTCGAAGAAGCCATTGACTTAAGGATCAAGATCCTAGACATATATGGAGATTCAGCCCTCGTGATCAACCAAATCAAAGACAAATGGGAAACTTACCACCCTGGCTTGATTCCTTACAGAGATTATGCAAGACGTCTGTTGACTTTCTTCAACAAGGTTGAATTGCATCATATACCTCGAGATCAGAATCGAATGGCAGACGCCTTGGCTACTCTATCTTCCATGTTCAAAGTCAGTCATTGGAACGATATGCCTAAAGTCAGAATTACGCGCCTTGAAAGGCCTGCCTATGTGTTTTCAACTGAAGCAGTCATCGATGATAAACCATGGTTTCACGACATCAAGCGCTTCCTTCAAACTCAAGAGTACCCGCTTGGGGCATCAAACAAAGATAAGAAAACTCTAAGGAGACTTTCTGGCAGTTTCTTCCTAAATGGAGATGTGCTATACAAAAGAAACTTCGACATGGTTTTGCTCAGATGTGTGGATAGACATGAAGCAGACATGTTAATGCATGAAGTGCATGAAGGGTCCTTTGGAACTCATTCAAATGGGCATGCAATGTCTAAGAAGATCTTAAGAGCAGGATACTATTGGTTGACAATGGAATCTGACTGTTATAAACACGTGAAGAGATGTCACAAGTTCCAGATCTACGCAGATAAGATCCATGTGCCACCGACTCTACTCAACGTTCTATCATCTCCGTGGCCTTTCTCCATGTGGGGTATCGACATGATTGGAATGATCGAACCAAAAGCTTCAAACGGTCATCGTTTCATCTTGGTAGCTATTGATTACTTCACTAAATGGGTCGAAGCAGCGTCTTACACCAATGTTACAAGACAAGTGGTTGTGAGGTTTATCAAGAATAATATCATTTGCCGATATGGTATTCCCAGCAAGATCATTACTGACAATGGTTCAAACTTGAATAACAAGATGATGAAAGAATTATGTGAGGAATTCAAGATTGAGCATCATAACTCTTCTCCTTACAGACCAAAAATGAACGGCACCGTTGAAGCCGCCAACAAGAACATTAAGAAGATCGTCCAGAAAATGGTCGTCACTTACAAAGACTGGCATGAAATGTTGCCATTTGCTTTACATGGGTACCGTACTTCAGTGCGTACTTCAACCGGGGCAACTCCCTTTTCTCTAGTATACGGCATGGAAGCTGTGCTCCCCGTAGAAGTTGAAATCCCATCAATGAGAGTTCTCATGGAGACTAAGTTATCAGAGGCTGAATGGTGTCAAAGCAGATACGATCAGTTGAACTTAATCGAAGAAAAACGTATGACTACTCTATGCCATGGACAGTTATACCAAACAAGGATGAAACAAGCCTTCAACAAAAAGGTTCGACCTCGTGAATTTCAAGAAGGCGACCTCTTGCTTAAGAAGATCTTGTCTTTTCAACCAGATTCTAGGGGCAAATGGTCTCCTAATTACGAAGGCCCGTATGTTGTCAAAAGAACATTTTCTGGCGGCGCCATGACTCTTACAACCATGGATGGTGATGAACTCCCATATCCTGTGAATGCTGATGCAGTCAAGAAATACTTTGTCTAAAAAAGAACAAAAGAACAGCTCGGTAAGTCGAAAATCCGCAAAGGGCGACTTAGGCAAAAATGAGCGTCTCGGTGGACTGAAAACCCGAAAGGGCGGTCCAGGCAAAAATTAGAGACAATAAACAGAAAAAATTCATCCTGGTAGATTGAAAACCTGAAAGGGTAATCTAGGAAAAAATTAGGGATTTATGACAAAGTAACTGCATCAGTCCATACTTCGTCACCTGAAGAGTCTTTTTCATCAAAGGATCTTCAAACAAATCATCACCGATCTGAAGCGACAAGTACAGTTGGAACTCAAAGTTGTTAGGAAGAATAGTGGTTATTGCTTTCAATGTAGCCTTTTCCGCATAATTACCATTTCCAACTTTTGTAAATACTCCATGGAATCACGCCTTTAGCTGATTACCATCCTATTAAATAAATTTGAGCCTTGTGCCCATTTGCTTGCAATCTCTAATTTCTTTTAGCTTGCAAAATGACGCTTTAATTGTGTTATTCACTTTTGAAAGAAAAAAAAAAGAAAAAAAGTTTTAAATGAATTTACTTCACTTTTTCAAAATAAAAGCGAAACTTTCCTTTGAGTTGGGAACAACAGAAGGAACATCAACAGCTATCTCCATAGGATGAATTAAAGATTATGATAGGAAAAGCTCTTCTATCCCCAGTGAAGAAGGTCTTTCATCTCCAGTGACGAAGATTTTCCATCTCCAGTGAAAAGGTTTTTCCATCTCAATGAGAAAAGATGTTTATCTTCCCCAGAGAATTTTAAAACATGCAACACCATTCATCACCTGTGTTATCTACACCGTGTTGAAGAACATTTGCCAAGTATCTGGTTGTATTGCGACGTCGGTCCTTCCCCAGTATATACTTCTTTGTCTGTCAGTTTCGTCAGTATGCATGCTACATTCATGACATTCATCATTCATACATATTTGCATCATTTATGCACTCGTTCATTTTTCAATATTCACTTGTTCAGGATATATCTATCCCAAGCAAAAAAAAAAAAAAAGAGAAAAAAAAGAAGAAAGAAAAAAACAGAGAAAAAAGAAAAAGAAAAGAAGCCGATACGGGCGTGTCATCTCTCCAAATAGATTGTCACCCATAAGCAGAAATAACATCCTTTCTTTCTCCAGTTCCCCACTGAGATCATTCCTCGTGGAAGAAGGTTGCTTTGGTTTCTCCTCTCAAAACAAAGGAGGAAATCCCCGTTGAGTTCATTCCTCATGGGTACAAAGTCTTGTTTGACTATTTCTTTCCAATTCATTCTTGGTTAGAACCCTATCTTTACCAGAGATTCAAATTCAGATTCCTCAAATAGAGTCGTGAAAAAACGAACCATAAACAATAGCCTCATCATCTGAGCAGCTTATGTCTCTTTCAAAATATTTTTCCTCTCTAGGAAATCAATCATGAAGACCATTTGACAATCAGGGCCTTATTACTGTTCACAAGGCTGAATAACCAGTAATTTCCCTAGCAAAGTCTCCAGGATCATTTTATCACTCGGCTGATAATTGATCATGTCTTCAAAACCACTATCACAAGGCTGGTAGTCGGTAACCTTTTGTTCTGGTTATATTATTAAAACATGTCTATCACAAGGCTGATAGTCGATAATATTAACCGAACCTTTGAAACTCTTTTTACCTTGTCAAGTCTATCACCATGCTGATAGTCGGTAATGCAGTTTCATACCTTTCACCTTCGCATTATTAACAAGTCTATCCCTGTGCTGATAGTCGGTAATGTCGATAGGTAAGCTTTTCTTATAAAGCTATCATTCCCTGGTGAAGCATACACTTTCTTTCCCGAAAAGGAAAAAACGGGTTCTCTTCCTAAAACGGATTAAGACATCCTTCTCGATCTCTTGTCCCCAGTGGAGTCAGTTCTTGATATCCCCTCGGTAAAGACATCCTTGCATCATTCGCAATTTTGGTATCTTAGGTCCAAAATTTGTGTCTTCTGATATTTAAGTCTCTTCCACCCTATCAAAACGAAGATTTTCAATCTTCATGTCTCAGGTTAAAGAAACTTAAATAGGGGCATCTGTCATACCCAAATTTTTGACCTAAGATACCACCTCATATCATTGCATATGCATCATTTGCATCTCTAACAAATTGCATAGCTTGTGTTTGCTACTTGTGACTCAGCAGGGTTTAATCAAGAAATCACTCATCAGTACAAGTAACAATCAATTAGGGTTTTGTTCTCCCTTCATTTCAAATGAATCATCTTCATCAAAAATCAACATTTGGTCCTCTGAGAGTCATTTCAACAAGCTCAAAGGCTCTGAATCAATCAAATTAGGGCTTTGACTGAAGATAGCATACTCCTGACTTTTGCTCAGAATTTGATCTAATGACTTGGGACATGACCTCAAGACCCCAAGTGCATCATTTTGACCTAATCCATTGGCTCAAGACATCTCCTACACAAGGATTGATCAACAATGAAATTTCAAATCATCAGATTAGGGTTTTGAACTATCAGGGACCAAAATCAGGGATCACATTTGGGAAACCCTAAAAATCCCCAGGAAGTCAATCAAAGGCTTCCATCATCTTCAAATAATCCCTATGACAACATACAATGGAAATTTTATCTCAATTCAAGACCTACAGTCATCAATTTCATCAGGTCGACAATTAGGGTTTTTGACCTAATTCACTAGACAACTGACTTTTTAATCAGGACATGGTGCCACAACTCAAACCATGGCTCAATATCCTCTAATGCTTCAATGTGATCCATTCATGCCATTCATTTGGTGAGGATAGCCTGTTTCATTTGAAATCTCCAGAAACGCGATTCGTTTGAAAAAGTCAACTGTACAAGATCACCATTGACTTTTGGGGAATTTTGGTCAACCATGACTTTTGAAGTTTTGAATAATCAATATATGATATATGAAGTCATTTGATCAAGAAAAATCAAGAAAATCAATCAAGAATCAAAAAGTCAAAGTTTGACTTTCATACTTAGAAAATTTTTTCTAAGTGTTTTTCATGGTTTTTTCCAAACTTTGGAAGGGAATTTCTCAAAATTTCACCTACAAACTGAAAAAAACTTCCAACATGAAAGTTGTAGATTTTGATCCAATAAACAACTTTGACACATATAAATGTTTTCCATAAGATCAACCATTTAAGAGATATGGAGCTTCAAAGTTGGCATCTTTGGAAATTTTCACTTGAAACTTCATTTTTCTCAAAGTTCATGGATCTTTTTCACCCATTTCCTTAAGGGTCTTGAAGAAACTTTCAACTAGGGTTTTGAAGTATGTAACATGAGCTTTCCAAAATGTCCAAGAGCATGAAAAAATATGGAGTGTAGCTATGGTTTTGATTTTTGCAATTAGAAGTCATTATGCATGAAATTACAAGCCATTTTCACTAAGTTCAAATACTATATGGCCTATAATTCAAGTGATGACACACCAAAGCAATGATTGAATGATATTTTCTGATTTGAGATCAGAATGGAAAGAGATAAGAAGCTTAGAGAAATAACCATGGTTAAGTCACTTTAACCATTTTGCATTAAATGGTATGATTCCTTTCTATCTCCAAATGCCAAATCATCACTTCTTGAAGCAAGTTGCAAAGCTCTGAGTTCAGACACTTTTGCCTATAAATAGAGGTCATTTCCACTCTTCAATTCACACCAAAACCTCACAAAGCATAGGTTTTCTCTTTCTTTCTTGAATTACAAGTTTCATAGTTTTCAAAGAGGTAGAAAACTCAACCTCTAAACCTTGCAAGTTCTGAGCAAAGTGATGCTTCTCACAAGCCACAAACATCATATGGGATGTGTTTGATCCATCCATACACCCCAAAAACACCTAAAACTCAAAATCACTACCTCACTTCTCAAATATGCATAACCTAAGCCTTATCATGCCAAAATCAATTTCAGGCCATATCTGTCCAAGTTAACACTTCTAACACCATCCATATACTTCATATGAACTGTCCCAACCATCATCCATGATCTGAAACACCTCCATCATCAAATTCGATTCACTCTCCAAAGCTCTGCAGATCGGGTTCCATAGCTTAGCTCAGATGAATTCAAACTGTTCCAAGCATCCAGACACCTTCCCTAAGGTCCATTGGAGCTGTCCAGATTGAGCAACAACATCTGTAACACCTCCAGGCACGATTTCAATTTCCGGTTGGCCGTTTTTGAAGGTAAGCTCTCTTTAACTTCAAACTCATACATACATGCATCATAAATGAAAAATTGAGTTGCTATCTTGTTTCTGCACTATCACTGATCAATAGCCCTCAATCAATTTCATAATTCATCAATCATACACAATTTTAGAATGAATCATAGAATTAGGGTTCTTCGTGTTCATCAGAGAATCAATGGCCCTAGAGTTAAAATAAATGAAATCAAAGACCACCATCATGTTCCTCGTGAAAAACCGAGTGAGATAGACCCTTTGATCGATCAAAACAACACAGATTTGAAGAAATTCAAAAATCAGTTAGGGTTATGTTCTTGGCGCCAGATTTGGTTTGGGAAATTCAAATTCTTGATTTAAAATATATTTTATCAAACGTGTATGTTTAACAAGCCACAAGCGTGGCTCAGTTGGTCCAGGTTTTGGCCGGTGAGAGAGAGGGCGTGGGTTCAAGCACTAGTAGGACCAAAACCAATTTTTTGACACTATTTTTCTTTCATTTTTTTTAACAAACTTCACCAATTATATAACCAATCAAATTAACTCATTTTTCACTCATTTTTTACACACCTCTTATTTAATATACATATTTTGACAATATCAAAAAAAATCACAAAAAAGGATTTATTTAATATGTTTTTAATTAGGTTTAAAATGATACATTTTTAAGTGTTTTTAAATACTTTAAATATTGTTTTTCATTTAATTTTCAAACCTAATCACTTGTAAATATTTTGTGATCAAACCCTAAATCACTTAGGTCTTAATTAAGCATTAAAATTTGATTTAAACTTAATTAAGTTGACTTTTGTCAAATTCAAATCATTTTAAAACAAGCGATCGCGATTCTTTTCAAAGACGATAAACCATTTCTTCTTGAAACTATTCATTAAATCTTTTTAATTGATCAATTGATTTTCAAAACGATGTGGGGCCTCTCGAATATTAGAGAGTATAAGTCCTTTTCCTCTTTCTTTACAGTTTTTTCTTTGTACAGAAAACTCTTTCAAAACAAACTTTTCAAACTGTTTTCAAAACAACAAACGACGCGTCTGTAAATAAAACAATCAACCATGTTTTATAAAATAAAACATGGGACTCCACATAGGTATAAGTCCCATTCCTGTACATGAAATTAGGTATTTCATTGTACACACACCTTTTTGTATATACCTCGTTCAATTTGATTTTTAACTTTGAATAACTAATCAAAAATGAAGGTTTTCTTTAAATCTTCCCAAAAATACCATGGGCCTCCATGTAGGTATAAGTCCCAAGCCCCTTTGTAAATACCTGTTTACATAGCTTTGAATAAATTCAAAGGGCCTCTCCCCGAGTATGAGTCCCGAGCCCCCGTGTATACAAATGGATCATGCTTACAGGTATATTTCCTTCATAAACTCCATTATATACACACACTTTGTCATATATATGTGTTTGTTCATACTTGTTCATATCTGTTCATATAACTGTTCATAATTGTCCATGTACTTGTTCATATTTGTTCGTACTTGTTCATACTTGTGATTGTGTTATATATGCTTGTTCAACTTAGTACAACACTAGGTTCCCCATAGCCTCCTATTGGGCTTCGTGCAAAGAATCTCCCTAGTTTAGGTTAGGACATAGAGTATGGTTTCCCGGTGAAATCGCTCTAAGAGCTCAAACCAACTATACCATGCCTCCCCTTGGACTTTGTACAAACGAGTGACCCTCCCATAGCCTCCTCTTGGGCTTACAATGCAAGGACCCTGGATTGTCCCTCCCATAGCCTCCTCTTGGGCTTACAATGCAAGGACCCTCGGATAGCCTCCTCTTGGGCTTCGTACAAGGACCCACGGGCTTCTTATAAGCATCCCCAATATCCAAATCAAATACCCTAGGAGATTAGACATACTTCATCTCTATGATAGGAGTATCTCTTCTATATCATCACAAACAATCAATCAATCAAACTTTTTTTTTTGCCACAAGGCTGGCTAATCAATCAAACTTTTTTGCCACAAGGCTGGCTAATCAATCAAACTGTTTTGCCACCATACTGGCTGATTAATCAAAGTTTTTGTCACAAGGCTGACTTCATTGAAACTTTTGCCACAAGGCTGGCTGATTAATCAAAACTTTTTGTCACAAGGCTGACTTCATTGAAAGTTTTTTGCCACAAGGCTGGTTAAACAAACAAAAATCAAACAGATGTATGTGATGATATAGATTAGATACATCGAACATTTAGATGACATTTGTCTCTTTTCCTTTGCTTCCACTAGCATAAGTGGGAACTACGATTGCTCTGACTTTCTCAACATCCCTTTGAGAATACGTAGGCACAAGGTCGTATCCTTGGCAAGAAAAACAAAACAAAAAAAACATTCAAACCTTAGAACCCGTAGACCCCGAGCTACAGATGCTCTGATTCCCTCTAAGGGATATGTATGCAGAGGATCGCGATGATCTTTGCGAGCATAATCAAACAAACACCTTAGGTCCCACCTATTTCACAAGAACCTCTCAATAACATGGAATGAAAAACAAAGCAAAGAAACCTATAGAGTACTATAGATACGTTGGGTGCTAATACCTTCCCTTCGTATAACCAACCCTCTTACCCAAGATCTCCCCCCACTTTTAGGTTATTGCAGCTTTTTTCCTTTTCCTCCTTTGGAAATAATAAAAAGTTTGGTCGGTACAAAAGAAAAATCATTTTTTGAGCACTCGAGCCCAAAGAAGGCATCAGGTGTCTCATCCCGAAAAAAGAACAACGATTTTTCCCCGCGACACAATGATATTAATGAAGTGGAGGAAGTAGGAAACCAAAACAAGCATAAAAAAGGCAAAAAACCACATTCTGCCAGCAGGAAATCGATTTCATGCAGGGGAAATCGATTTCCATAGTGCAGTTTTCAAAAAAACAAGTTACGCTCAGCAGGAAATCGATTTCAGCCTTAAGGAAATCGATTTCCTCAGTGTAAAATCCAGCAAAAACAGCATTTAAAGGCATAAAACTTGACTTGAACAAATATACAAACACCTTATGATCAAACATCAATTGGAGCACGAATTTTCCATCAAATCACCATCAAATAGCACCAATATAGCATCAAAGATGCATTGAACACAAGCAACAAAGGATCACATTATGATATACAAAAAGGATGAAGAAAATTACCAAATCTTGAACAAAACTTAGTTCTACTTCAAGAATCACCAACAGAAATCTTGATCTCTCAACAATTGAAGAAAAAGAGTGAAATGGATGGTGGCTTAGCTCAAAGTTTGTGAGGTTCAGGATGTGACTCAAAAACTTTATGAAAGAACAAAGAGCTTTGGTGAATTTGGTAGGGATGAGGAGAGAAATTGCAAGGGGTTTTTTGGCTCTCAAAGCTTGAGAAATGAGAGAGTAGAGGGCTCTATTTATAGGATGAGAGCAAGAGTAGTGGCAATTTGGTCTTTTTGCATTTGGTAATTAGCTTGTGTTTAATTGGTAATTAAAGTGGTATTTAATTGGTAAGAAATGGTAAAATGAGGTTTAAGTGGGTTTAATGAAGGGATTAATTTTGATGAGGTGGAAAATTGGTAAAATGATCAAATAAAAAGGTGCCAAAATGATGTCAAGCTTCCCTCCTTATATTTTTTGAATTTTGCCTTAAGGAAATCGATTTCCTCAGGAGTGAAATCGATTTCACTCTGTTTCAGAAGAGAAATTGGCGCAAAATACACTAGGGAAATCGATTTACCCAGGAGGGAAATCGATTTTATGTTGTCCAGAATGTGATTTTGTTAAAGGTTGCTGCAGGGAAATCGATTTACCCAGTAGGGAAATCGATTTCATCAGTCAAAAATGTGAAAAATGCCTTGTTTATTGCATGTCTTGGCTTGGTACCTACAAAACAAAAGCCTACAAAGAAACAAAGCAATATTTTTGGTATTTGGGTTAGTATAATATGCATACAAGGTAAACAATCATTGGTGCTTGATGGTCCCTCTTATTGATGAGGTGAGTGCAACACCATATACAAACTTCCAAGTGAAGCTCTTGATTAGTGATTGAGATATGAAATGTTATAGGATCTTAGGGTCAAAAATAGGGGTATGACAGATGCCCCTATTTAAGTTTCTTCGATTTGGAGATACGATGATTGGAAATCTTCGTTTTGTGAAAATCGAAGAGACTTAAATATATAAAACACAATTTTTGATCCTAAGATGCAATGCAATGTTAATGAATGCATGTGATGATAATAAAGCATGACAACACTAGGGAGTAACAGGTAATCCACTGGGGAAAACAAATATCTTGCTATAACTCCGCTGGGGAAACAAACGTCTTGCGAGTAGAAACTTCACCGGGGAAGGCAAGACTTTGTTGGAGAGACGGAACATTGGTGAGAAAAGAAACTTCTCTGGGGAAAACACTTCGCGTCAGAGAGGTTATAGTATCCTCTTTCACTGGGGATGAGAAAAGGGGATCATCCTCTTTCACTGGGGATGAGAAAGTATGCATCAGAATGCCAATCTTCTGTTAACAGAAATCACACCATCGTACCACTGATAATATGAAGAGATGTACCGCCGTACCACTGACGATAACACATACCAACGTCCCACTGAAGGCATGAAAAGAGATATACCACCGTACCACTGATGATATAAAAAGAGATAATTCATCGACGTACCACTGATGATATGATAAGAGATGAATCATCGACGTACCACTGACGATGAAAGAGATGTACCGTCGTACCACTGACGATAACACACACCAACGTTCCACTAAAGGCATGAAGAAATATACCACCGTACCACTGATGATATGAAAAGAGATAATTCATCGACGTACCACTGAAGATATGAAAAGAGATGAATCATCGATGTACCATTGACGATGAAAGAGATGTACCACCGTACCACTAACGATAACACACACCAACGTACCACTGAAGGCATGAAGAAATATACCACCGTACCACTGATGATATGAAAAGAAATACATTGACGTACCACTGACGATGAAGATAACAAAATACACCAACGTTCCACTGAAGGTGAACTACCAACGTCCCACTGGAGGTAGAAAGAGATGTATCGCCGTACCACTAACGATAACACATACCAACGTTCCACTGAAGGTATTGAAGAGAAATACATCGACGTACCACTGACGATGAAGATAACAAAATACACCCACGTTCCACTGAAGGTGAACTACCAACGTCCCACTGGAGGTAGAAAGAGATGTATCGCCGTACCACTAACGATAACACATACCAACGTTCCACTGAAGGTATTGAAGAAAAACACATCGACGTACCACTGACGATGAAGATAACAAAATACACCCACGTTCCACTGAAGGTGAACTACCAACGTCCCACTGGAGGTAGAAAGA
Source organism: Vicia villosa (assembly GCF_029867415.1). NCBI lineage: Eukaryota > Viridiplantae > Streptophyta > Magnoliopsida > Fabales > Fabaceae > Vicia > Vicia villosa. Next base: position 75,106,359 of record NC_081181.1, on the reverse strand, counting down.
GAAATACATCGACGTACCACTGACGATGAAAGAGATGGTGTACGAAGATGACATAATCAAGCATGTCCCAAGCTGAACACCAGAGCAGAAACTGCTATCAATCTTTTGATGGCTTCAGAATATATGCTACCCAACACTAGGGAACATTGAAGCTAAGAGATCACAGTAGTTGATTTCTACACCATATTTGAACCAGGCCAAAGGTGCATTGAGTGGAGCACATTCTTCTTCTTTTGCATATGAATATATCAACATATCCATTCCTTATAATGCACTCATGAATCAAAGTAAAACTCCTTTTATAATTTTCAAAAGGATTTTGTTGAAATCAATTTTCTTTTTGTTTCAAAAATTACTATCAACAATAAATGACATTTTGAGAGATATGAAAGAAATAAGATTGCCAAATAAAAGATAAAGGCTCAAACTTTTTTAATAGAATGGTAGCCTGCAAAAGGCAAGACCCCATGGATTATTACAAAGTTTGGAAAGTGGTAATTTTGTGGAAAAGGTACATTGAAATGTAATGACCCCATCCTCTCTCTCAACTTGGAATTCTTGAGCAAAGGCTTCCGTTGAAAAGTGTCGAACTTCTTCATGATAAACAGATGACCGCTGATGATCAAGTCTTGTCTGATGTAGTTACTTGCCATGAATCCCTAACTTTTGCCTGGACCGCCCTTTCGGGTTTTCAGTCCACCGGGTATTTCATTTTGTTTTATGTCTCTAATTTTTGCCTGGACCGCCCTTTCGGGTTTTCAATCCACCGAGACGCTCTTTTTTGCCTAAGCCGCCCTTTCGGGTTTTCAACTTAGCGAGCTGTTCTTTTATTATTTTTAGGCGAAGTATTTCTTGACTACATCAGCATTCACGGGTCGTGGGAGCTCTTCTCCATCCATAGTTGCAAGAATTAATGCACCGCCAGAGAAGGCTTTCTTAACAACATATGGTCCTTCAAAATTAGGAGTCCACTTTCCCCTTGAATCAGAGGTGAAAGACAAGATCCTTTTGAGCACGAGGTCGCCTTCTCTGAATACACGAGGTCGAACCTTCTTATCAAATGCTTTCTTCATTCTTTTCTGGTATAACTGACCATGGCATAAAGCCGTCATTCTCTTTTCTTCTATCAAATTCAATTGATCAAACCTGCTCTGACACCATTCAGCCTTACACAACTTGGTTTCCATTAAAATTCTCAATGATGGAATCTCAACCTCAATAGGGAGCACTGCTTCCATACCATAAACCAAAGAAAAAGGAGTTGCCCCGGTTGAAGTACGAACAGATGTGCGGTACCCATGCAAAGCAAATGGGAGCATTTCATGCCAGTCCTTGTACGTAACAACCATCTTTTGCACAATCTTCTTAACGTTCTTATTTGCTGCTTCAACAGCTCCATTCATCTTTGGCCTATAAGGCGAAGAGTTGTGATGTTCAATCTTGAAGCTTTCACACAGTTCTCTCATCATGCTGTTATTCAAATTCGAGCCATTATCAGTAATGATCTTGCTCGGTACACCATATCTGCAGATGATGTTGTTCTTGATAAATCTAACCACAACTTGCTTTGTTACATTAGCATATGAAGCAGCTTCTACCCACTTGGTAAAGTAATCGATTGCTACCAGGATGAATCGATGTCCATTCGAAGCCTTGGGTTCAATCATGCCAATCATATCAATACCCCACATAGAGAAAGGCCATGGGGAAGAAATAACATTGAGAAGTGTCGGAGGCACATGAATCTTGTCAGCATACACTTGACACTTGTGACACTTCTTTACAAACTTGTAGCAATCAGATTCCATTGTCAGCCAATAGTAACCTGCTATAAGCATCTTTTTAGCCATCGAATGTCCATTGGCATGGGTACCAAAAGAACCTTCATGAATTTCATGCATCAACATGTCTGCTTCGTGTCTATCCACGCATCTGAGCAAAACCATGTCATAACTTCTTTTGTACAAAACATCAGCATTGATGAAGAAACTGCCAGCCAATCTCCTCAAAGTTTTCTTATCTTTATTTGATGCCCCAAGTGGGTACTCTTGAGTCTGGAGGAAGCGCTTAATATCGAAATACCAAGGCTTTTCATCTGTTGCTTCCTCAACTGCAAATACATGAGCAGGTCTATCTAGACGCCTGATTGTTATTTGAGGTTCCTCATTATGGAAATTCACTTTGTACATGGATGACAATGTGGCTAAAGCATCGGCCATCTGATTCTCATCTCGAGGGATGTGGTGGAATTCAACTTTGTTGAAGAATGTCAATAACCTTCTGGCGTAATCTTTGTAAGGAATTAAACCAGGATGACGAGTTTTCCATTCTCCTTTAATCTGATTAATCACAAGCGCGGAATCTCCATAAACATCAAGAATCTTAATTCTCAGATTAATGGCCTCTTCAAGTCCCATGATTCAAGCTTCATACTCAGCAATATTGTTTGTACAGTCAAAACATATCCTTGCAGTGAGAGGTACATGTGATCCATGTGGAGTGATGATAATGGCGCCAATTCCATGGCCATGAACATTAGAAGCTCCATCAAAAATTAAACCCCATTTGGATTCAGGATCCGGCCCTTCTTCTGGCAATGGTTCATCCCAATCTTGAGATCTCAAATACATTATATCTTCATCTGGGAAGTCCATTCTGATAGATTGATGATCATCAATTGGTTGGTGAGCGAGGTACTCTGCCAACACACTTCCTTTCACAGCTTTCTGAGCTCGATATTCAATATCATATTCTGATAATAACATTTGCCAGCGAGCAATCCTTCCAGTTAATGCAGGCTTCTCAAATACATATTTAATTGGATCCATTTTGGAAATCAATAGGGTGGTATGGTTCAACATATACTGTCTCAGTCGGCGAGCAGCCCACACCAAAGCACAACAAGTTTTCTCAAGCAGCGAGTATCTTGTTTCGCACTCGGTAAACTTTTTGCTAAGGTAGTATATTGCATACTCTTTTCGACCAGACTCGTCATGCTAACCCAACACACATCCCATTGAGTTTTCCAGCACTGTGAGATACATAATCACAGGTCTTCCCCCAACTGGAGGGAGAAAAATGGGAGGTTCAAGCAAATATTCTTTGATGTTGTCAAAAGCTTTTTGACAATCTTCATTCCACACACATCCCTGATTTTTCTTTAACAGCTTGAAGATTGGCTCACAGGTAGTAGTCATATTGGAAATGAACCTGGAGATATAATTCAAACGTCCGAGGAAACCTCTCACTTGTTTCTCAGTCTTTAATGCTGGCATTTCCTGAATTGCTTTGACTTTATCAGGATCTACTTCAATTCCTCTCTGACTGACAATGAAACCCAATAATTTTCCGGAACGGACACCAAAAGTGCATTTGTTTGGATTTAAGCGGAGACGATACTTTCTCAAACGCTGAAACAACTTTAAAAGATCTTCCATGTGCCCCTCCTCTGACTGGGACTTGGCAATCATGTCATCCACATAAACCTCGATTTCTTTGTGCATCATATCATGGAAAAGAGTAGTCATGGCTCTTTGATACGTCGCACCGGCATTCTTCAACCCAAAAGGCATCACTTTGTAACAGAATGTCCCCTAGGGTGTGATAAAGGTTGTCTTTTCCATGTCTTCAGGTGCCATCTTAATCTGATTGTATCCTGAAAAAACCATCCATAAAGGAGAAAACCTCAAACTTTGTCGTGCTATCTACCAACATATCAATGTGAGGTAGAGGAAAATCATCTTTCGGACTGGCTTTGTTCAAATCTCTATAATCAACACACATGCGGACTTTTCCGTCTTTCTTTGGAACAGGCACAATATTGGCAATCCATTGAGGATATACAGAAGTAACTAGGAAACCTGCGTCAATCTGCTTCAAGACCTCATTCTTGATCGTTTCCGCCATATCAGGATGACTCCTTCTTAACTTTTGCTTGACGGGAGGACATTCTGGTTTCAACGGCAAACGGTGCTCCACAATATCTGTGTCCAACCCAGGCATGTCTTGGTAGGACCACGCAAAAATGTCAACATACTCTTTAAGAAGCTCTACCATCCTCTTCTTAACATCTTGACCAAGCAGTGCCCCAATCTTGACTTCCTTTTTATCTTCTTCAGAACCCAAGTTGATGACTTCTAATGGCTCTTTATACGGCTGAATGGTGTCTTCCTCGTGCTCAAGCAGTCGGGAAATCTCATCAGGAATACATTCATCACTCTCTTCTTCCGCCTCATACACAGGACACTCAAAGTTAGGAGAGGGCGCAGGGTCATTATTTTCAACGGCTTTATTGATTAATCTGCACAAATGATTATTATTTCAGGAAAAGGAAAGATATATGCAAACATGTAATCGTGCAGATTATGGAAAATGAAAACATTTTTTAAGGTTTTTTGTGTTACCACTTTCCAGAAAAAGCAAAAAGATAAAAAGCATTTATATGCAGAAACAAAATGACTTTTATTGATGATTTTAATGTTTAAAACAAACAGAGAACAGCCCCAACAACTTCACTTTCATCTTGGGCAGAATGAAAGGATTTTGAAAACTATAAAAGCAAATTACTTTGAGACATGAGTACACTCAGGAATGTCAATGGTGATCCAGTTCTTAATCATCTTTCCATGGGTCACAAAGTTTGGCACTTCTGGCTCTGATTCGTCTTCAACAATAGTGTTCACCTCTGGAAGAGTCGGGTGTAGAAACCCAGCACTATGAAACATTTCCTGATAAGAACGAAAAGCAGATTCAGGCTTCATCACAGACTTGTCTGAGGCAGAAAATCCCAGACCAACTCTATTCTTGTTCTCTTGTAGACTCACCACTTGTCCCCAGACTCCTGAATGTCTATTCTGAACCAACAACTGAGCGTCTTTGAAGGAGGCAATGGAAGCTTCATACTTTTTGAATTCATCATTAACAGACAGGGCTTGGAATGCAGTTCCAATGACCACTTCATCAGCTTCTATGGTACGGAACGAAGAGAGATGAGTAATCAGCAAGGCTTGTTCTCCATTCACAACAACCATCTTTCCATCTTTCACAAATTTCAACTTCTGGTGAAGAGTCGAAGTGACTGCCCCAGCCTCATGGATCCATGGGCGTCCCAATAAGCAACTGTATGCAGGGAAAATATCCATCACTTGAAAAGTAATCTTGAACACAAATGGTCCAATACCAATAGGCAAATCAACCTCTCCGACCACTGATTTCTTCGATCCATCAAAAGCCTTGACAATCACATTGCTAAACCACATTGGTGTTCCACCATAAGACAGCTTAGCAAGAGTGGATTTTGGCATGACATTCAGAGATGATCCAGTATCAATCAACACATTGGACATCGAGTCCTCCTTGCAACTGACAGAGATGTGCAAAGCCAAATTATGATTTCTTCCTTCCTCAGGCAAATCTTCATCACTGAAGCTCAAATTGTTACATGCAGTGATATTACTCACCACCCCATTAAACTGCTTCAAATACAACTTGTGATCTACATAAGTGTTATCTATCTCATCATCCAATAGCTCCAAACCTATCAGTGTTTGAACATTTGATGTTGTGTAAATCAAAAGAAAGTATTTTTATCGTATCCACAGAGACTGGAGTGATATTACTACTAATCCGAATATTGAAAATCCTTTAGAAGTTTTAAGATTTCAAAAGCTTGGTTTAGTTTAGTAAGATTTCTCTTTGTAATAGACTATAATTAAAAAGCAAAGTTTGTAACAGAAATTATAAAATCTTTATAAAGCTTGCAGGGATTGGTTTCCTCTACTGTTAGTATATGTTTTTAACTGATATATCTTTTATACTCATGCTATCATTCTTATCTCCATATACTTTTCAAAAGCAACGTGTATGTCTACACGAATTTTTCTTATTCCTTCAGCTTATTCAATTGATGATCTCTCACTCGAATTGAATATACTGATGGTGATTTAAGTACGAGTATTCGCTATGGATCTCAAATATAATTCTATATCTAGCAATTAATATTTGAGTAATTAAACATCTTTTGTTCAAAGAATTGAAAGCAATTGTCATTAATCAATTCAATTCATGAAATATGGAAATTAAGATCAAGATATAATTGATAATCATAATAGCATGCTTGTATTAATTTGATAATCAGAAAATATACATACTTTTTTAGTAGAGTAATCCAATCCCTAGCAAGATAGAGGGTTAGTTATCCATTGACATGATAACTTGTACAAAAGGGAAGAATTTGGGATGGATGAACATCAATGATGATTCCTCAATCGTTGATGTGAATCCAGCTCGATTCTCCAACTCTCTTCTTCCTAAGTAATCTTATAAATTATCAAAAACTATTTTTAGAATAAAAAATCTCTGATGCCCCTCTGCTTCATGCTTCTGTTCTTTTTAAACCAGTTCCAGCCGCCTGATTTTGCTACGCGAAAGTTTGTTCGCTACAGCGAATGGTTGCTTAAGGTTTAAGAATTCAAATCTGACCGCCTTCAGTTAACCGCCACAATTCGCTATAGCGAGCTGTTATTTCGCTAGAGCGAACTGTCTTCGCTGCTCCTCGCTACGAGCGAACTGGGAGAGGTTGCTTCTGTTTCCATTCGCTACAGCGAATCGAGGTTTCGCTGTAGCGAATATCCTCTTCGCTTTCCTTCGCTGCAAGCGAATTATGAGAGTTTGTTTCTGTTTGTGTCTTGTGTTCTTTCGCTGCAGCGAATCGGGGCTTCGCTGTAGCGAACTCTGCTTGATTGCCCTGCTTCGCTGATGTTCGCCATAGCGAATATTCTTTTTCTTCTTTTCTTTGTTTCTGGGTGGATTCCCTACAGCGAATCGAGGCTTCGCTTAGCGAACTATCTTTTGCTGGTGTTTATCAGATCCTTCTAGATTTTGACTCTTTTTGTTCCTCTCTTTTCTCAACCTGCACAAAAGTAATAAAAGTCAATGTATTTCTTTTCTTGCTAAATTTGTGCTTTTAATTACAAATAATTGAGTTGTTAATGTCACAATGGTATTTTTGTGGATAATATTTTAACAACTTGTGGCTTGTTAACAAATTCTCCCCAACTTGATTTCTTGTTTGTCCTCAAACAAGATCACAGAGGTCTCTTTTTGTATGCCATCTTTTGCTTGAGTTATCAAGGTTCAAATGAACTTATGCCCCATGCAATTTGGTCTTCTTGTTTTTGCCGCCTCAATAGAACTCAAGCATGATTATGTCACCATGTGATTGTCTTTCAAGAATCAATTTCTAAGCTTCAATATTTGACAAAATCACGTTTCTTTTTCGTTTGAATCATCCTATCACTCTTCTTCATAATTTTGATGAAGATTTCTTCTCAAGAATTTTGTAATGGTAAATTTCACTCTCAAAACAACTTTGTCAACGTCTTGATCGATTCATATTTCCATCTTACCAAACCTTCCACGAATTCCTTCGTGATCACGCAAGTTTAAAGGTTTTGAGTGTGGTTTTCTTTCTAAGACTCTTTTTTCTTCATTGTGATGAATTTTTTTCGGTTTTATAACCTTTTGGAGGGACTATGTGTCTTTTTCTTCTTTTTGATTGACATGAGGGACTATGTGTCTTTTTCTTCTTTTTTTTTTTTGATTGACACAATTTCTCCCCAACTTGTTTCCTTTCTCTTCTTTTTTGATTGACACAATCTCTTTTTTTTTTTTCATATTTCTTATGTCTTCACGAAATCGTTTGGTTTTGTTCTGATAAAACAACCTTTTGGTCACAACAACTCTTCTGGTTTTGGTTTGGTAACATAGCCTTTTCTTGCGTGTCAAAAAGTATTCGCAAGATTTGTAAGATTTCACATGAATCGATCGAGTTTCAATCAAAGTTGTTTTTGTAACTTTTCTCTTTGTGCACAATGGAAGGCTTCTCACTTTTCTAGTGTATTGGCTATATGATTCAGGATAAGATAACATGTGTTTGTAAATTTGAAGCATGAAATTGATTTCAATAAAGAAAATCACAAATTTCAAGATCATGCTATCATTCTACAAAGCTTTAAAACATGTACCTTTGCTTTGTGCATTTTGTCCAAACTTTTATCATTACCTTCCAATTCTCAAGCTTTTGATGAGAGAAAATTTTTTTGAAACCCCTTTGATCCTGATGAGGTAACAAGACTTTGCTACACATTTTCATATAAAGTACAGAATTTTGAAAACATAACGTACGAGTTCTACGGCATTCATACCATCAAAAGGTTAACAAGACTTGAGTTTTAAACATGAAGGCAGAAAATGCAATATTCGAATTTAAAGTACAGAACAGAAAATTAAACTATGCTGAATTTAAACTATGCTGAAAGCTTTTAAAGTTTCACTCAGTTTTAGTGTGAGCTTTGCATCATTCAGCTTTTGTTTTTCTTCCATTCTCACTCTCCTCCTATGTCTTCATCCACATCATCGCCAGGATTTGCTTCTTCAGCTGCGGCGTTGTCTTCTGCGTTGTCCTCTTCAGCAGTGGCAGCTCCTCCCATTTGGAATGGCCTGTCCCCAGGCCAGGCGATGTGTGCGGAGAATTCTTCAGGTGTCATGTACTGCTGTCCTGCAGTTGGCTGCCCAGCAATTCCTGCAATATGCATCCTGTAAAAAGAGTCATGTAAGGCCACCACAGCTCTATGGTTAGAATCATTTTGATCCCAAGTATAAGAAAAAGCTTGCTGAAGACGTGGATCCCAATTGGAAAAGTTTGTAGAGTGTGAGGATTGGCCTTCTTGTTCTTCTTTCTTTTTCTTGTTCTTCTTCTCCTGGCAGTACCTACGGAAATAAGTATCATCCACTTTGGTCTTGATTTCATAGTGCACCGTACTTGGAATTCGTATGCGTGCTGCTATAAGCAGTCCCATGATCAGCCCCGGAAAGACAAGTGGATGTGCAGCTCGGACTCCTTCGCCATACTCTTTTCCACTTTCAGCCACTGCTCTCATTTCGTTTGAAATGATGCGTGCGATATCAATTCGTTTCCCTTCAATCATTAAGTAAAGCAGCTGTGCAGTGTTCATGGTGAAGGTGGATGTGTGGCTTCTTGGACGAACGTTATGCAAGATAAATAGCAACAGAATCTGAGCTTCCGGAAGACAATCTTCTCGGTTGTATCTTAATGCTACTCCACTAGGATTTCTTACAACTTCTCGACCTGGTTTGAGGATTGTGGCAGAAATCTTTTCATCATCCGGTATTGCATTGATGGATTCCTGAAATCTGCATCTTTGGCCTTCCCTTAGTACAAGAGGGTGTCCAAGGAATTCACTGATTGCCTCACGACTGAAATCAATACTTCGTCCTCCAACTCTGGTTTTGAATGAATATCTCTCCCCCTCTATCGGAAGGGCATTTGCATAGAATTCACGCAGGGCTTCAGTATTGATCTTTCGGTGTGGATCCAAAAGCTTTTCCCATTTACGGTCGGTCCATACTTCAGTCAAAGCACCACAGTCTCCTTGAGGGTTGAGGTCAAAAATCCTCTCGTACCAAATGGTTCTGTCAGCAAGTTCATGATACCTTTCCTCATTCTCTTGACCAAGAAATCTTGTTTGATCATAGGATTGTTGGTTTCTTGAGGTTCCCGCAGTAGTTTTCTGTTTCTTAGATGCCACAGTACGCTTTGATGCCATGCCTGCAACAAATAAACCAGCTTATGCAATTAATAAACAAACAAAAAAAACGCAGAGTTCGCTGCAGCGAACAAAGTTTTCGCTGTAGCGAAGGTTCCCAGAAATTTCGCTGTAGCGAGCTCAGGTTTCGCATAGCGAACGGAACCTTAAAACCAGAAAAGTTTTTTTCTGAAAAAGCTTTCTGCTGCAGAACTAATGTTTGTCAACCTAACCCTAAGGTTCTTGATGCTAATAAATCTGATTAAGGGTTTTACTTCTTACTACAATCACCCTAGCCCTAATTTTTCCATGTTTTCTTTCTCTTAGATAAGTAGTTACTATCACTAATCTTAGATAAGGAAAAGAGAAGAAGGGAAAAAAAATATTTGAACAGTAGCACATACCTGATGGATGCAGATCTGGAAGTTTTCAGAGAAGAAGTGTGTAGTGTGAAGATGTGAAGAGTGAATAGTGAAGAGTGAAGGGTGAAGAGAGAGAGGTTTTCCTTCTTTTAGGGTTTGAGAATAAAAAGAGAAAATTTAAGATAATAAAATATATTAATTAAAAGGGGAATGCATTAAAGTGTGGCAGAGAGTAGGTTTGTGGTCATAAAGTTTTGTTTGACCACCGCACGTTCGCTACAGCGAACCATTCTTTCGCTACAGCGAATTTTCTGGGCACGTTCGCTACAGCGAAGGTTTTATTCGCTGCAGCGAAATATGCAATTTTCCAACTTTCTGCTGTTTTGTGATACTTCTCCCCATTCAAAACTTAGTAAATACTTACAGTCAGGTTGCCTCCTGAAAAGCGCTTGTTTATTGTCATTAGCTTGACACTTCATCATGGTTATGGTTCGTTCAACGGAATTGTGGTAGTGACGCGATCGATTTCACCACCTAGGTACTTTTATAGCCTTTGACCGTTAACTATCCATGTTGCATTAGTGGTAGGATCTTCTAACTCAATGGCTCCATACGGCTTGACTTCTTTAATTCGGAATGGTCCAGACCACTTTGATTTGAGTTTCCCGGGAAACAACCTTAGTCTTGAATTGAATAGTAACACCATTTGGCCTGCCTTGAAATCTTTAGGCAATATCTTGCTGTCATGGTACTTTTTTACTTTTTCTTTGTATAGCTTGGATGATTCGTATCCTTGTAATCTTAACTCATCAAGTTCATGCAACTGTAGTTTTCTCCTTTCACCGGCTTGTTCCGTATCAAAATTACGAGCCTTCAATGCCCAAAAGGCCTTGTGTTCTAACTCAACCGGCAAGTGGCAAGACTTTCCGTATACCATTTGAAAAGGAGTAAGGCCAATTGGTGCTTTGTATGCGGTACGATATGCCCAAAGAGCTTCGTCGAGTTTGATGGACCAATCTTTGCGTGATGAGGACACGGTCTTTTCTAAGATTCTTTTCACTTCGCGATTAGAAACCTCTGCTTGTCCATTCGTTTGTGGATGGTAGGGTGAAGCTACTTTGTGCTTGACACCATAATGTTCGAGAGCCTTTGTGAGTTGTGCGTTACAAAAATGAGAGCCCCCATCACTTATCAAAATCCTTGGAGTTCCAAACCTTGTGAAGATATTCTTCTTTAAGAATTTAACAACTGTTTTGCCGTCAGCTTTTGGGGAAGCTATTGCCTCCACCCACTTTGATACGTAATCGACTGCCACCAAAATATATTCATTGCTAAAGGAAGATGGAAAAGGTCCTACAAAATCAATTCCCCAACAGTCGAAGACTTCTACTTCCAGCATGCTTTGTAACGGCATTTCATTCCTTTTCGAGATTCCTCCGGATCTTTGACAGTTGTCACAGTTTTTGGCATGTTCATGAGTATCTTTAAATAAAGTGGGCCAATAAAATCCTGATTGTAATACCTTGGCAGCTGTTCGTTCTCCACTGTAGTGACCGGCATATGGTGAATTATGGCAATGCCACGTAATGCTCCTTGCTTCTTCCTTGGTTACACATCTTCTTAACAGACCGTCTGCCCCTATTTTGAATAAATACGGATCATCCCATACGAAATGAGTGGCATCACGTAGAAATTTCTTCTTTTGTTGCCAAGTAAGATCTTCGGGGACAAGTCCGGATGCCTTAAAATTTGCTAGATCAGCAAACCATGGCCTCTCCTCAATCATGAGTAGCTTTTCGTCAGGAAATTCTTCAAGAACTTCTCTCTCTTCCTTTGTAATTTCTGGATTTATCAAACGGGACAGGTGATCCGCAACCAGGTTTTCGGTGCCCTTTTTATCACGGATTTCTAAATCGAATTCTTGCAAGAGGAGTATCCAACGGATGATCCTTGGTTTGGAATCCGCCTTATTGATTAGATACTTGATGGCTGCATGGTCAGTGTAGCATACTATTTTGGATCCTATGAGATATGACCGAAATTTTTCCAACGCATAAACTATTGCAAGTAATTCTTTTTCCGTGGTTGCATAGTTGACTTGTGCATCATTTAGCACTTTACTCGCATAGTGTATGGCATGAAAAATTTTTGTTTTTCGCTGTCCCAACACAGCTCCAACCGCGTAATCACTTGCATCGCACATGAGTTCAAAATTTATTTTCCAGTCGGGTGCAGTGATTACGGGTGTCGTGACTAGTTTTTCTTTCAAACTTTCGAAAGCAGTAAGGCAATCACTATCAAATTTAAATAACCTGTCTTTGTTTAGGAGATTGCTTAACGGCTTTGCTATTTTCGAGAAGTCTTTGATGAATCTTCGGTAGAACCCGGCATGACCAAGGAAGCTTCGAATCCCTTTAACGTTTGTTGGTGGTGGTAGCTTCTTGATAGCATCAATCTTGGCTTTATCTACTTCAATTCCTTTTGCTGAGATTTTATGGCCAAGCACTATTCCTTCGGTCACCATGAAATGGCACTTTTCCCAATTTAATACTAGATTCGTTTCCACACACCGTTTCAGCACGGTGTCCAAATTTTCCAGGCACAAATCAAATGATTCTCCAAAGACCGAGAAGTCATCCATGAATACCTCGATGCTTTTCTTAATTAAGTCGGAGAAAATTGCTTGCATACATCGTTGAAATGTTGCGGCGCATTGCATAATCCGAAAGGCATTCTTCGGTATGCAAAGACACCGAATGTACAAGTGAAGGCTGTTTTCTCATGGTCTTCTGGATTGACGGTGATTTGATTATATCCGGAATATCCATCAAGAAAACAGTAGAATTGCTGTCCGGACAATCTCTCTAACATCTGATCCATGAAAGGAAGCGGAAAATGATCTTTTCTTGTTGCTTGATTGAGCCTTCGGTAATCAATGCACATCCGCCATCCCGTCACTGTCCTTGTTGGAATCAATTCATTTTTCTCATTTGTGATCACTGTTATACCGCCCTTCTTTGGTACGACTTGTACAGGACTTACCCAAGCACTATCAGAAATGGGATAAATCATACCTGCCTCGAGAAGCTTTACAACTTCCTTTCGTACTACTTCCTTCATTGTTGGATTCAAACGCCTTTGGGGTTGGGCGATTGGCTTGAAGTTTTCTTCCATCATAATGCTATGCATGCAATACGAAGGACTAATTCCTTTTAAGTCGGACAACACCCAGCCAATTGCGTTCTGATTTTCTTTTAACACTTGAATCAGTTTCGTTTCTTCAGAATTGGTTAGAAACTTGCTGATAATGACTGGTTTGGACCCTTCCTTGTCGAGAAATACATACTTTAAATGTTCTGGCAGTGCTTTTAGTTCCAACTTGGTATCTTTTCTCGTGATCTCGTTGTCTAACTTTTCAATCCTTGTTTCTTTTTGCGGTATTTCTTTGGCTGAATCCAAATTGGTTAAGTATTGTTGGATGTCCTTTTCTTCGTCAATACTAAGAACTTCACAAGCATTCATGAGTGCTCTTTCTAAGGGAGTTGTTAAATGAGGGTGTTCTTGTACCTTGGTAATTTCCTTTTCAATGGCGTCTACCTTGAAACAGGCTCCCTTTTCTTTTGGATATTTCATTGCGTCAAAGAGGTTAAAACTGACCTCTTCGTCTTGAACCCGTACTTTCATCAATCCATCATCAATATCAATCATCATACGAGCGGTTTTCATGAAAGGACGCCCCAAGATCAGTGGTACATCATCATCCTCTTCGATGTCCATAACAACAAAATCGATTGGAAAGAGGAATTTATCTACCTTGACCAAAACATCTTCAGCTATGCCAGATGGTCTTGTGACTGATTTGTCTGCCAGCTGCAACGTCATTCTTGTATGCTTCATATCCAGATCACCAATTCTTTTTATCACGGAAAGTGGAATAAGGTTGATGCTTGATCCAAGATCGATCAATGCCCTTCCAACATTTATGTTTCCGATGGTTACTGGTAAGGTAACTCGTCCAGGATCTTTTTCTTTTTGGGGAAGGGTCCTTTGTATGATTGCACTGCAGCTTGCGTCAAGATGGATTGTTTCTTCGTCAGTAATACGCCTTTTTTTTGTGAGGATTTCTTTCATGAATTTAGCATATGTTGGCATTTGTTCGAGTGCTTCGGCGAATGGAATGTTGATTTGTAAGCGCTTGAAGATGTCTAAAAACCGAGCATATTGCCGTTCTTTATCCTTTTTTGTTGGAGCATGTGGATATGGTAGATTTTGCACCGGTGGACCGATCAACTTTCCTTTTTCTTCTTTTGTTCGTTGATTCTTCCTTGCACTGTTTGGTTCCATTATATTTTCTTCTTTCTGTCTGTCTTCAATAATCTCATCATGTCTTTCATGTAATTTTTCTTCTCCCTCGTTAACTTGCTCTCTCTCTTTTTCTTCCAAAATTTTCTCTTCGTTTATCTCATTACTTCCCGATCCAAGCACTCTACCACTTCGTGTTGTAATAGACTTACAATGTTCCTTTGGATTCGTTTGTGCTGTAGCTGTGAAAGTACCTTTTTGTTGGTCGGCCAATTGTTTTGCAATTTGTCCAACTTGGGTTTCGAGATTTTTGATGGAAGCATCGGTATTTTTCTGATTCGCAATTGAGAGTTGCATGAATTGTTGCAGTGTATCTTCAAGTTTGGCAGTTCTGTTGGGTTGATTTGGATTCTGTGATTGTTGATAACTTTGGTATTGATGTGGTCTGTTTGCAGTTCCGGTGTCTTGTCTCCACCCCTGACCATAATTGGCGTTGTTTCCTCGTTGGAAATTCTGACTGTTTTGATACGGTGTTGTCCTTTGCTGATTTCCCATGTAATTAACTTCCTCATTGGGTGGAGGGCAAAAACCAGTCTGATGATCTCCAGTGCATAATTCGCAATAAGCCACTTGATGTGAAGAGCTTGCCGGAGCATGCATTTCTTTGAGTTGTTGCGGAAGTTTGGACAGCTGTTTTGTTAGTTCCTCAACGGTTTGAGTGAGGAGTTTGTTTTGTGCTAAAATTGCATCGTTCGTTCCTAATTCCAGTACTCCTGGTTTCCTTTGGACAGCACCTCGATTATGTTGAACTTGATGGTCTGTGAGGGCCATCCTATCAATAATTGCGACTGCTTCCTCTGCACTTTTTGCGAGTAAAGAACCGCCGGCTGTTGCATCGAGTAGAAGTTTCGGTTGAGGTAGTAGTCCATTACGGAAAATATGGACTTGTGACAGGCTATCGAAGCTGTGATTTGGACACTTTCGTAACATGGATTTATAACGCTCCCAAGCCTCGCACAAGGTTTCATTTGTCGCTTGAGTGAATGTTGTTATTGCTGTCTTTGCGTCCATAAATCGATTGTGAGAGAAGAACCTGTTGAGAAAGTGCTTTTCTAAGACATTCCAGTTGGTCATTGTCTCTGTTGATTGGTCAAGATACCAGTCTTTCGCTTTTCCGATCAATGAATGTGGAAAGAGTCTCATAAACACGGCTTCCTCTTCCGCCTCAGGAGCACCTAGCGTACCAGCGATCTCATAAAACTTTGTGAGGTGTGTGTATGGATCCTCATGGTCAAGACCTGCAAAAGGGTTAGCATAAATGATTTGCAGCAGTCCTGTTTTCATTTCAGCGCGTCGTGCAGCTGGATTGTTGGTGAGACGGGCGAACCGTCTTGGGCTGCTTTCGCAGGGAGGTTCCCTCTGATGTTCTTCTGCCATTTTTGTGACTGGTGCAGCTGTTGTGGTTTCTTTTTTTCTGTTTTTGTTAGCTTGTTTCAGCTTCCTTGCACGTCTTTTGTTCTTTCGCACAGTTCTCTCGATCTCGGGATCGAAAGGTACTAATTCCTTTGAGTTTGTACCTCGCATACAAAAGCCTTGCAATTCTAACAAGAGATGTTAGGATAAGTTAATTATATGTACAATTGTATATGTAGTATTTTGAACAAATATACATGCTTCTAAAAGAGAACAATAATCGTTTTTGGTTCGTAATATCTAAACGCCAGTCCCCGGCAACGGCGCCATTTTGATGTTGTGTAAATCAAAAGAAAGTATTTTTATCGTATCCACGGAGACTGGAGTGATATTACTACTAATCCGAATATTGAAAATCCTTTAGAAGTTTTAAGATTTCAAAAGCTTGGTTTAGTTTAGTAAGATTTCTCTTTGTAATAGACTATAATTAAAAAGCAAAGTTTGTAACAGAAATTATAAAATCTTTATAAAGCTTGCAGGGATTGGTTTCCTCTACTGTTAGTATATGTTTTTAACTGATATATCTTTTATACTCATGCTATCATTCTTATCTCCATATACTTTTCAAAAGCGACGTGTATGTCTACACGAAGTTTTCTTATTCCTTCAGCTTATTCAATTGATGATCTCTCACTCGAATTGAATATACTGATGGTGATTTAAGTACGAGTATTCGCTATGGATCTCAAATATAATTCTATATCTAGCAATTAATATTTGAGTAATTAAACATCTTTTGTTCAAAGAATTGAAAGCAATTGTCATTAATCAATTCAATTCATGAAATATGGAAATTAAGATCAAGATATAATTGATAATCATAATAGCATGCTTGTATTAATTTGATAATCAGAAAATATACATACTTTTTCAGTAGAGTAATCCAATCCCTAGCAAGATAGAGGGTTAGTTATCCATTGACATGATAACTTGTACAAAAGGGAAGAATTTGGGATGGATGAACATCAATGATGATTCCTCAATCGTTGATGTGAATCCAGCTCGATTCTCCAACTCTCTTCTTCCTAAGTAATCTTATAAATTATCAAAAACTATTTTTAGAATAAAAAATCTCTGATGCCCCTCTGCTTCATGCTTCTGTTCTTTTTATACCAGTTCCAGCCGCCTGATTTCGCTACGCGAAAGTTTGTTCGCTACAGCGAATGGTTGCTTAAGGTTTAAGAATTCAAATCTGACCGCCTTCAGTTAACCGCCACAATTCGCTATAGCGAGCTGTTATTTCGCTAGAGCGAACTGTCTTCGCTGCTCCTCGCTACGAGCGAACTGGGAGAGGTTGCTTCTGTTTCCATTCGCTACAGCGAATCGAGGTTTCGCTGTAGCGAATATCCTCTTCGCTTTCCTTCGCTGCAAGCGAATTATGAGAGTTTGTTTCTGTTTGTGTCTTCTGTTCTTTCGCTGCAGCGAATCGGGGCTTCGCTGTAGCGAACTCTGCTTGATTGCCCTGCTTCGCTGATGTTCGCCATAGCGAATATTCTTTTTCTTCTTTTCTTTGTTTCTGGGTGGATTCGCTACAGCGAATCGAGGCTTCGCGTAGCGAACTATCTTTTGCTGGTGTTTATCAGATCCTTCTAGATTTTGACTCTTTTTGTTCCTCTCTTTTCTCAACCTGCACAAAAGTAATAAAAGTCAATGTATTTCTTTTCTTGCTAAATTTGTGCTTTTAATTACAAATAATTGAGTTGTTAATGTCACAATGGTATTTTTGTGGATAATATTTTAACAACTTGTGGCTTGTTAACAACATCATCTTGGAGGGCAGCACATCCCATAGGATATTCACCACACAAAGGACAACCATCATGACTAAACTCGATCACTCCTTTTCTAACAAACCTCTCATGTATCTCCTTCAAAGATCCACGTAGAGCACAAATATTAGGCACACGACAGTGTCTCAAACTATGTTCAACCATATTGACAGCAGACGCTTCATGAGTTGGCAACGGATTGTTCTGCACATTTGGACCAACATCAGGGAAAGAGAGCATTCCAAACGGACCAATCTTTGGACTTCATTCTTCAGGGGCCAACAATTTTCCAAATCATGCCCAAGAGCATTCTGATGAAAAGCACAAGTGGCCTCAGCCTTGTACCACCAAGGGAGTTTCTCTGGAACAGGGGGTGGTGATCTTGGTTGAACCAGCTTCTTATGAATTAGAGCAGGATACAGTTCAGTGTACGTCATAGGGATAGGGTCAACATTAACCCGAGGATACGGATTCCGCCTTGCTGGTTGTTGATTAACAGGAGCTACAGGTACTGAATTCACAACAGGAGTTACTAACGCCACTGATTGAGATTGGTTTCTGAATCGACTATTCCTCCCATGAGAAACAGCATTAGCATCTGATTCTTTCTTCTTCTGGAATGAAGAACCATACTTCTTCGCACCACTAGACGAATTGTCATTTCGAACCAAACGACCTTCTCGCACAGCTTCTTCCAATCTAACACCCATACCCACCATTTCGGTGAAGTCTACAGGAGCACTTGCAATCATCTTTTCATAGTAAAACGGACCAAGATTCTTCAGAAAAATCTTAGTCATCTCTTTTTCTTCCATCGGAGGAATCACTTGGGCAGCAACCTCACGCCATCTCTGAGCATATTCCTTGAAGGATGTATTTCTCTTTCTGCATCATAGCTCGTAATTGATCCCTATCAGGAGCCATGTCCACATTATACTTGTATTGTTTCACAAACGCCTCAGCTAAGTCATAGAAAGTGCGAATATGGGTGCTATCAAGGCCCATATACCACTTAGAAGCAGCTCCAGTCAAACTATCTTGGAAATAGTGAATCAACAGACGTTGATCATCAGTGTGAGTGGACATCTTCCTTATATACATCACCAGGTGTGCCTGAGGGCAGGAATTTCCTTTGTACTTCTCAAATTCAGGCAACTTGAACTTAGCAAGTACTTTCACATTGGGAACAAGGCAAAGATCATGCACATTCTTTCCAAACAGTTCTTTCCCATGCAAGGCTTTCATCTCTTTCTGCAATTCTTCAAACTGATCTTGGAAACCATCCATTCTGTCATGAATTTCACTTGGAGCAGCATCATAAATGGGCTCTGGGACAAAAGGACCAGTATGAACAATAGGAGAGGTGTTGACCATAACAGGAGTCAACGGACGAGTCATCTCAGGAACAGACAAATAACCTTCAGGCATGCCCCAGGGGTATCCATTAGGCATACGTTGCTGAGTAGCACCAACAGGAATAGCAGGAATGGTTGTAGCAGCAATTTCAGAAACCACAGTGGTCTGACCCTGAGCTTGGGCATTAGGAGGAGGAACTTGATTCTGATTCTGATTCTGAGCAGCCATCAATGTCTCAACTAGAGCAGTGAGACGATCCACACCAGATCTCAAAGTAACAACCTCTTCACGTAACTCACGATTCTCTTGTTCAAGACCTTCCATCTTCTTCTTGTAGTTAGCTCGAGTGTGATACCGGTGAGACAGCTTGATTCTGTATGAAGAACACTAAATAAGACCTCAGGAGTACTCTCGGAAGCAAGACCAAAATGCAGAATGATGCATGAAATGCAATGCAAATGATTTTTATTTTGGTTTTCAAGGAACTTTTAAGACATTAATTGTAAACATAAAACATCATAAAACATAACAATATTCTTTCATTAGTAATGGAAAAACATACAAAAGGATTCAAAGATCCAAAATTACAAAACAAAGGAAAAGCTAAAAACTAGAAGGGAACACTTCTGACGAAGATCCATCTCCTCTCTGCAGCTTCCTACGGAGCTTCTCCAATTCATCTTCATAAAAGGCCTTCAAATGAGCATTCTCGACCATCAGCTTATCAGCAACTTATTTCCATGCAACTGAATCTTCTTGTTGTCTTTTTCGCTTTTCACCATGTTGTTGAAGTAGCTCTTCTTGATGGCGAATCTGATCCTCTTTTTCCATCAACCAACCATCTTGGATATCAAGCATTTCATCCTTTTCTTTCAAGTGTATCTTCAACTCTTTGTTTTCAAACTCCAAAGCATCTCTTTCCGCTCTCAACTTAGCCACGAACTCTAGATGTTCTTCACTACTTTCAACAGGAGTAGTGAGAGACAATGGTGGAGTAACAAGTAGAGAAGGCTCCTCGAGTAAATAAGGCATCTGAAAAGTACGAGCTCTAGCTTGAACCCAATCAGTGTAGTCTTTGAGAGCAACACATTGTTTCGTTCCCAAATGTCTCTTCCTATCAACATGGTGCCAAGCACGCACAAACCGATTTCTCATATCCGAATTTCCATCTAGATTAAGATAGAAGATTCCTGACACAAGGATGCTAGCGGGTCGCTCCTTCATGGGATAGCAAAATTGACGCCTTGCAAGGATGGGGTTGTAGGTAATTCCTCCTTGTATACCAAGAAGAGGTACATTAGGGAATTCTCCACAACTATCAATAATCTCACCAATGTCATAAGCAGGATTGTACCAATGGATATTCCCATTAGTAAGAGGCATGATCTTCTGAGACCATGAGAGACCATCGGGATTATTCAAGAAACTCTTAGCTTGAGGTAAGTGCGAAATAAACCACTTATAGAGCAAAGGAGTGCAACAGTTGATAAGTCCACCTTTCTTATCATTCCTATGGTGAATGGAATGATAAGTATCCCCAAGCAAAGTAGGCACAGGATTCCCAATCATGAAAATCCGAATAGCATTAACATCGACAAAGTTGTCAATGTTGGGAAAGAGTATCAAACCATAGATGAGCAAGGCCAGAAATGTCTCAAAAGCAATCATACTTCCTTTACTAGCTCTTTCAATTCCTTTGCACTTGAATTTCTGAAAGTGTACTTCTTGATGCTTCTCTTTTGATCCATGGTACCTGTGATGTTTACAAAAAAATGTCTCTAAGTTCCTTGAAAACCATTTGTAAAGGACATTTTTTTTTATGAATGCATGAATGCATGGTTTATGCATCAATCACAATCAAGAGCACACAAGATCACATCAAATCACACAAAATCAAACAGTCCAGGTTCAAAGGTTCGACGTCACGAGCATGGAGGCATGGGTCTACCCATCCCACAAGGTGTGTTCTAAGGAATTTTGTACCTGCCAATCGGGTTCTACAAAGGATCCCATAGTTTTCAATCTTCTATCGGATATTATCGGCACGCACAATTGCTCATGGACGCCAACAATATGCCTAAAAAGACCTCGTCTGAGCGTAGTATCGCATGACAACAAGCTCAAATTGGTACTTGATCTTGTTTCTGCACTACATCCTAAAAAGGCTTAGATTGGTTAAAAGGGGTTCTAGGCCATTCAGCTTCTACGGACACTCACTATTGAAAGTAATAGCGTCATCACGATGGTTCGTAACAACCTCTACTACCTTCCATGAGGCCTCCACTGATTGGGGTTCCACCATATGACGCTCATGGTAAGGATTGCTCCTGAAATGCGACTATTGGTCTTACCACCTCCTATCTCAAGTTACTCACCAAAGTTCGGGTTAGAACTTTATCTCATCACAGAGGAACCATCGAGCACCAAAAAGAAAAAAATAAAATAGACAAACAAAGCACACAACAATATATACAGATAAAAACACACAGATAAACAAAAATAGGCTTAACACACTTAAAAAACTGGGTCCCTAGTGAAGTCGCCTTTTTTCCTGTAGCGGGGAAAATCTGATATAGAAGCCATAGGATCGACTCGAATCAATATTCCGTTTTGAAATCGCCACCGCGCTTTATTTTTTCAAAGGAAAAGGGAAAAGAACGTAAAACCCAAAGTTTTGTTTTTAAAACAAGAAAGAGATCTCAGGTTCGGGTGTTGATTATATGAGGGGAAGGTTTAAAGCACCCCTCATATCCGTGGTACTCCACGGGAACCTTTTTGAAAATCTGTGTTGTGTGTGTGCTAAAAAAGAGTTTGTTTTATTTTTAAAATAAGCTCGGCAAAGCGTTAAGCCTTGGGCCTACATACCTCCTCGGTGCAATGGAGAAGTCAGAGCTAATGTAGTTCCGCTTTTGGGAAAAACGTTTTTAAAACGAATAAACACTTTGTTGTCGTCGGAGAGAAATACTCAGCCATTGATCTTGAGCATGAGAATAAACAAGTTCTTTGCATCGCAAATGAAAGAAGGGCTCCAACTCGGATAAAATCAACGAGTATGTCACTAGCTCTCTCACGCGGAAAAGATCTCGTTATTATCAATCAATTTCAAAATCGTGGGGTATAACCACTCGTTTCGACAATTAACGATGTCTAAACTTTTGAAGAAAAAGCCACTAAGGGCGAAAGATATTTTTAAGAAAAAAAGGTTTTGAAAAGATTGCAAACATAAGAATATTTTGGAAAAAGGGAGAAGATTTTGAAAATTTAAGAATGGGAGGAGATGAAGAGGCTAACCTAGTGCATAAAATAAAAGCTAACGAAAGAAACGGTCTAACCAAATAAGAAGCCAACACTTGACATTAAGAGCCAAGGTAGTTTTCCCATCCTTTGGATTTATCAATACCAACACATTAACACTTGGGGATCCAGATGAACTTATTACCTTAGCACCACTTTGCATTAAGCACATTAAGAATTCTGACGAAAATCGGGCAGAGTAACGGCTGTTTTTGGGTAAAATCCTTATCTCAATGCCTTGGAATTAACCATCAAGGGCTTTCAAGGAAATACCTGCACACATAAACAGACAACAATTCAATGCCAGACAGACAGAATAACAGCAGAGTAATAACAGAAAGGGTCCAGACGCACTAAGTCCATAAGTCCGAATCTCCAAAATGCTAGGGATAGTAACCAATAGTCCAAAGAGAGCCTTATGTGTTTTTTAGATTTTGGTTGTTTATTAGTGTTTTAGCATAAAAGTAAAGTATGGTCCAAGTGGACAAAAGAAAAATAGCGGAAACATAAACATACGTCCAAGTGGACAAAGAGAAAATGACGGAATGTAAATATGATGAAATGATAAAATAAAGCGATAAAGCGAGAAATATAAAGAGTAATATAGTAAATGGCGGAAATTAAAGTTAGTTGTTAGATGTTAAAGATAACCATCTTGAAACTTGTCAAGTATGTTATCAAAGTTAGTAATGAAGATCGATGGTGAGTGAAGGATGTACTCGGATTTAAATTCAATGGAAACTTGTCAGAAGCTTGATAAAATCATAGCGACTACACGACAAATTTCCATAAGTCATAAATCAACCGCATACAATTCTCTTCCATATTTGATCTTTTGGATTCAGAACACGAAATATTGCGCTATGTTAAGCAGATCGCCAAGTGATTTATGTAGAAATCACCCTACAACGAGGTCGGTCAAAACTTTATGTGCTAATGCATGCGAGAAGAACGATATGTAGATCGCCTTCCGAAAGCAATACCGCACGAAAAGAAAATAGGTAACGATCTAGTCTTTACTAAGAATCCATAAGAATTCTCAAAGTATTAAGACTTTCATCGATCAAAAGAAAAAAAGGAGAAGAAGAAGAAGATAAAATGCATAAAGGTAATCAACTCACACTATCATTAATATCATTCATCTAATATTATGGATTTGGTTCTTTCAAACCTATCAACATCCTAGATCCAATGATATTAATGAAATGGAGGAAGAAGAATAAAATTCACAAAAAGATAATCAACTCACACTATCATTTATATCATTCATCTAATATTATGGATTAGGTCATTTCAAACCTATCAACATCCTAGATCCAATGATATTAATGAAGTGGAGGAAGTAGGAAACCAAAACAAGCATAAAAAAGGCAAACAAACCACATTCTGCCAGCAGGAAATCGATTTCATGCAGGGGAAATCGATTTCCATAGTGCAGTTTTCAAAAAAACAAGTTACGCTCAGCAGGAAATCGATTTCAACCTTAAGGAAATCGATTTGCTCAGTGTAAAATCCAGCAAAAACAGCATTTAAAGGCATAAAACTTGACTTGAACAAATATACAAACACCTTATGATCAAACATCAACTGGAGCACGAATTTTCCATCAAATCACCATCAAATAGCACCAATATAGCATCAAAGATGCATTGAACACAAGCAACAAAGGATCACATTATGATATACAAAAAGGATGAAGAAAATTACCAAATCTTGAACAAAACTTAGATCTACTTCAAGAATCACCAACACAAATCTTGATCTCTCAACAATTGAAGAAAAAGAGTGAAATGAATGGTGGCTTAGCTCAAAGTTTGTGAGGTTCAAGATGTGACTCACAAACTTTATGAAAGAACAAAGAGCTTTGGTGAATTTGGTAGGGATGAGGAGAGAAATTGCAAGGGGTTTTTTTGGCTCTCAAAGCTTGATAAATGAGAGAGTAGAGGGCTCTATTTATAGGATGAGAGCAAGAGTAGTGGCAATTTGGTCTTTTTGCATTTGGTAATTAGCTTGTGTTTAATTGGTAATTAAAGTGGTATTTAAATGGTAAGAAATGGTAAAATGAGGTTTAAGTGGGTTTAATGAAGGGATTAATTTTGATGAGGTGGAAAATTGGTAAAATGATCAAATAAAAAGGTGCCAAAATGATGTCAAGCTTCCCTCCTTATATTTTTTGAATTTTGCCTTAAGGAAATCGATTTCCTCAGGAGTGAAATCGATTTCACTCTGTTCCAGAAGAGAAATTGGCGCAAAATACACTAGGGAAATCGATTTACCCAGGAGGGAAATCGATTTCATGCTGTCCAGAATGTGATTTTGTTGAAGATTGCTGCAGGGAAATCGATTTACCAATTAGGGAAATCGATTTCATCAGTCAAAAATGTGAAAAATGCCTTGTTTATTGCATGTCTTGGCTTGGTACCTACAAAACAAAAGCCTACAAAGAAACAAAGCAATATTTTTGGTATTTGGGTTAGTATAATATGCATACAAGGTAAACAATCATTGGTGCTTGATGGTCTCTCTTATTGATGAGGTGAGTGCAACACCATATACAAACTTCCAAGTGAAGCTCTTGATTAGTGATTGAGATATGAAATGATATAGGATCTTAGGGTCAAAAATTGGGGTATGACACATATTACACAAAGTTTTTCTTTCTAATAAGACAAAAAGAAATGATTGTTATTCCTCTTGCCTCCTTAAGTGACCAATAGAAACCAATAATTCCAAAAAATGCCTTTTTGCTGTCTTTCACGCCACCTTCACACATGCCTCTCAAAAGTCAGATTTGGAACTAAAACACGCTGGCAAGATTTTCCTCAGTTCGTAGCGCCAACATGAGGACGCGGCGCAAACAGAGTGAATTTCCACTTTTTGGCTTGATTTCTTGATTCTCTTGCTCGGCTCATTCTTTGTCATTCCAATCCACAGCTTCTTGAAGTAGAATTTTACAAAACTAACAAAAAGAGTGAAATACCTACTCGACTAAAATTAGAACGAAGAATAATTGCATAACGCCTATTATGTGATTAAAAACATATGATTTGAATAGAAATTGGTTAAAAGGGACCAATAAAAAGATGCGAATTTTACTACTATTTGGTCCCTAACACTTGTACAAAGCCCAAGGTTGAGGCTGACTTTTGAAGAAAGATTTATCAGTGTGGGATCTTTGGCTCAGAGGGAATTTTGATTCTGTTGAGGATTATTTTAAGGGTTGACCCTACTGAAGATGGTGCTCTTGTTAAACACGAATTGATGAGTGAAAGACCCAGGTTTGAATATTGACTCTGCTGGTATTTTTGAGTGGTTGACCTAAAGTAGACTCTATAGGGGAATTTGTTTTCTTACTGACTGAGACTGGTGATATTATCTTTTTAAGAATTGAATTTTTTGAAGCTAATCCTTTCCAGGAAATTTGGATTTTTAAAGGAGTGATTTTGGAGGCTAACCCTTTCCATGGGTTTTACTCTGCTGGAGAGTTTGTCTTTTGAAAGAATGAATGGAGGTTGACCCTTTCTAGGGGTTTTTGTTAAAATGAAAGAATGATTGGAGGTTGACCCTTTCCATGGGTTTTTGTTAAAAAAATGTGAGAAGTGATTGGAGGCTGACCCTTTTCAGAGGTTTTTGGCAGAATGATTACTATTTGAGACTTCTTGTTTAAAGCCCAAGATTAAGGCTCACATTGACTGAGGATAAGGAACCTAGACTCTCCAAAGGAAAATTAATAAAGATAAGGGTTACAGAGACTGTCCATGTCTCTCATTTCAAAAGGTGTGCTCAATACTGAGATTGAGGCATTCTTAGCTTGTTTAAAGTCTGGTTTTAAGAATGGAATAAACTCACCAGGATAGGCTAAGAGGTGACTAAAGACATGTTCCTATGTTTATAAGAAACCAGATGGGTCCTTCTATACAAGCTCAAGAGGAAGCTGGGAATGCTTTTAAGAAGCCTGTGGGTCCTTGTACAAATCCCAAGAGGAGGCTAATCGAGGGTCATCGAGGGTCCTTGTTATAGCACAAGAGAAAGCTATGTGGTTTTGAACTTAATCTGGCTCAAAGCAAATGGGTAAGAGGTTTCACCGGTAATAATTCCTCTTGGGTGGGTGGATCCTATTTTGGGTTCTAAGGCTTTTTCAAGATGTTTCACCGGGAATAATTCATCTTGAAGGTTTGAACTAAAGATCTCTAATTAGGAAAGAGCCTTCACCGGGAAGACATTCTCAATCCTAGGCCATATTCCTATAATATATATATATATATATATATATATATATATATATATATATATATATATATATATATATATATATATATAGTTAAACTGTCCTAAGGTTTGCACTCAGACGTAGTCTTAAACAATATATATACAGTTTATATTTGACAGTAATTTAAACAAAGACTGTAAATTGAAAGCTTGTAAAGCCTAACCTGGATGGAGTGGAGGCCTTTGAAGATGTATGTACAAAGCCTCACCAGCAATTTGGTTGTTTATTGATAATAGTTGAATATTTATTATAAATAGTTAAAGGTTTTTGAAAACAGAAGAAATGAAGATGGACATAGGTCACATAGGTATCTGAAGAGTTTCACCGGGAATAATGCCCTTCAAATACCAGAAGAATGTTTTGAAAACAGAGAGAAGATTTTGTAAATACAGTTTTGAAAACAAACTAAGAAAAGAAAAAGGTGCTGGGACTTACACTTTATTAGAGGCCCAATAGAAATTGATTTACTGTTTATGAAAAACAGTTGAAAAAGATTTGAAATGATACAAGGTTTTGTTGTCTCAAAACCTTGGTCGTCTGTTTAATTAAAGTTTGAAAACAGTTTTGAAAATTGACAAAGTCAACTTAATTAGGGTAAAGACAAAGTCTATACCTAATTAAGACCTACAAGATTAGGGTTTTATCACAAAAATATTTACAAGAGGTTAGGTTTTGAAAATCAAGAGAAAACTATATTTAAATTATTTTTTAATACTTAAAAATATGTTATTTTAAACCTAATAAAAATATATCAAATAAATAATATTTTTTGTGATTTTTTTATTATTCATAAAATAGATATGTTAAATGATAAGTGTGTGAAAAATCAAAAAGAAATGATTTAATTTGATTGGTTAATTTGTTGTGTGAAGTTGTAAGGAGAATGAAGAATAAGAGTAGTAAAAAAATGGTTTTGGCCTCACCATGGTTTGAACCCACGCCCTTGAAGCCAGTACTCAAAACACACACCAACCAGCCAACGCGCGCTTGGTGTCATAGTGGTGACTCCAATGCAATACATATGTTGCTTAAGTGCATAGAGAAATAAAGAAAATAAAATCAAAAGATTTGGGGCGAGGGGGATTCGAACCCCAGACCTTGGGCACGCGCAACACACAAACTCTCTTTACCTCTGGGCTATAACGATGTATTCGTTATATGAATACCTTGCACTAAATATATTTTAAACTTGACCAGGAATGCTTGAAAATGGCGCGCCAACTGCCATCTTCCTCTTCAACCTCTAGCTCTTGGATTTTTGAATTTCCAGATCTCTCAATTGTCAACCAATGGCCAAGGTGTAAACATGAAACTTGTTCTAAATTCACTCACGATTCTAAATATTTAGCTAACACAGATTTATATTAACTACATCTAACTAATTGAATAAAAAACGTGAAGAACCCTAAAACATAAAAAATCAAACTAAATGACTATACTGAAAGATAAATAGATGAAGATAGAGGGTTTTTAATCCTCTGATGATGCTGAATGAAATGATATCTAGTTTTATCACAAAGAGTGCTTAAATTAAAGAGGTGGAGTTCAAAAACTTACCTCTGAAACTGAAGGTCGTGTGAATGATGGAGAGCTTTTGGCCTTGAGTGAATGATTGCAAAAGCTTCCTGGGACCTTGTTGATGCTATCTGGGCACTTGGATTACTTTGAAAACCTTTGAAATGATCTACCCGACCCCTCTTGCTTGAGCTTCAAGTAGAAATGGAAGATGGTGATTCTGCACTTACAGATGAGCTGCGACCATCCGGATAGCTTCACTACACCCTATGGAATGTGTCTGAATGCTTAGACTTGCTTGACACCTCCTGAATTGATCTACAGACCTCCAACTGACTCTTCTCCAAAGTGAAAGTGAAGATGGTGTTCTTTCACTTACAAAAGTGATCCAGGTGTTTGGATCACTTCCAATGAACCTCCTTGAGTTGTTAGAGTGCTTACTTTCAAAAGAAAAGCTCTGGTTTGAAGAATTTGATTCTTCTTGCCAAAGAACTTTTGAAAACCATAAGCATGAGGGAAAGAAAGAGAAATCAAGGAATAGAGTTGCTTTAGTGTGAATTATATCAAGGATAGCACTTATATTTATAGGCAAAGAGCTCAGAGTAGTTTGAGAGAGTGAGCTTGCTTAGTGAAGTAAGTTTGGTTTCTTAAGCATGAAGAAAATTCAAAGAATATCAAGATGTGATCATTGCATTTTCGAGCTAGTTCCCTATCCCTTGATCTCTTATGATCTTAGGGAACATTTCTGATCCAGAGTGTGATCCAATTGGTTGGTGAGAAGATTCCTTTGGTGATTCATCCATTTGCCATAAATTCCCAAATGTAATCATTACATAATCACATGTTCTTAATTTGGGAATATTCTCCAATCCTCATGCCATGGTGAAAATGAATGCATGGCATCTTTTCTTATGTGTTATGGGTCTTGTAACATCCATTAGTGAAGTTATTTGCACAAGTTTGCAAAGTTTCAAAATGGTACATGACCTATAATTTCACTTCATGAGCCCTACTTTGAACAAGCATATCTCTTAGCTAAAAATGAATTTGGAGAAGGTTGAACAAAATTTGGAAAGCCCTTGACATGTACTTCAATTCATTAGTTTTGACTTTCTTCAGAATCATTTGGGAAATTTGTGAAAAAAGGGCTTAAAGTGAAAACTAAGTCAAAAACACTTAGAATTTTTTCTAAGTTTTTATGAGCTATAACTTCCAAAGCCTAAATTTCTCAAATAATTAATCTCTTGAAAAAAATTGTAATGTAAGGAGTTGTTTTATTTCATGAGATCTACAACTTTCATGTTGGAAGTTTTTTGAGTTGTGTAGGTGAAATTTTGAGATCCATGAACTAGGTCAAAATGTACTATTTTGACTTTTTGTTGACTTTTTGATCCTTGATGAATTTTCTTGATTTTCTTTTGGCCAAGTGACATCAATAATCATATATTAATGATATTGGTCCTTAAAAGTCATGGTTTAGCCAAAAACCTTAAAAGTCAAAGGTGGTCTTGTACATTTGACTTTTTCCAGATGAAGTGAAATTTTGGACTTTTGTGTTGAATCAAGCTCTCCTCCTCAAATGGATGATATGAATGGATTATATTGAGTTAATAGAAGTTCTTGAGCCATGTTTTAAATTGTGTAGGTAAATTAGGTCAAAAACCCTAATTGTCGACCAGATGCAGTTGATGACTGTAGATCATGAATTGAGGTACAATGCTAAATGGATGTTGTTATGGGGATCATTTGAAGATGATTGAATCCTTTGAGTGATATCATGGAGCTTTTTAGGGTTTCCCAAATGTGGTCCCTAACTGCAGTCCTTGATGGGCTCAAAACCCTAGATTAGTGAACTAAGAAAGCCTGAGTCTTGATGACTGGTGTCTAATCAATCATAGATAAATTAATGAACCATTTGAGTCATGTGATTGTATTAGAGGTTATTCTCTCATTGATTGATCCTTTTCCTGAGCTCTTCTATCTTTGAACATCCTCGATTAAGTATCATATGAATAGGTCACTGCTCTGAGTACCTATCTTGAATTTGATGAGATGTTTGGAGCTATGACATCTCAGGGGGGGTCAAAATCAGGGTATATGAAAATATGCTCAAATGATTCCCCCTTGTCAAAATCAAAGTCCAAAAGTGGCTCAATTCAAGATCAACAACTCTCAATCTCATCTGATGCTAAAATTAGGGTTTTTGACCTAATTCATCTGGAGAGTTGACTTTTTATCAGGACATGACTCCATGACTCAAACCATGATTCAAGGACCTCCAATTATTCATTATGAACCACTCAGATCATTTATTTAAAGAGAAGATCCTGATTCAAATGAAATCCACAAAAAACAATTCATCAAGAAAAAGTCAAATGTTCAATACTGTCTTTGACTTTTGGGAAATTTGGTCAACTATGGACTTTTGAAGATAAAAATCATTAGCATATGATTATTTGAGTCATTTGATAAACAGAAATCAAGAAAATCAATCAAGAATAAAAATTTAATAAATGTAAAAGTTGGTAGATTTCAAAGACTCAGAATTTTTTTTAGTGTTTTCAAGCTTTTAGCCATAACTTCATGCACAAGTAACTTCAAAATCCACGAAGAAACTGAAAAATCTTCCAACATGAAAGTTGTGGATCTTTATCAAAGCTATAACTTTGTCACAGATAACTTTTTTCCAAAAGATCAACCATTTGAGAGATATGAACTCATGAAAATCTGTCCAAGACTTGGCAAAATTTCAAAGAGTTTTTAACCTAATTTTTCATTAATTTTATGGACATTTTTCACCAAGATGGAAGATGAATTTGGGGAAACACCAAACAAGGGAACTGAAGAGCATTATTAGAGCTTTCCAAAGAGTACTCAAACACCTCCATAGCATATGTGGTTTGAGAGATTCGAATTAAAGAAGATGGATTCAAGCAAGTTGGATTTCAAGCCATTTAAACATTAACAACTTCATGATACACTTCACTATGCAAAGAGATTCCCATTTTCGGTACCATTAGCTTGTAGATCTCACCATAATCAAGTGTTTACATAGCTGATTGAGTCATTATCCAATTGATTCAAGCATTGTCCACCCTAGTTTTCCATTAATGGCACAAAGGCACCATTGCCATTCTCATGAAGCAATGCTTTTTATTTTGTTAATGCATTGAGCTCCCAACTTGTTTCCATATGAGAACAAGAAAGCATACAGGTATCAAGCAACCTCTCTACATCCAACAACTTCATAAACATGCTTGTACTTGCATATTTGAACCACCGTGTCGCTACCGCGAAAAATGGAACCAGAGTCGCCACTAATATATTCATCCCATCGTGGGAAAGGAATATCATAAACCTAACTCGAAACAAGAACAAAAGTATTTCGATCAGAAAACATGGCACGGGACTCGGTTACGCAAGGGGAAGGTGCTAGTACCCCTCAAGCCCATCGTACTCGATGGTATCCACCTATGTTTGTTTCTATCTAAAGGGTGTATCTATCACCAATGCAATGCATGATTAAACTTAGAGTTTTTTAATAATTATTGTGCTCGTTAGAGTTGCCTCTATGCCTACGTATCCTCTTAAGAAGAATCAGAGTGCCTTAGTTCAGCTCAAGATTTTCTATGTTTTTTACGGTTTTTTGGTATTTTTTAGTGAACAGTTACAACACACGCCGCCGCTCGACCTTTGGAGACTTACGCAGGGAATGAAGTGGAAGTAACATGCTCTTAAAAGTAAAACAAAAGTATGTAGAGCTTCTCGAGTAAACCTTAAACAAGGAAGACCCGATCAACTCTGGGTTTGTGTTTTTTTAGGTTTAGGAATCTCCACTCAAGTGATCCCCTTAAACAAGAGGTACGAGAGTTTCTATTCCTTTTATTATATTTTAATATTCATTAATGTTTTATTATGTTTTATTGATTTTTGTTTGTTATGCAAAAGGGAAACAAATATTTCTAACCTAATACTAACATACAAATGGCCCTAAGGTCAAGGATAGGGGATCTCTACCTATGTTATCATGCATAGACTACAACCTAAGTTGTTCTATATGACTCATCTTAATGATGATTGAAGTCACCACCCTAAGGGAACATGCAAAGCAAATGGCAAGATTAAAGAAATTGAAACTCATGGTTGGTGACTTAATGAAGTCCCTAATCAAGTCTACTCCTTAGAGAGACTACACACAATGAATCCCAAGAGAAAACAATCCACAAAGGTGGAGGAAGAACAAACAATCGTCACCTCTTAAACTAACAACAATCAAAGCATGAAAGAAGAGGCAAAGCATGAAAATGGGGGAAGTAGCAAAAAAAGGAATTTAATGTCCTAAATAAAATACAAAAACATCATGGTATCTTACAAAAATATCCACAAGAAGTTACCAAAGTATCGCATGAATCGTTACTTAACAATTAGCGAACAAACATCAATTAGTCAAGACAAAAACAAATGAACACATGACCTAAGCTTGATGTCAGTAGGACAACATTTCATTTATTGGTCTAAGACCTTATACCAAACTATGTTAATCAATTAGCTTGAAGCAACACAAAGTTCTAACGAAAACCAAACAAAACTAGGTCAAAACTAGCTAGTAAGTTCAAATTATGAATGAAGTTAGAAAAATGTAATCAAATGATGGAAGTCAGTAGCTAATAACCTCTAAGAGGTTTCCAAACAATCATGGAATCAAGTCAAGAAGTCTCATACAAAATTTACAAGTCAAATGCAAAAATCACGACACAATCGTTAACAACATAGCAAGTATTTACACATGGAAAGGACAATTCAAGAAAATAGTAAGAAATGATTTAAAAATTCCAACTCCAGGTTTTAAGACCTCTACACATCTCTAATTATATGTACAAAAAGAACCTAAGGCTATTTCATAAAATCAAGCCAAGTTATAGGTCAAATTCACATGGTTAAACACTTAGAAACACACACTAATCGGGTAGAGAAAACCTAATGAAAATCTGATCAAAACATGGAATTGGACCTTTATTTTTTATACACATTATGACATGTGAGTCTACTGATTCCAAACAAAAAATTGACAGTTAAATTCTATTCCTAAGATATTTAACCAAATTAATTTGTAAAACATAGCAAACATAAAAAGAAAATAAACACATGTGAGGAAAAGATTTATCAAAAATAGTAAATTAAATTCTAAAAATCTACAAAAAAATACTAAAATTACCTAAACACATTAAAATGTCTAAAACATATTTTTATTATTTTTTTATTTCAGGAAAAACTGGTTTATGAATTAAAAGTTGGAGAGAAAACAAAATTGAAATAAAAAGAATTTAAAAGCACATAGGGGGTGAGCAAGCAATTATTGATGAACTGGAATCTCCTTATTGGCGCGTTGGGCCCAAGGAACAGGGGGTGTGGAAAGCAAAATATTGTTAGATCCCAAGAGCTTGTAGTCCACATTACCTAACATGTCATTTTTATTATCCATTTTTTTGTTTCAATTATTTAATCAACATGCAGTATTATTATGTGAAAATATATT
Organism: Vicia villosa; assembly: GCF_029867415.1. Classification (NCBI taxonomy): domain Eukaryota; kingdom Viridiplantae; phylum Streptophyta; class Magnoliopsida; order Fabales; family Fabaceae; genus Vicia; species Vicia villosa. The sequence continues at coordinate 75,072,877 of NC_081181.1, read as the reverse complement.
ATGGTGTAACGTGAATTTATGACACTCAAATCAATTGGTCATGGTTACTTAAATGAGAAAAAGACAAACTAAAGATCAACCAATTAGAATCCTACAACGCACAAGCCAATGATATGAGTAAGACAAAAGAACACAAAATAATGGGAAGTGGACCAGTGGTGACACGCCACGTATGCAGGTTGGGAAAATACCATGAAGAACCAAACCGGCACAGGGTCTCTATTCCGTCATCTTCTCCGGCGACTAGGGGTGTGTAAAAAAACCGGTTATTATTAACCGAATTGGTATCCAAATTGTTCCACTTTTTAAAACCTAATCCAAATGCTAAAATATAAAAGCGGGTATCCATTTTGTTATCCAAATATAAACTGGTTTCCATAATAATAATGTGGTTTAGTTATTGGGTATCCAAATTTTATTATGTATTAAATTTATATGTTTTTGTCTTTTTCATGGTTCACCATAAACACATTATAATAAAAGTCAAATTTCTCTAATAACAATTTATTAATAAATTCTGAATTTAACGATTAATTGATTAATCTGTACGGTTGGTAAGTTTTCTTTACTCAATTCCTTCATTCCAATACGTGATTGTTGTTTAAGATGATTATCATACTCATAGATATCTTATATTCATATAGCTGCAAGTGTCATAGATTTGTAATTCAAGTTGGAGTTTTAGTTTGAATTTGAAGCGTTTTTGAATGAATTCAATACAGTGATGAAATTCATTTTGTTTTGAGAGTGAAAAATCATTTAATACCATTGTTAGAGAAACCTATTAGTGTCAATTGTAGACCCCAAATTTAGATTTATACAGATATGAATATCATGTCCAATACAATAACGAAGATAGATTAGAATTTATTCATACAATAAATATTAACTAATCCGGAATTGCATAAAATTGGTTTTCTTTTTAAGAAAATAAAAATTTGGTTTTAGAAAAAACCGGTTTAAAACTGTTTATTTTGTTATAACTGGTTTTTGTGAGAAACCGGTTTAAAACTGAACCGATCCATATATAAACCGGTTTTTAAAAATTAAACCGGTTTTAATAAAACAGTTTTAATATCTAAACCAAACCATATATATGGTTCAATTTGGTTTGGTTATTGATCCATGCACACCCCTACTGACGACCTCACCACGCCGGAGATCCTCCAAATGCCCAGAAATCAATAATAATAACGTCACTCCACTCGAATTTTCGCCCTCGTTCCAAATCCGCCCTCGTTTTTCATGGATTCCTCATCTAAGTCACTAACTGAGCACGTTTCAAGAAACCCTAACTCCTAGAAAACATGCTAAAACCACATCTATGCATATCAGTGTGTTCACATTCGCGTATGGAGTTCAAATACGATACCAAAGCACAACCGAACCTTAACCAATACCATACATCTGAAGCAAATCAGAAAACTGCAAAAAGCAATATGCAACATACAACACCACATACATGTGAGTCTAACTCCAGCCTCCCGGTGTAAGGAGCATGCACCAAATGCATATGAACCTAAACATATTTCTAGAATGCTAAGAAGTTTTAGTGACTTACTTGTTCACGTTCTTGAATCCAAAATTGCAGAGAAACGCCACGCTTTTTTGAAGGAGATGGCTGTGATGCGTGCTTGCCAATATCAACAACGTCGGCCGATTTCTGAGAAATATACTCAGAAATCTCGTGGAGATCTTGAGCTCAGAACTTTATCGCAATGTGGTGATGAAACTATACAAGATGATGATGAACGGATGAGGATGATGACCACGGTTTGATGGAGAGGGGATGAAGCTCGCAGTGAGGTTGTTGTTTAAGATGAGAGAGTGATTAGAGCTTTTTGGTAGTGGTGATGAAGATCAATGGAGTGTGATTGTTGAGAAGTTTGTTAAAGATGTAACAAACTTTTTGGAGGGTGAATGGAGAGAGAAGTGAGAGAGAAGGGAATGGTGGGAGAGTGAAAACTGAGAAAAATGGACCGTGTTCAGAAAAAAAGTGAGAGCTTTTCTTATATAATGGGGTTCATATGGTGTAGCATGGGTTTGAAAGTAGTGTAGTATTTCCATGACACTTAATGAACAAGTTTGTACAATTGAGGTAGGTTCTCTTGCTTGCTTTCACATGTATAGCATAATGCATAGCCCAGCTAGGAAAGAATATTTCTGGTGTGGGAATGCTGCAAAATGCTATAAGCTAGTGCCTGGTGCGCGCGTTACTTAGATTAGACATGGCATTTTGGCTAAAACGTGACTTGACTAGTGCACCACTTTAGGTGCCTCTATCTCGGTCCACACATATTCAAAATTTGTAATCTTGAGCTCACTAGGTATAGGACATGGCAAAGAGTGATTTAATATCAATTTTGAACCATATGAAGACTCATAGATCCTTAAAATTGACATTCAAAATGGCACGCCACGTATTTGTCAAAATGGACGCGTATGCCCTATGAACCTGGCCCAGCTAGCCATGCAGTAGTAACTTGATGAGGGCATGACTTTAAGGTTTCATAAATGATTCAATACACACCCAATTTGCTTGATTCTTGGTTTATTGGATAGAGGGCATGGAAAAGAGTAGAAAGGCCTCAAGAACGCCTTCAAAAGATCTTCAGAATTCCCTGAAATTCAATTGGAAAATGGCATGCCACGTGTTTGATCGAATGCATCACGCTGCCCATAATTTTACCCTGCTAATATGACTTGCTTCAAATGGAAAATCTCAACTTCACATCTTAATAACTCTTTAACCAAGCTCCCAATGGAAAAGTGTCTAACTACAAAGTTGTTCTCCTCCATGAGAGGAACAACTTTGATATTAGAAATTTGTCTAACAAATGTCTTCTGCCACGTGTAATCATGGATTGAAGTTGACTGTTCACCCAATTCCAAAAGCCTCAAAAAATTTCTAAGTGTTGGAATTTTCTTTTTTTTTGGAAATTTTGTCAAACTCTAGATTTTATTTATTTTTTGATTTTCTTTGACCGGTTTTCCACCAAAAGTCAATATCTGACAGTGGACTCTGATTTAGACTAAAAGTCAGCATTTCCTGATTTTCCTGCTTCCAGATGAATTTGCCGATTAATCAGTTTTCAATCAAGTTCTCAATCAGTTTTCAATCAACACAAATCCACTGAATATTTCTTCAAGGCAACCGTATTTTCATACTCAAAATTCATCTTCTGATTAAATGTTGACCAAAAAGCCAACTGTGTTGACTTTGGTCAAAAAACTTGATTGGGAAGACCAGATGAATTTCAAGCCTATATTCTTAAATCAATGCCTTGAGTTGAAGCTTGTGAAACCCTAATTTCAGGAGGACTTCAGTGGGGTTAATGCCATGTAATTAGACTTCAAATCTTCTTTTATTTCTTATCAGGAATTTCTTCTGCAGAAGCTCTTTTCATATCACTTTTGAATAGTAACCATGATATAGATGAATGTAATGGATGAATGTCTTAGATGAAGTATGCACATGGATGTCATACGAAAGCCAATTGGGTAATAAAGAAGTGGGCAAATTTTGGGGTGCAACACACCATTTCACACAACTTTGCTTTTAGATCCAAACCATAAACTTGCATTTCAAATTTTTGGATGCTCTAAGTTATCAAATCAGTTTCCTATAAATAGAGAAGCCATCTGCACTTCAAACACACCAGTTCACAGCATAGAAACACCTCAAATCTCTCTCAAATTCCGAATTGGTCAAAAACTCCATTTTTGAGCTTTGAAGTCCATAACTTCGAAACTCTTATCTCTTGAAACCCTTTGATAAATTAATGACTCAAACACCTTCTATATAGCATGTAGACACTTCTAAATGCATTAGAATCCAACTGAAATGTAACACTCCAAATCTACCCGGTAATTATAACAAAAATCAGAGTTATAAAAGTTTAACCAACAAACGGGGTGTCACACTTCATATTAAATCATACATCATATAACAACCTGCTAATTTTATTTTAATCGATACATAACACTTCACCTTCGGATGAAACGACACGTCATTCTTTAATCTTTGTAAACCAAACAACATTATATTAATTATGCAGCGGAATCACAATATTCAATTTTAATTCATATATCATCTTGTTCAATTAAAACAACTTGAAAACATCATGGAACTTCTTAAAATTCAACTCAAAATTCAGCAATGCAAAACAAAGACATCATCTACTAATTTATCGTTCATCCCCCCATGTGCTACGTATCAGAGCGACAACACCAACTCGAACTCGCGACACTAAATCTTCATTACTGTAAATCACTTGCACGTTAACAGTATAAAGGTAACGGCAAAACAAAAGAAATGGGTGAGATATCTAACCGTATAAATAAAGTTATGATAAACAGTATATTAGAGTTAGAAATCATAAAATCATCACTTCGCAGTATAATTGTTACAATTCACTTCACATCATCGTTTCACCCAAAGGGTTCATTCCACAATACAATTCGCACAAATACATCGTCATAATTCAAGTCATGCATCAAGTCACGACACATCACAATTAAATCACACTTATGCAATATAGAATGCGACACTAATAATGCATATGCATGTGGTACCGAAGACTTCATCCCCCATTGTCAATTGCAAGTTTATAGAGGCATCAAAAACAGGCATAAGCTTTCGTCAGTGTTTGCCAATCCAGGCCGTCACCAAATGAAATCATAGGTGACTCAATTAATGCAACACCACAACACATTCGCAACAAAATCGCCACCGAGGCATACACCTATATCACAAATATTACCAATAATTAGAGGTAATTCATCTTCACTTTATTTCCCGCACTTCACGATAATTCAAAAGGTAGTCGCATAGACACATCGCAATATATCAGAACCACCAATCGACGAAAACGATTCAACAACGACAGATCAACACAATTAGTCCACACAATCATCCCAATACATCACAAGGAAAACAACGCTTAACAATATATTTCCCGAAACGGTCCCTCCTAAATATTTATATGTTACTGATGCTATTCTTCTCTATTATTAAAATTTCTCTTGGTATCTTGTGCTACATCTTTGTTGTTTACGTTATGTTAAAGGTACTTGCAATGATAAGCGCAAGACTGTGCTACTAATATTAGCTCTCACTAATATTTTAAAACAAACCCAAACCTGCCACTGGAGTTCCATACTCTTCTATTGTCATTGTGTGAATGGGCGTAAGATGCCATTCAATTATTTTGATAAGATGTTGTAGGGGACGGGCTTGCGGATGCCCTCTGCAAGAGATACTTGTAAGAAGTCTAGAGGGTCATGCTTTCAAAATGTGCACATGATAGGAATGTTTAGAATGTCCAGGGTTCAAACTTCTGGAATGTATATCTGATAAGAATGTCTTAGAAGTCTAGGGGTCAAGTTTCCAGAAAGTGCATCTGTTTGGAATTTTCAGAATTTCCGGGGTTCGAGATTCAAGAACGTATACCTGACGTAGAGTTCAGGCCATTCGGGGTTTAAGCTTCCGGGGTGTAACTTGCATAGATATCAGATCATTTGGGGTTCAGGATTCCAAAACATATATGTCGTGAATTTTAGATCATTCGGGGTTCATGCTTCTGAAACATATCTGGTGTAGATATCAGATCATTCGGGGTTCAGGCTTCCAAAAAATATCTCACAAGATTTCAGATCATTCAGGGCTCAGGCTTCCGAAACATATCTAGCGGGATTTCAGATCATTCGGGGTTCAGGCTTCCGAAACATATTTGGCATAGAGATTCAGATCATCGGGGGTTTAAGCTTCTGGAATGGATTTTTTCCAAGAATATGGGGTTCGAGCTTCTAGATTGTACGTTTGATAGTGATTGTTTGATGATATCTGTCTGACCAGTTGTAATTGTTAGAACAAGATTTGTTCTGATCAATATTCTTAGTTTTGATGATAACAAGTATATGAATTTTATATGAGATAATGTGGTACTCTAATACTATGCAATTTCCGCTTCAGGAATTATATAAAGAGTATGCACAAAATCAGCGCAAGAAGCACTGACTCAGAAGGTTCAGCATGCAACATCAGAACATGGTTTGGCAAGACATCAGAAGATGGTCAAGCAGAATCAGAACATGGGTCTATGGAAGCATCAGAAGAACTTGAGATCAATAGCAGAAGCACTGAAGTTCTCACGGTATCACGCTCAGAAGCACTTCAAGGTCAGAAGACAAGAAGATGCTCTGCACCAAGCTGTTTGACTCTGATGATATTCAAACGTTGTTTACACAAACATCAGATCAGAAGCAAGTACAAGATGGCAGGCTACGCTGACTGACAAAAGGAACGTTAGAAGCTATTAACGGCAACGTCAGTAGACACAGCGGAAACAAGGCTCAAGGTAGTTGACAAAAGAGTGAAACATTAAATGCAATGCTGTACGGATTACGCAAAGCATTAAATGCTCCTAACGGTCATCTTCTCAAAGCGCCTATATATATGAAGTTCTGATGAGAGGCTATGTCACGAATCTTGATAAGAACACTTGCGCATTATACAAAACGCTGTCAAATTCAAAAGCTCTCAAACTTCATCATCAAGCTCACTACATTGCTGTTGTAATATCTTAGTGAGATTTAAGCTTAAACTTAAGAGAAAATCACAGTTGTGATAATAGCTTTATAAGAAGCATTGTAACTCTTAAAAGAATTTGTTTACATTAGGTTGTAAGAACTAGAGTGATGAGGTTGTTGATCAGTATACTCTAGCAACTTTTAGAAGTTGTCTAAGCAGTTTGTTCCTAGAGTGATCAGGTTGTGATCAGGATACTCTAGAAGACTTAGAGTGTTTCTAAGTGGAAAACCATTGTAATCAAGTGTGATTAGTGGATTAAATCCTCAGGTGAGGTAAATCACTCCAAGGGGTTGGACTGGAGTAGTTTAGTTAACAACGAACCAGGATAAAAATCATTGTGCAAATAGTTTTTATCTTACAAGTTTTTAAAGCTACACTTATTCAAACCCCCCCTTTCTAAGTGTTTTTCTATACTTCAATTGGCATCAGAGCGCCGGTTCTAAGGTGCAAGCACTTAACCGTGTTTAGAAAAGATTCAGGAAAAGAAAAACACTTCAGTAAAAGATGGCTGGTGAAGAACTTACATCTACATCTGGCTCTACTGAGCAACATAATGGAAATGGAAACAATGGTTATACTAGACCACCAGTATTTGATGGTGAAAACTTTGAATACTGGAAAGATAAACTTGAAAGTTACTTTCTTGGTCTAGATGGTGAAAGCCACTGGCGTAAGGCTTACAAGGCAAGAAATGGATGATGATCAGAAGAAACAATTCAAAAATCATCATAAATGTAGGACTGTTTTGCTGAATGTTATCTCATGCTGAGTATGAGAAGATATCTAACAGGGAAACTGCCTATGATATATATGAGTCATTAAAAATGACTCATGAAGGAAATGCTCAAGTCAAGGAGACTAAAGCTCTTGCTCTAATCCAGAAATACGAAGCCTTCAAGATGGAGGATGATGAAAACATTGAGAAGATGTTCTCAAGATTTCAAACGCTAACTGCTGGATTAAGAGTTCTGGACAAAGGCTACACCAAGGCTGATCATGTAAAGAAGATCATCAGAAGCTTGCCCAGAAGATGGGGCCCAATGGTGACTGCATTCAAGATTGCAAAGAATCTGAATGAGGTTTCCTTGGAAGAGCTAATCAGTGCCTTGAGAATCCATGAGATAGAGCTGGATGCAAACGAGCCTCAGAAGAAAGGTAAGTCTATTGCATTAAAATCTAATTCTAAAAAATGCACTAACGCTTTTCAGGCTGAAGAAGAAGATTCTGAGGAATCAGAATCAGAAGAAGAAGATGAACTGTCCATGATATCCAGAAGGGTTAGTCAACTCTAGAAAAGCAAGCATAGGAGGTTCAAGAACCTCAGAAGTTCAAAGAAGCCTGAAAAAGAAGAATCTTCTGGTGGCAGAAGATCAGATAAGAAGAAGGTCATCTGCTACAAGTGCAATGAGCCTGGACACTTCAAGAACGAATGTCCAAAACTTCAGAAGGAGAATCCCAAGAAAAAGTTTCATAAGAAGAAAGGTCTTATGGCAACATGGGATGATTCTGAATCGGAATCAGAATCAGACTCTGAAGGAGAGCAAGCCAACTTTGCACTGATGGCCACAGTGGATGATGGATCAGAATCTACATCAGAATCAGATTCTGAAGAGGTATTTTCTGAACTATCTAGAGATGAGTTAGTTTCCAGTTTGACTGAACTTCTGGAACTCAAGGCTCATCTTAGTATCAAATACAAAAAGCTGAAAAAGCAATTTGAATCTGAACTGAAGGAAAAAGTTTTAAAATTATCCAAAGATAGTGGATCTCCTTGTGGATCAGAAAAATCTATTCCTAGTCTCAATCATATTCTGTTTCTGAAGAGCAATGGGTCTGGCACAGAAGATTAGGACATGCTAGTTTGAGAAAGATTTCTCAGATTAACAAACTAAATCTTGTCAGAGGACTTCCTAATCTCAAATACAAATCAGATGCTCTTTGTGAAGCATGTCAGAAGGGCAAGTTCTCCAAACCTGCATTCAAGTCTAAGAATGTTGTCTCTTCCTCAAGGCCGTTAGAACTCTTGCACATTGATCTGTTTGGCCCAGTCAAAACAGCATCTGTCAGAGGGAAGAAATATGGATTAGTCATCGTAGATGATTATAGCCGCTGGACATGGGTAAAGTTCTTAAAACACAAGGATGAGTCTCATTCAGTGTTCTTTGAATTCTGCACTCAGATCCAATCTGAGAAGGAGTGCAAAATCATAAAGGTCAGAAGTGATCATGGTGGCGAATTTGAGAACAAATTCTTTGAGGAGTTCTTCAAAGAAAATGGTATTGCCCATGATTTCTCTTGTCCTAGAACTCCACATCAAAATGGAGTTGTAGAGCGAAAGAATAGGACTCTGCAAGAAATGTCCAGAACCATGATCAATGAGACAGATATGGCTAAGAACTTCTAGGCAGAAGCAATAAACACTGCATGTTATATTCAGAATAGAATCTCTATAAGACCTATTCTAAATAAGACTCCTTATGAATTGTGGAAGAACAGAAAGCCCAACATTTCATATTTTCATCCTTTGGGATGTGTGTGTTTTATTCTGAATACTAAAGATCATCTTGGTAAGTTTGATTCTAAGGCACAAAAATGTTTTCTTCTTGGATATTCTGAACACTCTAAAGGCTATAGAGTATACAATACTGAAACATTGGTTGTAGAAGAATCAATCAATATCAGGTTTGATGATAAGCTTGGTCTTGAAAAGCCAAAGCAGTTTGAGAATTTGGAAAATATAGATATTGACATATCAGAAGCTGTAGAACCAAGAAGCAAAGCTCTAGAAGATCAAGTTGTTGCATCTTTAGAGAATCTCAAAATATTTGAAGAGCCAACAGTCAGAAGATCTTCTAGACTCTCCTCAGCTCATTCAGAAGATGTGATCCTTGGAAAGAAATACGATCCCATCAGAACAAGAGCATTCCTTAAGAACAATGCAGAATGTCAGTTAGGTCTTGTTTCTTTGATCGAGCCAACTTTTGTTGATCAAGCTCTAGAAGATCCAGACTGGATAATTGCCATGCAAGAAGAACTAAATCAGTTTACAAGGAATGACGTATGGGATTTGGTTTCTGGACCAAAAGGATTCAACATCATTGGTACTAAGTGGGTGTTCAGAAACAAGCTTAGTGAGAAGGGAGAAGTGGTAAGAAACAAAGCCAGACTGGTGGCTCAGGGATAGTGTCAGCAAGAAGGGATTGACTATACAAAAAACTTTGCACCAGTGGCCAGGTTCGAATCTATTCGTTTATTAATTTCTTTTGCCACTCAGCACAACATCACTCTGTATCAGATGGATGTTAAGAGTGCCTTCTAAAATGGTTATATAGATGAGGAAGTCTATGTCCACCAACCTCCTGGTTTTGAAGATTCTAAGTCTCCAGAACATGTTTTCAAACTTAAGAAATCATTGTATGGATTGAAGCAAGCTCCCAGAGCTTGGTATGAAAGATTAAGTTCTTTCCTTCTGGACAATGGTTTCACTAGAGGACAAGTGGACACAACTCTTTTCTGTAAAACATCTAAGAAGGATATTTTAATTTGTCAAATTTATGTTGATGATATTATCTTTGGAACATCTAATGCTTCACTTGGAAAGGAGTTTGCTAAGTCTATGCAGGCTGAATTTGAAATGAGTATGATGGGTGAACTCAAGTATTTCCTTGGGATTCAAATCAATCAAACTTCTGATGGAACCTATGCTCATCAAACGAAGTATGTGAAAGAACTTCTGAAGAAGTTTAATTTTTCTGAAAGCAAAGAAGCCAAAACTCCTATGCATCCAACATGTGTTCTAGGTAAGGATGAGGTAAGTAAGAAGGTAGATCAGAAGTTGTACAGAGGTATGATTGGATCTCTTCTATACCTAACTGCTTCTAGACCTGACATTCTATTCAGTGTTTGTTTGTGTGCTAGATTCCAATCAGATCCTAGAGAATCTCACTTAACTGTTGTTAAGAGAATTCTGAGGTATCTGAAAGGTACTACTAATGTTGGTTTAGTCTACAGAAGATCTAAAGAATACAACTTAGTAGGATTCTGTGATGCTGACTATGCTGGAGATAGAATTGAAAGGAAGAGTACTTCTGGAAGCTGTCAATTTCTTGGAAGTCATCTGATCTCCTGGTACAGCAAGAAGCAAGCTACCATAGCTCTCTCAACAACAGAAGCAGAATATGTTGTTGCTGCTGGGTGTAGCACACAAATGCTCTGGATGAAAAGTCATCTAGAAGATTATCAGATATATGAGAGTAACATTCCTATTATCTGTGACAATACTTCTGCTATATGTTTATCTAAGAATCCTATCTTACATTCTAAAGCTAAACATATTGAGATTAAACATCATTTTATGAGGGACTATGTTCAGAAGGGTGTTCTTTCCTTGAACTTTGTGGATACAGACCATCAATGGGCTGATATCTTTACAAAACCCCTTGCTGAAGATAGGTTTAAGTTCATTCTGAAGAATATTAGTATGGACTTATGCCCAGAATGAGAAGATGAGAAAATCTTTGTATGAATAACTTCTGAAATGTGTTAGGACTAGGCAGCTATAAGAAGTTCTGATGATGATCAATTAGAAGTTCTGATTCTATTATTACTAACGTTTTATTATCTAAGTTGATTCATAAGCTCTTTTAAAGTAAAACAGCTGTCACCAGTCTTTCCAAAAAATGAACACGTGTTCACTATTTTTGGACAAGCATGCATGCAGTTGAGGAGACGCCGCCCTAGGTAACTGTGCAAATCATTTCATTTTTTCACTTTATCTCTCCTAACGTCATTTCTCATTAAATGCATATTGATGTCACTTTTTTTTAATCATTTCATTTAAATAGTTTTTTTTTATTTTCTTTTATTCAAACCGTTTAAATAACCCGCTGCATCTTCCTTGCCCTCTTGTACCTCTGACAATCTTTTTCCTGTGCTATCAATGAAATTATCTTTTTCTTCTTGTGTTTGTCTTATTTTTTCATCTGAATCTTTTATGTTTTTGATGTTATGACAAAAAGGGGGAGGAAAATGTGATAAATGATCTGTTTTTTTTATCAGTTGCTGGGAGAAAGGCTCCACATCTCTAACAGAACTTGCAAAGTTCTATGTCTTTGAGTGTTGTTTTGCAGAAATTGAAGATCCTCTTTAAAGCTCAACATGAGAAGCAAAGACATGGGGAAAAGCAATTCTATAAATAATCAAGCTCATGGAAATTGAAGTAAGCTAAGTGCTATAAAGCTTCAAGATCAGAAGCAAGAAGGAAGAATGTTCTGATATTCTGATGATATAATATGCTTTCATTCTTATTCCTTATATGTTCTGATGCATGTTTTTAGTCTCAAAATATGCTCTGAAACATTATGAATTGTTTGCTCTAATACATATTATATGTTCTGAAATATATTCTTTGTTCTGATTCATTCATGCTGACTTTTGTCGTTTAGTTTGTTCTGTAACAATTCAGGATGTAGAGATGCTCTGATGATGCTCTGGTACATTCAACAATGTTCTGATACAATCTAGCATGCAATGAATCAAGAAGAAATTCAAGCTCTGAAGCTTTCTAATGGAAGCAAGAATCAGAAGCTATGAATAGTCTGAAGATCTACGAAATTCAAGTTCTGAAGCTGTCCTATGGAAGCAAGAATCAGAAGCTGTGAATGTTCTGAAGATCTAAGCATATGTGAATGTCTCAACTGAAATACTCAGGGAAGTCTTTTAATTTATAAAATTCTTCTAGTATTTATTTCAGGGGGAGACATATTCACACAGTGTCTATATGCTTATGCTATAACTGTGTAATTGTCCTTAGCCGTCTGTCTTTTCTGATCGCAAATTCATATCATTTATATATGTTTTTGTCATCATCAAAAAAGGGGAGATTGTTAGAACAAGATTTTTTCGGATCAATATTCTTAGTTTTGATGATAACAAGTATATGAATTTTGTATGAGATAATGTGGTACTCTAATACTATGCAATTTTCGCTTCAGGAATTATATAAATAGTATGCCCAAAATCAGTGCAAGAAGCACTGACTCAGAAGGTTCAGCATGCAACATCAGAACATGGTTTGGCAAGACATCAGAAGATGGTCAAGCAGAATCAGAACATAGGTCTATGGAAGCATCAGAAGAACTTGAGATCAGAAGCAGAAGCACTGAAGTTCTCATGGTATCACGCTTAGAAGCACTTCAAGGTCAGAAGACAAGAAGATGCTCTGCACCAAGCTGTTTGACTTTGATGATATTCAAACGTTGTTTACACAAACATCATATCAGAAGCAAGTACAAGATAGCTGGCTACGCTGACTGACTAAAGGAACGTCAGAAGCTATTAACGGCAACGCCAGTAGACACAGCGGAAACAAGACTCGAGGTAGTTGACAAAAGAGTGAAACATTAAATGTTTTTCTATCCTTCAGTAATACGGTGGGAGAACTGACTTTTTGAAATGTTACGGATAGCAAGAGTCGCCACCGACTTTTATTTTATCCAATTTATAGAAAGGCTAAAAGAACAGAAAAAACCTTTTTTGAAAGAGATTGAGTTCTGGGGGTAAGTTATACAAAGGGAAGGTGTAAGCACCCTTAGTATCCATGGTTATCCATGGGCTCTTAATTTCTTAGCTCACTTTTGTTTTCAAAATGTTTGAAGGGTCGTGTGTGAATAAGAAAGGTTTTGAATGAGGAATTTAGCTTGTAAAGTAAGTGTAGCCTTTTTGAAGGTTTTTGAAAAGATAATGTGAAAGAAAATTTGAATTTAAACTAGGGCAGGCAATTAGAAGCAATTACCCTAAAATTAAAAGTTTCTGTTCTTTAAGACTTTAATGGGAAAGGGCTATCCATACCATAAATAGGGCATGTAGTCCTTTCATAGGATTTGTAAAGGCTCATCGAAAGCATCATTCGCCATAAGACTGTCCCTGCCATAAAGAGGGCAGGTAGTCTTAGGGAAGGATAAAATAGTCATTTTAGGCAACCAATGAGGATACCTCAACAATCGAAAGGGACTATCATCATTAATCGTAGGCAACCTCGAGGGACAAGATCATATAACTGAAGGCATCATCGAAGGGACTTATGATCTTTAGTGATGATAATGAACTGAGGGAAACATTTGCTAAGGTATCCTCGTATCCGAGGGACTTGACTATTTTTGAAGTGTAATTAGAGGCAACAGGTAACAGGCAATAAGAAGGGTTACCATTAAAGATGTGTGTGTGCCACAATCAGGTGATTAAATTCAGATATATTATCTTGTAATTAGTGACTCTAAGTTCAATTCAAGGTTTTCACTCCCTATATTACTAACCACGTAATTTAGTTATACAGAAAATAAAACAGAAAAAGAAAACCCTAATTAACTATTACATCATGTGAGCAATTACATAATAAGGCAAAAACTTTATGGGAAAACCATAAGAAATAATAAAGTAGATGATACCCTGCAATAATAAGGCAAAAATAAACTCGTGGGCAAACCACAAGAAAATACAAAATATTATAATCCTGCAAGGCAATTAAGCAATAATAATAAAGGACAAAAATTATAAATGGCGGAAATAAGATCAAGGTTAGAAAACAAGAGGATTAACAAAAAACAGTTTAAAATAAAATTAGTGGCCAAAAGGTTTAGGGGCAAGAAACCTAGACCTACAGTTAATGGGCAACACCTACCTAAGACCCCCTATGGCTACTAGGGTTTTAAAATAATCGAGGCTAGACAAACCCTAAAAATTAACTATTGGTTTTTAACCTAATTAATGTTAATTCGACTAATCTTGATTAAATAAACCCTGATTATTTAATCTATTTAAATTAACCTATTTAGTTAACCAAATTTAAATTAACCTAATTATTAAACCTAATTTAAATTAATTAATTAATTAAATCCTAAATTAAAACATTTAATTATTAACCTAAATCAATTACTAATTTATTATTAGAAACCAAATTAATTTTCTAAAGTTAATTACTAAATTATATATAAAAAATAAATTATTTTAAAAAAACAAATTTTATTAAAAAAAGAAGTTATATAAAAAAAATATTTAAACAAAGAAAGAAAAAAAAAAGAAAAGATAAAAAATAATAAAACAAATCAATAAAACAAAACAAATAAAATAAATAATAAAAAAATTAAAAAAAACCTGGCGCATCCTAGAACGTTAGATCCAAGGCTGGAGAGATCTGAGGGCCAGAACATGGAGGGAGCACCTTGCATGCAAGATCGCAACGCATTGGATCTAGGGGTGAATTCAAAAAATGTGCGCGCGTGGATGGGCAATCAAGAGGTGACACGCCATCGTCTTCCTCCTTGAGAAAACTAAAATACATTTTTACAGCGCTTTTTGCAGCAACACTATGAAAACTTGTATCTATTACACCTGTTAATCTCTAACACTCTCATACATGCATAAAAAATAATAACGAGGCCATGGATAGAATCGCCTTGTTCATGCGATTCTAATGGTAGCGTCAATTTGCCCTAATTGTACTTGTAAAAAGAACCCCCAAAGCGAAACCCTAAACCCCGTTCATGGAATATCCTGATTCAAACACTTAAACAACAAACTAAACGCCCAGGATCGATCAGAACTCCATAACAATCAATAATATGCAATTAAAATGAGTTTATATGCGATGAAAATATGAAAACAAGATTGATTTAGAATTGGTAAACTGTGAGTGATTTGGAGTCGATTCTGAACGCTTGGCTTGAGAATGATGATTCAGAAAGCTTCAATAAACTCCTGGTAATCGTTTGGAACCAGTATGCATTCATAGGAGATGGTTTTAGGTCAATAATTTCAAAGGAAATCTTAATGAATCTTTGATTAGCAATTTGAAAAATATGGTTCATGGATGTTTCTAATTTTGTCCAAATTCCAATCCAATCTTCACAAATTTCAATTGCACGAGTTGAATTGATAGAGAGGTATAATTGATGATTAGATATGATTCTTTTATGCCTTTGAATCAAATATTTTATTTTCTTTTGATTTATTTGATTTTAATCATTTTTTAATTGAATAAAAAATCATAATAAATTAAATAAACCAAATAAATTCGTGGAAATAATATTTATGGTCTTGGATATCATAAGGATGAAGATTGGATCATAAAGAGTTGGGCCTCTTTGCAAAAAGATCTCATTTGAACCATCTTTATTTCACATTTTTCCTTCAAAATTATCCAACTTTGATAAGGCATATCTCCCTCAATTTTTAAGATATGGAGGAGTTCTAGGACTTTTTGGAAACCTCAAGATGTCCTTTATAAGCCACTTTGGAACCTTGTTTCCATTTGGATATTTTAGCTTGATGATATGGGCTTTGACAAAACACTGTTTTTGGTTGACTTTCAAAAAGGACCTGTAATGTTTTGATTCATATCTCTCAAATGAAGCATTTTTAGACTTGGAATGTGAGATACAAATTTGTAGAGAATTAAATTTCCTTCAAAATGAGCTTTGGATGGAAATTTTTGATGTTCTATGTGAAAGTTATGGCTGGTCAAAGTTCAGTTGACTTTAGGTCAAAAACCCTAATTTAGAAACTTTAAGTTTTGTTGATTTTCGAACTTTGCTTGATGAATCATGATAAATCCTTGATCAAATGATGAATGATACTTCAAAATGAGGATGTTGACCAAAAATCAGGAATTTTGACTGTACTTTGACCACAATTGACTTTTAGGTCAAATCAGTCGACTGTTGACCATTTGAGCTGTTTTGTGATACTTCAAAATGATATATGATGTATGAATATGATTTATGTTATCTCCATATCACTGTGATTTTGATGTCTGATCTTTGCTTTGAAAATGCCCAGCTGGGGATTTATGATCTCTTCTTGGAGATGAAAGCATTTTGAGTGATTGATCCTAATGTACCCGGACTGGGGATAAGAGAGGTGAATAACCCTGCTTTGAGAAGGGATTGAAGATAGCTACTTGAGGAATACCCTGTGGGTATATGATCTTCTGAGACCGGCATTGTGGAAAGGCATGGATGTTTTGAACATTTCCCTAGTGCATATAGTAACTACCTCTCCTCGACTTGTACTAACCGGGACACGTC
Source organism: Vicia villosa (assembly GCF_029867415.1). NCBI lineage: Eukaryota > Viridiplantae > Streptophyta > Magnoliopsida > Fabales > Fabaceae > Vicia > Vicia villosa. The sequence continues at coordinate 75,056,203 of NC_081181.1, read as the reverse complement.
ATTGAGAATTGGTCAAAATGTCTAACACGGCCTTGCATAGATTTTCCCCAGCTAGTAGGGACTTTGAAGAGATTCTCATTTTGAGGACCTTATGAGATGTGTACTATGGGTGACATACCCTTAGTAGCCATAAACTTAGTATAATGCCCTTAACTGATCGGGAAGTAGCTTCAGACCCACTTGGGTGCATGCCCCTGCTTGTTTTGAATTCTTAAGAGATTATTGTAATCTTGACTTAATTGCCCCAGATTGATTGGACAAAGCATGTCATGCCCCTTGTATTCATTGACTTCTGATCAATTGAATACGACGTAAGAGGTGTTGCTGCTGAAGTGGTTTCGTTTGTCGGAATAACTTTTAGTCATTAGTCGTACCCTGTGTAGGTTCTTCCTGATGCTAACACTTGAAATTATGTAGCAGAATATGTTCAATAATGAATTCATGAGATGCAATGTATATGTTTGTATTGAGTTTTTGAAAAGCATTAAAACAAAGGTGTAAAAGCGTGATATTTGTAAAAACGTGATATCAACTTAGCATTAATGGCAAACCTTAATGATTCGGGATACCCTTTTGGTGACAGTATGCTTTCGAACTAACCATGCTTCAGTTAGGACTTCCAAGGGTTGTAACGTGGCTTGGTTCACGGTTTTAAGAAACAAAGGATAATAGCTCAAAGTTTATTTGTACCCGTCCTAATCTTCGTGATGTTCTTTGGTCCTATGCTCAGTTAACTTTGCGTTTTAAGCCTTAGTAGAGCTTGAAGTCGTAACATTGACGTTTGATGATGGTTAAAGAACCGGAAACGTATTTGGACAGGCAGTCATCCTTTTTGTAATATTCTCTTTTGTCGAGGATTTTTAGCAACCTCCTTTTTTGACTTTGTTATCCCTAACTTTTACTTGAACTGTTTATTTTGTAATTACAGTCAGCGGGATGTTTCGATTTTGATAACTTTCCTTCATAGGTTTTGACTTTACAGTTTTTTTTTATTTGATGGATATTGACTGCCTGACTTAATGGTTGCGGGAGCCCATCATTATTTGTGTAAACAGCGGCTAGTATAATTGAGTCAACTGAGTAACTACCCTGCACCAGGTTATGATTAAGGGTTTAATCTGTACAAGAAAAAAACTTCTATTTCTTAGGCTCGAAGTGGTTGACGAGGGATTAACATCCTTATATCTCCACTATTTAAGATTTGAAACAATGCATGTACATAGTCAGCACGGTTTGTTCAAAAGCATATTGTAAGTGGTTGCGGTATCGCTTTCGTCATCCTCCATCAAAAGGCTTACAGCTTAGCAGGAGTTGAATACCACAAAATAAAACACAGTGAAAGCACAATTTAAATGAGTGATAGCGAAATGATTAATTCAAGACAAACATATGCAATGCATTAATGACGATTATTAACACAAATAATGTCTATCATAAGTCGAATGTTTAAAAAACATCATAGAAATTGCAAATGAAAGTAGAACTAATGATCTGAAAGTCCATCCTTCTAGCCATCCACATCATTAGCAATCTTGTTGTGATTAGTCATGGGAGCATATATCACGTTAGGGTTTGCAGGAGGGTCGAACTCAATTTCACCAGCATCGGTTATATATTGAATCTTGTTTTTCAATGGCCAACAATCATTCGTATCATGTCTAGGGCTATTGGAGTGGTACACACACCTTGCATTAGGATTATATCGAGGAGAGGAAATGTTGGCCTTCGTAGGAGGATCCCTTACAGTAATCAAGTTTGCCTTCAGCAGAGATTGTAATGCCTGAGCCAGTGACATATTAATCAGGGTGAATCGACGCTTCGGTGCATCAGGCTTGCTTCGTTATTGTGGAACTGCCCCAAAAGATAGGTTGCGCTCATTACGACTTTTTTGGTTGTACCTAGCATCAACCATATGAGGCTTCTCAAGTGAGTTAAGATCAATGATCTTGTCGTCAATTAAGTCTTGAATCTTATGCTTCAATGGTCCACAATCTTATGTATCATGACCAGGACTATTCGAATGATAAGCACATCATGCATTATACTTGTACCCAGGAGCAGGATTGGCAGGAACTGAATATGGAGGCAATAGGGTTATTAAGTTCTGATTGAGAAGTTGTTGCATAACTTGAGACAACGGCATGTGCAATGGAGTAAATGAGCGCTTAGGTTTGGATTTCCGATTACCTTGCTGCATATGTTGATCCTTATCCTTCTTGATCAGAAGTGCCTTCAATTCTTCTTGCCCCTTGGCCAAGATAAGGATCATCTCTTGGAACTGGTTGTACTGAGCCTGAAGATTTTTGACTGATTGCTCGAGATTCATGATGCTGAAATAAACAGCGAGGAGGTGAGAAACCCGTCGTAGGGAACCTGTTATGCGATGGTATAAATGTAGATGCAATGTTTTCAAGGATATTTAAGGAATTTAGTTTGCGATATTAAAACATGAAATCGGTTGCAGCCTTGTCTGAAGAACTCTGACTTTTGTATTGGAACGTACTTGTTTGAGAATCAAGCTCACCATATCAAGTGGGTCATCGCCTCTGACTAGGGTTACCTATTCTTCTAAATTTGAAGGTGTATGGCTAGAGGAAAATAAGTCCTCTTGCCCCTTGATAGGTACTGTGTCTCTTAATTGGAAGAGATATGGCCAGAGGAAAATAAATCCTCTTGCCCCTTGAAGGGAACCTAGTCCTTGATAATGGCACCTGAAATTGTGTGCCCTAAATTCCTAAGATCCTTGAAAGGGTTAGTTAACATGCTATGTTATGATGTCATGATGTCATGCGAATGTGATGCATCGATCAAAACATAAGGTAATTAGGACAAGTAAGTCCTACAAAAAAAACTGCAAGGAAACCAAAGGGTTAGTAGCACACACAAGCAAGTCATACAAGTGTTCTTAGGTTTAAGGTCCTGTATAGAGTCCATAGGTAAGTACCCTCCCCACTGAAGTTTAGTTGGTTCAACATTTCCTAAAATAGTAACCGGGTTATAGGGAATCTCATATCACAGATCTTTCTCGAAAGCATTATCTCAGTCAACACTCGAACGGTTGACCAGAAACATCTTGAAAGATTGATCTCACTGAGTGTAGCTTCGAGTATCAACCAGCTTCGGTCAGAAATCCAAAGCCATCCATCTCGCTACTTCCTAATAGGCCAAAGTCAAGTTCAACTAGGGTTCTAAGGGAAAATTATTGCTTAATGACACCACGCGGCAGCCAATTATCTCCTCGATCATGTTCACGGGCCATCAGGATAAACCAACGTGTCACACTAACGGTGGCCACCATATCAACCATATCGATACAAGTCATACAGTCTCCTTTGTCTATTGCCACATACCTAAGGTACACTAGATCTAGGTGTAGGATCTTTCACACAAGAACATTCCCAAGCAGTACCCTTAAAAATAAAGCAAATAAGACAAAAAAATTAAAGTGATCCTAACTCTAAGGTATCCCTCTTTAAGTATCCCCAGCAGAGTCGCCAGTTCTGTAATACGGTGGGAGATCTGACTTTATTTATTTTGCAAACAAATGTTGCGGTGAGCAAGAGTCGCCATCGACTTTTATTTTATCCAATTGGAAAGGAAAAAAGAACAGGAAAGACCTTTGAAAAATACTTGAGTTTGGGGGGTAGGTTATTCAAAAGGAAGGTGTAAGCACCAATTGTATCCATGGTTATCCATGAGCTCTTAATTGCGTAGCTCACTTTTTGTTTGTTTGAAAAGTGTCGTGTGTGTTTAGAAAAGATTTTGAATAAAGACTTTAACTTGTAAATAAGTGTACCCTTTTTTAATTGATTTAAAAAAAGGGGTGTGAAAAGTAATTTGAGTTTGAATAGTGAGTAAGAAGTTAAAAGCACCTACCTTAAGTTTAATATTTTTCTGTTTTTCAAGATTTTCGTTTGAAAGGGCTATCCATACCATAAGAAGGGTAGGTAGTCTTTTCATTGGATTTGAAAAGGGTCATCGAGAATTATCGTTTGCCATAAGGCTACCCATACCATAAGGAAGGCAGGAAATCTCAATGAAGGATATAATAGTCATTTTAGGAAACCAATGAGGATACCTTACCATTTGAAAGGGACGATCATCATCTTATCATAGGCAACCTCGAGGGACAAGATCATATACATTTGTAGGCAACATCGAAGGGACTTATGATCTTTGATGATGATAATGAACTGAGGGCAACATTTTCTAAGGCATCCTCGTATCCGTGGGACTTGACTATTTTTAATCGAAAGGCAGCAGTAAAAGGGATTACCTTAAAGGTGTGTGGGTGCATCAATCATGTGCTTCAATTCAGATATTTTATCTTATAAAGTTAGTGATCTAAATTATTTAACAGGCTTATCACTCCCTAAATAACTAACCACACAATTAAAATAAAGGCAAAAATATAAATGTTCCTACACTATTACAAGGCTTCGGATGGGGGATTACATAGCCAAAAACTCGGAAAGAAAGGCATAAAACTTTTTAAATGCGGAAAATAAATGATCAGTGGTTTTTACATATGTTTTTACTGTTGTTTTTAGTTACCTCTAAGTTATTTTATTTAGTGTTTTATTTCATTATCCGCATTTTATGCTTTGGTTGTGTGTTATAGTGTTTGAAAGCTCAGGTAAATGAAATGGGAGAAATCAGGGCGGAAAAGTGCAAAACTGAAGAAAACTGAATAAACTGGCAAAACGTGTTCCCAAACGCGTGATGAAGAAGAAAAACGTGTTCCCAAAACGTGTTCCCAATCAGCAGCCAAAACGCGCCCCCAGACGCGTTTGGAAGTGAAAAGTGTCATATGTCTGCTCAGACGCGTCCCAAGACCTTTTTGCTCGTAAACTCGTACGAGTTTACGAGTCTACCCGCGATTTTGACAACCTTGCGCATCCCTAATTGTGCATGCATGCCAGGCGCGTCCCCACACGCGTCCCACTGGCCCAAACGCGTCCCGGAACGCGTCCTAGGAGAAAGAAATACAAAGGAAAAATGCATGTCTTCCCAAACGTGTCTCGGGACGCGTCGCACTGTCCCAAACGCGTCCCAGTGTCCCAAATGCATCCCACTGTCCCAAACGCGTCCCCTCACGCGTGTGCACGTACTGTCATGGGCCTTTTGGTCTGAAAAACCCAGAAACACTGGAATAAAAGGAGGAAAACGCGTTGGAACAAGGGTTCGACGAATTTGGGAGCGAAAATACACTGTAGAAGGCTAGAGAACTCAGATTTGATGCAAGGATTGAAGAATTCTGTGAGCTTTTGCCATTGAAGATTGGATTTCCTTCCTTTATCTGTAATGTCTAAAATTAACACTATGTTTTCTCAATATTTTTATGAGTAGCTAAACCCCCATTGCTAGAGGTGACCCGGATTCTGATTGTGATGAATTTGTTCAATTGATGCAATAACTATTTTAATTTTCATATTAGTTAATTTGTTCTTCATCTGTTAGTAATGCTTTATCCGTCAGAAAAATGGATTCTGAATATAAATGAATAGTGTAGCTGGACGGAATATTATTTGTGGACAAGATTAAGAACATATATTATTTATATCACCTAGGACTAGGGATATCATATTGTAATCGGAAATTCTTGTTATTGGAATGATTGATCATAACCGCAATTATATATGGACATAGTAATTAGGTTGTGAGGACAAAGATCTCTTCACTAAGGCCTTAGGATTAGATACTCTAAAGAACCGGTAATTAACTATGAAAAGTATGTTGTTGCATTGAGAGAGAAAATTTGCTTACTTTTATTACAAATTCTATCAGACCAACCAAAACCCCTTATACCTTTTGTTTAATTGAAATTGTTGTAAAACTCTGTATTGTCAAGTCCTTGAGATTCGATACTTGGGATTTTCCCATTACTACTCCATCAGCAAAATAGTACACTTGCTATTTACCTATCAAGTTTTTAGCGCCGTTGTCGAGGACTGCCGAAGATAATTGAGTTTTAGATTTATTTCAATTAGAATTTGGTTGCTCTGCGAATAAAATTTTATTTTCGGCACTTTTATTTTAATCTATTATTCCTCATTCTAATCATCGCCTAATCTGTTTATGCGAGGTAAAGCCTCAGCTGAATTTCTTTTTGACGCAGAAATTGAACGAACGTTGCACGCAAGGCACAGAAAAGCTCGTCTGGCTAATTTGGAATCCGAAGAAGAAGTTGTTACAGTTCATTCATGTTCAGATTGTAAAAGTGAAGAAGAAATTATGGGCGAGAATCCACCCGCACTAGAAAGACTTCTTAGTGACTATGGTTCTACAAACACACCGGGAGGGAGACAAACAATTGTCAACCAACCGGTAAATGCTGCCAACTTTCAACTGCACCCAAGCACCATTAATCAGCTTGAAAGGAAACCTTTCACCAAAAAGTTTAATGAAGACACAAACAAGCATCTGTAGAGATTTTTGACCATGAGCACCACTCTGAAAATTGACGCTCACACTGAAGAAGCAAAGATGCTTAGGATGTTCCCTTTCACTCTAGAAGAAGAGGCATAAGAGTGGTTCTATTCCCTACCAGCAGGCAGTATCACATCGTGGGAAGAAATGGAAAAGGATTTCCTGAATGAATATTTTCCATCGTAAGTCTTTCTACGAAAAAGGTATGAAATTTTGAGCTTCAAGCAAAAGGAGGGTGAATCTTTGGGGGATGCTTATAAAAGGTTCGAGAGGACTCTTGTGGCATGTCCAACACACAATATGGACAAAACTGAACAGGTGCAGATGTTTGTCAACGGGCTCAGAATCAAGACAAAGCAGTTGATCGACACAGCAGCTGGAGGCTGAACTAATTTCACAACAGCCTCCGTTATCATCAAGATCATTGAAGCGATAGCTACAAATGAGCATTTGGAGTTGTATGACAGGTGTACAAGCAAACCTGAAGGAGTCATTGATCTGAAGCTAGAAACCAACAAAATTCGGGTTGAATATGCAATAGCGTCTGAAGTGGAAAAGAGATTGAAGGTTGTGAATATAGGTACACAACAGGTGGCTCAAGTTCAACAAGCTCAGCCTGTAAGTTGTGAAATTTGCCATGGTCCTCAGAAAACTGTATATTGTGTTGCTACTTCCAAGAAGATTGAAGAAATCAAATTCCTGAGGCAAAATAATCCATATTATAACACCTATAATTCTGGGTGGAAGAATCATCCCAATTTCGCTTGGAAAGATCAACAACAACAACAACAACAACAAGGCCCTCAGAAGGCAGAGTGGGAAGTAGATATTGAGAGATTGGATGGACAATGCTCTCAGTTTCAAGAAGAAACAAGAAACAACCATAGGATCACCACTGCTTCGATTAAAAACCTAGAGGTTCAAGTGGGGAAAATAGCACAACATCTCACTCTACAGGCACAAGGTACCTTTCCGAGCTCAACTTTGAAAAATCTGAAAGATCAAGAGAAGATCAATGTTGTTACAACAAGAAGTAAGAAAGTTTCAGAATCAGAAAAAGAGAAAGAGGAAATAGATGACAACTTGGTCATAGAGGTAGATCTGGAAATAAGAGAGAATCCGAAAGAGCCTGAAGTTGTGGTGCCACCGGTTAAGCCACTTGAAGAAAAAAATAAGAAAGATGCTAAATCGGTGATCAAGCTACCTTTTCCTTCTAGTGTGTCAAAGAAGAATTCAACAAAAAAGGATTTTGAATTTTTTTTTGCCTTGTTCAAGAAGTTAGAAGTTAATTTACCTTTCTTTGAAGCACTTGAGCACATGCCGTTGTACAAGAAGTTTATGAAGGAGGTTATCGGTAAAAAGAGACTAGTGGGGGTAGAAACATAAGTCGCAACTGAAAAATCTAGCATAATCTCTCCAGCAAGGAAGATCCCCATCAAGAAGAAAGACCCTGGAGCTGTGGCGATACCATGCACCATTAAGAACAAAATGTTTAAAAAGGTACTCATTCATTCTGGTTCTAGTGTGATTTTAATGCCACTATCTATCTTCAAAAGGCTTGAATTGGGAAAGATAAGTGAAAGTGAGACAAAGTTGAAGTTCGCTGATCACACCATCAAGAAATCATATGGGATAGCTGAAGACGTACTAGTGGAGGTTGATAAGTTTCTATTCCATGTTTACTTCCACATCATGGACATTCCTGAAGATGAATAAACTCCTATCCTTCTTGAAAGACCATTTTTGTTGACAAGTCGTTGCAACTTTGACATTGAGAAAGGGACACTGACGGTGAAAGTCTTTGATGAAGAAGTAACCTTGAAGATGTTAGAAGTCAAGAAAAAAAGTGCAGGTGTACATGATCAAGCTTCTGTTGGTATGATCGAATGTGAGAGAGAAGACAAAAGTCCTAAACATATCCAAGAAAAAGTTTCAAGCATAGCCTCTCGGGTGCAACCAACTTATGTAGCTATCAAAAGTCCTAAGAAGGCCATGGAAGTCAAGAAAAAAGTGGGAGAGAAAGAGCAAGGTGAGAAGAAGAATGTAGCAAGTGAGTTGAATAGAAAAGTGCTCCATGCTTTTCATCTTCATGAGTTCTTGGTTGCGGAGATGACAAGCAACAAGGTTTGGAAGAGGAAATACCCTCCACCATAAAGGGTAATGGACCGTCGAGCCATGTGACGTTAAACGAAGCGCTTCGTGGGAGGCAACCCACGCTAAGGAATCTTCGTATCCGTGGGAATTGACTATTTTTAATCGAAAGGCAACAATAAGAGGGATTACCTTAAAGGTGTGTGGGTGCATCAATCATGTGCTTCAATTCAGATATTTTATCTTATAAAGTTAGTAATCTAAATTAATTAACAGGCTTATCACCCCCTAAATTACTAACCACACAATTAAAGTAAAGGCAGGAATGTGAGGGCAGGGTGTTGTTTTCATGATGTCAGGACATTGTGAATCAACCGCAACCTAAGTGGAATCATATAAATCGAGCACATGCAACCAAGACAAGCACTTTTGGCCACAAGACATCAATAGGTCGACTCACACATATTATAGGTCGACCTAGTGCAAGCCCTTTGTGAAGAAATTTAGGTAAAGGCTGAATGCGTCGATGCATTTCCTTCTTAGGTCGACGCATTAGTATTTTGAGGAACTCAAGGGAATGCGCACGCCGACCCTTCAGGTCGACGCATCAAGGTACTGTGGCTCAAGTATAAAAACATAATGCGTCGACGCATTAATGGTTTAGGTCGACGCATGATATTCTGAGGAAATCACGGGAATGCGCACGCCGACCCTTCAGGTCGACGCAAGTGTCACACATTGCTCTTTTTTAGGTGCTATACACTCAATAGGTCGACCTATGCAGAGAGTAGGTCGACCTGTCGCTAATAAATCTTGTTTTCTGCTGTTTTCAAGTTGGCCTATGCAGTGTAGGTGTTATAAATACTCAAGTGATCATTCTCAAGCATTTAACAAGAAACGTGAAAGATTGACTCAGCTTCTTCTCATCTTCAACCTTTCTCTTATTGATCGAGAATCACACATAATCATCTTTCTCGATCGAAGTAAGGAACGTGTGTTGATAAGGTTCGACGGTAGATTTTTGTCTTGTTTGAGATTCGACGGTAGACATTCATCTTGTTCGAGTGAATATAGTTGAGGTTGTTTTCTTGTATAAAACCTTAGGGTTTTTCCTTCTTCATTAAAGATTGTGTTTGAAGGTTTTTGACGATCAATCCGCTTTGGTAATCAATCCAGCCATGCATAAGGGATTGAGGGATAGAAGATCCGCTCAACAAACTTGCTACAACCGGAGGATTGAGAAGGGAACGATCGGGGTCTTGATCGGTGAAGATCATAGACATTGACTTGATTCAACTTGAATCAAGGGGATGATCGAAATGTTTTCAATTTTACTGCAATTGTGTAGTTTGTGATTGGTACTTTCTATCCTTGTTAAACATTTTGCAATTAAATAAAGCTTTCCTAATTTCATTTGAAATTAGGGGAAGACGTACTCCTGCGAGGACGATAGAGGAACTGCCTTAAAAAATATCGTGTTCCTTATCGCTTTTACTTTTATCTCGTTTCTACTTGTTTTCGTTTATTTCCATTGTTGAGCAAAAAACTAAGGTTTGGTAAATTTCGATCACCAAGTGTTCGATAAAATTACTCAACCAACATTTGCTCAAATTTTGAAGAAAACGTTCATTGTGAGTAATATAACATATAGTGTGCAATTGATAAAAGTTATATAATCGTTAAAACGTAATTCATCACTTAACATTTTCATCCGTTCGGTTGAGTTCACATATCCGGTCCCCGATAACATAATCGCTCTTAGACGATTAAGTGATTCAGGGAAGTCACGTTTCAAAAGCTTAAATTTTCTTAAGTAAAAAAAGGTGGTCTATTCACCCCCCTCTAGACCATTCCTATGTCTAACAAGTGGTATCACGAGCTCCGGTTCATTCTAGTGCTTGATATAAATTTTTAGAAAATGGAGAGCGGTAAAAAGGGGCGTATAATAAAGCGCCAGTTTTCACTGGAGAAAACTATAGTTATTGGAAAGACTGTATGTGCATTCAAATCAACTCCATTGATAGAAAAATATGGGATGTAATCATTAATGGTCCTATGGCTATCACACTAACCAACGATGCTGGCATCACAAGACCGAAATGAAGGATAGAAAAACACTTAGAAAGGGGGGGGGGGTTGAATAAGTGTAGCTTTAAAACTTGTAAGATAAAAACAATTTGCACAATGATTTTTATCCTGGTTCGTTGTTAACTAAACTACTCCAGTCCACCCCCTTGGAGTGATTTACCTCACCTGAGGATTTAATCCACTAATCACACAAGATTACAATGGTTTTCCACTTAGACAACTTCTAAGTCTTCTAGAGTATACTGATCACAACCTGATCACTCTAGGAACAAACTTCTTAGATACCCTCTAAGACTTTCTAGAGTATACTTATCAACAACCTGATCACTCTAGTTCTTACAACTTAATGTAAACAAATTCTTTTAAGAGTTACAATGCTTCTTAGAAAGCTATTATCACAACTGTGATTTTTCTTAAGTTTAAGCTTAATCTCACTAATATATTACGACAACAATGTAGTGAGGTTGAAGATGAAGTTGGAGAGCTTTTTGAATTTGACGCGTTTCTGTATATTTGCGCAAGTGTGGTATTCAACTTCTCATCAGAACTTCAATATATAGGCGTTTGAGAAGATGACCGTTGAGAGCATGTAATGCTTTGCGTAATTCGTACAACATTGTATTTAATGTTCCACTCTTTTGTCAACTACCTCGAGCCTTGCTTTCGCTGTGTCTACTGAAGTTGCCTTTAATAGCTTCTAACGTTCCTTTTGTCAGTCAGCGTAGCCTGCCATCTTTTACTTGCTTCTGATATGATGTTTGTGTAAACAACGTTTGAATAACATCAGAGTCAAATAGCTTGGTGCAGAGCATCTTCTTGTCTTCTGACCTTGAAGTGCTTCTAAGCGTGATACCATGAGAACTTCAGTGCTTCTGCTTCTAATCTCAAGTTCTTTTGATGCTTCCATAGACCATAATCTGATTCTGCTTGACCATCTTCTGATGTCTTGCCAGACCATGTTCTGATGTTGCATGCTGAACCTTCTGAGTCAGTGCTTCTTGCACTGATTTTGTGCATACTCTTTATGTAATTCCTGAAATGGAAATTGCGTAGTATTAGAGTACCACATTATCTCATACAAAATTCATATACATTGTTATCATCAAAACTAAGAATATTGATCAGGACAAATCTTGTTCTAACAATCTCCCCCTTTTTGAGAATGACGAAAACATATATAAATGATATGAATCTGCAATCAGAATATCAGACGGCTAAACACAATTACATAGCTATAGCACAAGCATATAAACATAGTGTGTGAATATGTCTCCCCCTGAGATTAACAATCTCCCCTTGAGATAAATAATCTCCCTCTGAAATAAATACTGGAAGAAATTTATAAATAAAGGACTTCCCTGAGTATTTTCCATTTTAGTTGAGACGATCACACATGCTTAGATCTTTCAGAACATTCATAGCTTCTGACTCTTGCTTCCATAGGACAACTTCAGAGCTTGAATTTATTCTTGAATCATTGCATGCTAGATTGTATCAGAATATTGTTGAATGTACCAAAGCATCATCAGAGCATCTCTACATCCTGAAATGTTATAGAACAAACTAAACGACAAATGTCAGAGCATGAATGAATCATAACATATAATACGTATCAGAGCAAAAACAATAATGTTTCAGATAATATTGATAACACGAAAATGTATCGTTTATTTGGCTCGATTTATATCAATTATTTCCTTATTTTATTATAATTATGTTATTTTATTGTGATATTATGCGAGTATTTGCTTTGTTTCAGGTTTTATGCTCATATTGAGACTATTTGTGAAAAGGAGAAAAAATGGAGCTAAAATGACTACAAATTGTGCCTAAAAGATGAAAAATGGGTGCTGAAGTGAAAAGGAGGTGCAAAGAAGACCCAATTGTGCAAAGATGCAAGCCCAAACCACAAAGAATGAAGAAAATAAATAATATATATATATATATATATATATATATATATATATATATATATATATATATATATATATATATATATATATATATATATATATATATATATATATATATATATATATATATATATATATATATATATATATATATATATATATATATATATATATATATATATATATATATATATATATATATATATAAATTATATGAGGAGGGATCAAATTACACCCGAAGAGTTACACCACGAGTTACACTCGTTCAATAACTACATTTCGAATTAAATATTTTTTAAATTCAACCGTTAAATTGAAACATAATATCATATAGATCATACCTATAAAGTTTGAGCTTAATATATAACGATTTACTATGTCATTGAATTACATCAAAATTAACATTATATGAAAGCTCATTTTGACGTTAATCTTTGGATATCTTGATTGTATAGTAAATCATTATAGATTAAGCTCAAACTTTATAGGTATGATCTATATGATATTTTGTTTCAATCCAACGGTTGAATTTAAAAAATATTAATTCGAAATGTTTATTGAACGAGTGTAACTCGTGGTGTAACTCTTCGGGTGTAATTTGATCCCTCCTCTAATTATATATATAATATATATTATATATAATATATATTATATATAATATATATATTATATATAATATATATAATATATATATATATATATATATATATATATATATATATATATGTGGGCCCCACCACAAAAGTGACATACGTCACTTAATATATGTATGTTATCACTTCATATATATATATATATATATATATATATATATATATATATATATATATATATATATATATATATATATATATATACTTATATATATATATATATATATATATGTTATGAAGAGAAAAAGAAGATGATGGAGACGCCCAGCATGCATGATGGAGACGCCCATCTCCAATCATTTTAGCCCAAGACCCACGTCTCCTTCAAGGCAGAAGCCACGTTACAACTTTGAGCCGCCCGTCTCCACCATTTTCTCCACTTGAGACGCACGTCTCAATAACTTCCTTAAATTCTCCTATTTTCATGCCACGCTCTAAGTCAAAGTGGGCTATACTTCAGGAAGTTTAAGGCCACGTTTTACGGAACAGAAGTTACAAGGTAGCACTATATAAAGGACAAGATGTTCACGTAAAAGGGGTTGGACCATGCTTAGTCCCAGCCACTATTTTTAGTTCAGTATTATTTTCCTTTCATTCCAGCATTTTTAATTCCAGCTTTTATTTCTACTTTCATTCATATTTTCTCACAATAATTTCTACACCGGAAATTATTGTGAACCTTTAACAGATCTAACCTTACGTTAGATTTAGTTTTTATTTCCTTGTTTTAATTCCTGCCGTATAATTTCTGAAGAACGATCCAACCAACCTGTGGTGGAAGTTCAAGTACTCCAAGATTCAAGTTTTATTTCAGATTTATATTATTCAGGTTTATTATTTACCGCCTTTATTTATATTATTATTGCATGATATATTATATGCCAATTAATATGCCTATTATTATGAACCGAATTTATTTATGCATGTTTAACCATATTAATATGTCTGGCTAATTTATTTAGATGTCGGTATGTAAAGTAATTTAACCGTAGGGATCCGAAATAAATTGGCTTAATTATATTTTATTAAATATCACTTGTTTTTGGTTTGTATGTCTAATTTAATTAGTAAGTCTTAAAACCAATAGAGCGAAAGTTTGAGGGGTTAAGACGGTCAAAGGTTAAAATCAATAGAGGGAAAGTTTGAGATCTTTAACTGGATAGTAGACATAGGACATTAGTTTTAAGGATGGCGAAAGCGTATTAAAACTAATTAGAACTTATTTATTTTCAAAAAGTGTTTTTACACCCGCGCGGGATGGCGAAAGCGTACGTTAGGGATATTAGCATGTTCCGAGTCAACAGAGCGAGAGTTTGAGATTAGGAGATTTAAGTAGATAACGACTTCATAAAACAAGCATTTTATTAATTACGTTGTTTTCAAAAAGCATTTATAAATCTGGTGGGATGGCGAAAGCATACATTAAGAGTTAGGATCGTAATCTGAATCAATAGAGCGAGAGTTTGAGAGGAGGACTTTTAAATAACGTAGTTAGTAAAGATCTTTGATTTAATTAGAATCTGGCCAACGGAACTTCGGATCACCTAAGTTAGATGAAATACATACTGATATCCGTTTGTTATTATATTTTACCTAGATTTAAGATTTTAGTTTCCCCATTTATAAAAAACCCAAATATCATTAGCCTTAGCTTTACATAGTAACTTTAGATAATGGTAGGTCGATTTATAGTCCCTGTGGATTCGATATCTTTTAAAACTACACGACACGACTATGCACTTGCTGTTATCTCGACTAATAGACACGCAAAGTTGCGATCAAATATTTAGAACTAAAACATGTATCAGAACATATAAGGAATAAGAATGTGTTAGATGATATTCAATCATCAGAATATCATAACATTCTTCCTTCTTGCTTCTGATCTTGAAGCTTTACAGCATTCAGCTTGCTTCAAATTTCCATGAGCTTGTTTCCACACATAATTGCTTTTCCTCATGTCTTTGCTTCTTATGTTGAGCTTTTAAGAATATCTTTACTTCCTGCAAAACAATCAAAGACATAGAACTTTGCAAGTTCTGTTAGGAATGTAGAGACTTTCTCCCAGCAACTGATAAAATAAATCAGATCATTTATCACAATTTTCTCCCCCTTTTTGTCATAACATCAAAAAACACAAAAGATTCAGATGAAAAACAAACAATATGAGAGAAAGAAGGATAATTTTCATTGATTTGCAAAAGAGAATTATCAGAAAATACAAGGAGGATGCATAGAAGAGATATGCAAGAAACAAAGAAAAACAACTAAGACTCAAGGATTAAGACGACCCTAGCTTAGACATAATCTTGGCCAGCATGTCATGAATCCCAACATTGCTCTCAGTCTGTCTCTCCATGAAAGAGCGGAACTCAACATTGATGGTGTCTTTGTTGTCCATACGAGAAGCTAGCTCAGCCTGATTCTTCTGAATAACCTCTAGAGTCTTCACCAGAAGAGAGGGTTCACCAGAAGAAGCTTCATAAATTTTGTCCAGAGGGACAACATTCACAATCGCAGCTTCCATTATTAGATCATCAACTTGATTTTCCTCAGCAGTAATATCTCCAACAGGATGATCTTCAGCATCAGCTTCTTCCATAGAAGCATCTCCTTCATATTCTAGAGCAGGAAGATCAGAATCTCCATTCTCAAGAGCTTGAAGAATGGCAGCAAGATTCCTTGGTGCAGGAGGACCTTCAACTTCTGGCGGATCAGCAACTTCTGGAATGACCATATTGGGGTCTTCCTCAGAAGGATTTTCCCTCAGAAAGTCAAACAAGGACTTGAAGTCTCCAATCAGAACTGGATACTTAGGTCTCTAGACCACAATATCCCTGCAAGGATTGGCTTCCATTTCCGCAGTAATTTGTTCCTCTACAAGTTCATCAATGAATTCCTTCTCTTCAAAGCAATGTCTCCCTCCAAGACGACTGAACCAGAAATCTTCATAGTTTCTCATAATTCCACAAACACAAATTTCCTGAAGTTCTTCAAAATAAGCATCTACTTTTCTTCGGAAGATTCTCCAGAATTTTTGCATAACAACATCATTTAAGCCAACATGCTAAACTATTTTAGGAGTATCAAAGATTCTTCTGAGATTCCTCTTTACCATTTCATAAATTACACCAATAGGGTATGCTCAGCGGGATTTGATTTTGGTTATGGGAGAGTCTGGTTTCAGAACAAGGTAGGGTTGAGGTTTTCTATCAAGGCGAAAAGATGATCCTGCTTCATTCTCAGAATCTAACACTACTAGTTCAGTTTCAGGACGAGGCTTGGGAGTGTAGTTGCAGTCACGGAGCAATTGCTCATGTGATGCAGAATCTAGAAGATCAGATACTGAGGGATTGTTTTGAGAGGTGGGAGGAATGGGTTCATAGTTTGCATGAGGTGGTGGTTGAGAAGAGGATATATTTTTGTGAGGTGGAAAGAGAGTTTGAAGTGGTTGGATATCAAGAACAGGGGTTTCAAGGGCCTGGTCAGAAGCAATGTTGGTTGTGGGTGGAGATGTAGGAATGGGAACATTTGAGATGGGTGAATAAGAAGGGGTAAGAGTATTGATTACAGGAGAAGAAGGAGGTGTGAGAACATGGATGTTTATGGGTGATTCTGATGGGGATTTTTCTGGTTGACTTACTGGTTCAGGGGTTTGAGCAACAATTATTGGTGCAACTTCTGAACGTAAAGTAGGAACAGAATCATGTTCAGAGATGAATACCTTTGGACACCTTCTGAACTGCTTCAAACACAACCTCAAGCTTCCTCTGCTTCTTACTCTTCTATTCTTCCACAATCTTTGCCTTTCCAAGAGAGATTTCTCTTCTTCTGGCAGATTCAAGTTTCTCCTTCTTATTATCAACAGCCTTCTGACCTTCAACTTCTTGAGTTGTTGGTCCTTGAATGATTTCTTCTTGCTGATTCACAACTTCTGCTTGCTGATTCTCAGCTTCTTGAACTTCCCCATTTTCATCTGAGGCTTCAAGGATCAATTTTCTTTTTCTTGTCTTCTTCTTCTCAACTGCCTTTTCAGCTACCACACGCTTGTTATTAGACTTTCTCTTCTTCTTCTTCTTCTTCTTCTTCTCAGCAGTCTCTTTTTCACTGTTTATATTTTCAGCTAAAACAACAGGAACATCTTCTTCAACAGCTTCTTCCTCAACAGTACTAGTAGCAGCAGCTACACTTTGGACTTCCTTCTCCTAGTTAACAAAAGGATGATCAAATTTTCTTTTTGTCCTTCTTGACACCAGCTTCAGGTGCATCTTCTGAAACATCTTCCGAAGCAGCAGGCCTGGAAGTAGAAACTTTCTTGTGACCACGTTTAGCAGGAGCGTCTTTGTCTTTTTCTTCCTTTAGTGAGTTCAGATACTTAGTTTTGACTCCTGGCAGTTCACTTCTGAAGAAGGATTCAAAGTCTGAAAAAACAGGATCTCTTCTGTTCCTTGCACCTGGGAGAGGTTGAGGGGTTTGTCTGATAGATTTAATAACCTTCATCTTTCTCAAGGTGAGAGCATTCAAACAGCTTCCTGTATCAACAACAAGATCTTTGATGGTCCCTTGAGCTTCCAAGTCCTCAACAATCTTAGAGTGAACTAGAATATTTTTAAGAACCCTTCCAAAAGGAATAATGCAACTCTTCTTTGCTCTGAAAGCGTTTTTGGAATCTCTTACAGCAGTCCACATGTGGTTGAAGATTATGTAGATAATATCAACCTTCTTCTGAGTGGCTATGCAATAAAGAATATACTTCTGCTCATTGTTGACAAAATTTGCAGAATGGGTTGCTTTTCTGTGATAGAAGCATCCCAGAAGAATCTTGGTCCAAACTTTGTAGAGATCCTTCATGTCCTTGACTCACTTTGTTTGCTTCACGTCTGTATAGAGATTGGCCAAAACCTCATTCCACTCAGCCCTTTGATCAACTTCATGAACGCCTTCAGGGTTTCTTAAGTCAAACATCATTCTCAAAGTGTTTTCAGTAACAACCACATACTTCCCATGGACAAACATAATAGATTTAGGAGCAACAACAGCATGCACCCAAAATTCCTTTACAAGATCTGGGTAAACCGGTCCACAGAACTCAGCAAATAATGAAGTCCATCCTTGAAAAATGATATATTCTTTAAGGTAAAATTCATGCTCTTCAAGACTATCAAAGTCTACCATAAGTTCACAGATAACTTCCAACTCCTTTTTGGGAATAGAGCAAGAGATAACCGGAACAATTCGTAGATCTTCTTCATGGAGATGAAGAGGAATAGATGAGCCAACGTTGAGAGACGACAAAGCAGCCATTGAAATAGTACTGAGATTGCAAGAAATATTTTTGGGTTTACGCTTAGGGTTTGAGAAAAGACCAAAGAGGTTGCAAAAATGCATGCAAGAAGAAAGAGAGAATGGGAGCGAAAAAGATAAACATTATGATTTGAAATGCATTTATAGAGACGGATTTGAAAAAGAATGCAATAAAATCATGAGAATGAACAGTTACAGAATCAAATGAAATCAATTGCATTAAATGATGAGTGACGTTAGGTGAGAGATCGTGGTAATTGAAATGATTTAACACAGTTACCTAGGGAGGTGTCTCATCAGATTCACTCACGCTTTTACCAACCGTACA
Organism: Vicia villosa; assembly: GCF_029867415.1. Lineage (NCBI taxonomy): Eukaryota > Viridiplantae > Streptophyta > Magnoliopsida > Fabales > Fabaceae > Vicia > Vicia villosa. The sequence goes on along the minus strand of NC_081181.1, from coordinate 75,037,397 downwards.
GACACATGTTCACCATCACAATACACTTGATGACAGCTGTGTTTCACTGAATAGAACTTTTCATCTTCTGATTCTGATCACTGCTTCTGATTATTATTCTTTAGAAATGATCTAGTTCTGATAGGATCATCTTTCTTTCCAAGAATCACATCTTCTGAGTGAGCTGAGGTGAGTCTAGAAGATCTTCTGACTATTGGATCTTCAGAAATCCTGAGATTCTCTAAAGACGCAGCAACTTGATCTTTTGATCCTTTGCTGCTGAGACTCTCAGCTTCTGAAACTTTTCTTCTTGGTTCTTCAGCTTCTGATATATCAATATCTATATCTGCAAAATTTTCAAACTGCTTTGGCTTTTCAAGACCAAGCTTATCATCAAATCTGATATTGATTGATTCTTCTACAACCAATGTTTAAGTATTGTATACTCTGTAGCCCTTAGAGCGTTCAGAATATCCAAGAAGGAAACATTTTTGTGCCTTAGAATCAAACTTACCAAGATGATCTTTAGTATTCAGAATAAAACAAACACATCTAAAAGGATGAAAATATGAAATGTTGGGCTTTCTATTCTTCCACAATTCATAAGGAGTCTTATTTAGAATAGGTCTTATAGAGATTCTATTCTGAATATAACATGCAGTGTTTATTGCTTCTGGCCAGAAGTGCTTAGCCATATTGGTTTCATTGATCATGGTTCTGGCCAATTCTTGTAGAGTCCTATTCTTTCGCTCTACAACTCCATTTTGCTATGGAGTTCTAGGTCAAGAGAAATCATGGGCAATACCATTTTCTTTGAAGAACTCCTCAAAGAATCTATTCTCAAATTCACCACCATGATCACTTCTGACCTTTATGATTTTACACTCCTTCTCAGATTGAATCTTAGTGCAGAATTCAAAGAACAGTGAATGAGTCTCATCCTTGCGTTTTAAGAAATTTACCCATGTCTAGCGGCTATAATCATCTACGATGACTAATCCATATTTCTTCCCTCTGACAGATGCTGTTTTGACTGGTCCAAACAGATCAATATGCAGAAGTTCTAATGGCCTAGAGGAAGAGACAACATTCTTAGACTTGAATGCAGGTTTGAAGAACTTGCCCTTCTGACATGCTTCACAAAGAGCATCTGATTTGTATTTCAGATTTGGGAGTCCTCTGACCAGATTTAGTTTGTTAATCTGATATCTTTCTCAAGCTAGCATGTCCTAATCTTGTGTGCCGGACCCATTTCTCTTCAGAAACAGACATAAGACAAGTCACCTTCTGCTTCTCAAGATCAGAAAGATCAATCTTATAAATGTTGTTCTTTCTCTTTCCTGTAAATAGGATTCAGCCATCCTTCTAACTTACAGCCTTGCAAGACATTTGATTGAAGATTATATCATAACCATTGTCACTTAATTGAATTATGGACAGTGTTATACCCCAAAATTTGCCCGCATCTTTTTTCAAGGAAACTCCAATCTGAAAATTAAGAGTCTCATATAATCATGGATTTTTATTTCAACAAATATCCTGACATATGAAATACTTAGTTTTTAGAATTTTTCTTATACAGTAATTTGGCTTGCAATTGAATTTATTCTTACGCAAACGCCAAATACTGTTTATTACTTCACACATGCTATTTATTTGTTTACAGATAAATAGTACTGACATAATTGGTACAGAGTTAAATCTTTTTGCAGGCGCAGAATCAGGAAACTCAGACTGTACTGGTAACAAGTAGATTATTATTATCTTTTGTTTCCCACTAATTTTGTACTATATTCCATTATTTTCAAAAATCTTTTCAAATCTCTTTTTCAAAAATCAAATCTCTCTTTTTCCCAACACTATCTCCACTTTCTTTCAAATCTTATTTCCACTCAAATTTTCCTTTTGTACGGAATCACATCATTCCCCAACGTCTCTATCCTTCTTTCCACTCTATAAATACCTCTCATTTTTTTCATAAAAATCTCACATCAAATTCTAATTCATCTCTCAAATTTCTACTTCATAATCCATCCTTTCTTCTTCCCCGACAAAATGGCGAAGCGGTGGGAAACGTGTTTTCTTATGATCATCACCATTGCTACAGTGATCATGTCTTTCTTCTGTCTACATAGCCCAGAACACTGTGGACCTGGGATGCTTATGCTCCCAATCATTTACATGTTACTATTTGTAGCATGGGTTATCAATAGTCATTCTTAAAATTTGACGTATTTCTTATTTCTTAAATGTACCGTTTATTCGTACTGTTCAATATAGTATGTAATATTTGTACTGTCAGTATTAAATGTTGTACTATTTGTCATAATATTGCTTAATTACTCAGATAATATTTTGTGTGTTTTCTGCCAGTCAAATATTCATTTTTCTGTGCATTAAATGGTTTTCAGGGTTATTATCGGTAATTTTGCCTGCATACAGTAAATATTGGTTATTTATTATGTCTGTGTTTTTTTTAACAAGTCATGTAAATAAACTTTCATTTTTCACATAAAACAAAAACAAAAAAAAATAAAATTAACTTTGACTGTTGATTTTTCATTCTAACTGCTACGTCAATATCTGAACAGTCAGTTGACAGCCAAACTGCTGGCAGTACAATTCCCAGTGTTTTGTACCATCAATCAAATCAATCTTTTGCAATTCAAAATTCCAAGATTTTTGTTCTAGAAGTCTTCTGAATATCACGCGATTAGCAGAGACTCAACACTGCACAAAAATCAGGTACGCTTAACTGTCTCCTACACAAACAGTCCGTGACTAGGGTTTTCTTGTTTTTTCAGGAGAAACAAGCTTTTGAGACCTCAAATGGATTTCATGCACATCCATATATCTCAAAGTACCATCATGCAAATTTTCAAACTTCAATTCACTCAGACGCACCGTCAGCAGCTCAAACAGTCAACAGACGACCCGTTTGACCAAAAAAGTCAACAGACAGTCAAAAATGAAATTTTTTGTCAAAGTCCATATTTTGTCAAAGGATTCATCAATTGATCATTTGATGATCATAATTCATCAAGGAAAGATCAAAAATCAACAAAACCCTAAGATTCAAAATTAGGGTTTTTGCCTGAAAAGTCAACTCAACTTTGACTGGTCATAACTCTCTCATCCTTCATCCAAAAAATTCAAACCAAAGCTCATTTTGAAGGAAATTCAATTATCTTTCAAATTCAATTGATCCCATGGTCATTACATTCACCATTTGAAAAATATGACCAAAGACATTACAGGTCATTTTCAAAGTCAACAAAAAGACACTTTTTTCAAAAGGAAACACAAGGAGCATCAAAAATAATTTTGACATGAGACCAAAGACATTGGTTAGAGGACTCTTTGAGGTTTCCAAAAAGTGCAAGATCTCCTTCATATGACAAAAATTGATGGATTTACACCTTGTTGAAGTTGGCTAAGTTTTGGGAAAATGCATGAAACCAACATTGCTCAAAAATGCATTTTTTCCAAATGGGGCCAAGTTTTCATGGTTCAAACATCATTTCCATAATATTATGGGCCTCCCACGACCAAGACAAGGCCCATACCATTTTTATCCATTTTTGGCTTAATTTTATCTTATTTTAAGATTAAATAAAAAGGAAAAATGGAAGGATAATGGATAGCTTACAATCTAAGCATGAGTCATCAAGGAATCTTCAATTTTCTGCAGAAGATTGAAGTACAAGGCAAGAGCATTGAAGAGAAGAAGACTTGGTCAACAATTCAAAGATTTTTAATATAAAAAAATCAAGAATTCCACAAAGGCAACTAAAGACTTCTTAGCTTCAATTCTAAGCACAACATAGTCTATATAAAGGCTATAACACTTCACAATCAAGAAAACGAATTCAGAGCCATTCTTATGCTTGTACCATGCTTGTAACAATTTGAAAATTTCAAAGAAATTCAAAATTCGAATTCTGAGTTTAATCCATTTTCAATATAAACTAAACACTTAAACACCTTCCTCAAGCATTACTGAACATATCTCAATCATTTCCAAGCCTTGAAACCTCATAAATCGAGCTACCTAGGCCACGGTTTGTTCAAACTAAAACTAACTTATATCTCATAACACACGAAATTATAGCAAGACATAGCAAGAAACCTCACAAAAATTCTCAAAATTTCCATACACTTTGTAATTTTCGAATTCCATATTCCAATCAATATCAATACAAAACAATCATTCCAATCATCTTCTGAGATCATATAAAGTAAGAATGAACCCTTAATATGGTCCCATGAGAGTCGTAACACATGCATAGTGTTCTTCATGTTCATACATAAGTAATTTTCGTTTTCCTATATTTAATCAACCTCAATGTAATCTAATCATTCCAATGAGTTCATGAGGTCCTATAGGGCAGGTCTGGGCTTTAACATGTTGGTTTCCACGTGAGAATCACCCCCATGCCATTAACAAGTGCTCATGCGTGCTAAAACTTCAACTCCATCGAATCCATAGCTACAGCACTCAAACACCGAAACTAACATCATATTTGGACTCAGAGCATCCTAATTAGGGGATCTGGGTCACTTGCTATTATTCCTAACGCTTACTTTTGCAGGTTTGTGAAGCTACCAAAAATGGCATTTTTCATCGTAAAAATATAGGAGGTTTAAAACCCCCGCTATTTGTTTGAAAAAATAAAAGAGATGGAGGTTGAAGACGACCACGCGTCCAAGCGTGGTTCGTCAGTCAAGATTGACCCTCTCTCCGCTTGTGTGGCATCCCCTTGCTGGCCGGTCAACTTTTCAAACGTCTCTCCCTCAGCTTCCATTGGTCCACGCAGTCAGTGGTGGGCCCAGTCTGACTTTGGTCTCCCCACTAATTCAATGCTTCACTTTGTCCCATCACATCATGTTCTCTCATGATCTGAGCCCTCGGATCATCTCAAATTCTCATCCAACGTTCCAAAACACGCAGCTACACCATGTTCCCTCATGAATTACCACACCTGATTGTATCCTTTTATATTTTTATTTCTATTTTAATTTCTTTACAAAATTAATTAAAAATATTTTTAAAAATCCAAAAAATACACAAAAAATATTTTTAGACTTCTAAAATAATATATTATTTTCTGAAATAAAAATATTTTATTTTTCTTCAAAATTTCAATATTTTGCATAATTAATTAGTATATATTTATATATTTGCTTTTTAATTATTCTAACCAATCAAAAAATCATAAAAAAAATTGTTATTTATATTAAATATTGTTTATATATTATAAACTAATTTTGTACATATTTAGGATAATTTTCTCTTTAAGTTTTAATTATTTGTATAATTATTTGCATAATTATGTTTTAATTAGCTTAATCAATTTCAAATCAATTTCAAATCAATTTCAAAAATTCCAAAAAAATTAGTTTTGTTTTAAAATTAATTGACAAATATTTTGTACATATTTTAAACTTAATTTCTAGGTCTAAATCTATTTTCATCTTTTTTCTTCATTTTAATTTAATTAATCATGCATTAATTATAATTAAAATCAATCATAAAAAAAATCAAAAACATGCCTTTTATTTTTCTTGCAATTTAAATTCCTAGATAAATGTCTAGGATGTCAAAATCATGTAAATAGGCTTAGTTTACATTTCCTGCACAATCGATGTAATAGCGTAGATTTACTTTCCGCACTTTACATTTCCGCATTTTAATTTCCAGCAAATATAAACTGCGTGTATGTCAAAGATAAAATTGAACCGTTAGATCACTAACTTCAAAGATAAAATATCTGAATACAAACACAACCACACTTGCACCTCTTAAGGTAATCCCTTCTCATTCTTTTCAAAATCAAAGTCAAAATTCCACTGTTTTAAGTACAAAATCGAACCTTTTGTTTATATCCGGTGAAAGGATAGATTTTTAAAGGAAATAAGGATAAAGACCTTACAACTCAGGGTAGACCTCCTAGTTTGCTTGCTCAAATCAAAACAAACAAAATTCTCATACACTATTGTTTTTTCAAAACCAAAACTTTCCAAAAAGACAATATTTTGTATACATCCAAACACGGATCATTACAAAGTTAACGTTCTTTTCAAAACATCTTTCGAAAGATAAACAAACATTTTGTATACATCCACACAAGGATCATTACAAAATTCAATTTACAAAGGTATTTGAAACCACATATGAGCATCCTGAAGCAATTGAAAAGTAATCGAAAAACAAGTGAGCTAAGCAAACTTAAGAGCCCATGGATAACCATGGATACAAAGGGTGCTAACATCTTCCCTTTGTATAACCTACCCCCTTACCCAGAATTTCTTAAAGGTCTTTTTTCTGTTTCTTTTATAAACCTTTCCTTAATTGGATAAAATAAAAGGTCGGTGGCGACTCTGTGAATTTTCAAAAATGCGAAAGCATAAGCGATAAAAAAAAGAGTCAGTTCACGTATCTCTCCCGCTTAGAGGTATGGCCCGAAAAAAACGGAGATCCACAGACAATAAGTTATGCGTTAATCCTTCTACAAGAAGTACATTAGTTATAGAAGGAGAGTTACCAATACTTATGGTTCCAGAGCCAATTATCTTGCCCTTCTAATCTCCTTCAAACTTGACTTCTCCACCAGATTTAAGCACTAGGTCTTGGAACATACCTCTGACATTTTGTGCTTTGTCTTCTTTGCTTCCAAGGTGTGGACCTCCTTTTTTATCGGGCCATACCTCTGTTCTGGAGAGATACGTGAACTGGCTCTTTTTTATCGCTTATGCTTTCGCATTTTGAAAATTCACAGAGTCGCCACCGACCTTTTATTTTATCCAATTAAGGAAAGGTTTATAAAAGAAACAGAAAAAAGACCTTTAAGAAATTCTGGGTAAGGGGGTAGGTTATACAAAGGGAAGGTGTTAGCTCCCTTTGTATCCATGGTTATCCATGGGCTCTTAAGTTTGCTTAGCTCACTTGTTTTTCGATTACTTTTCAATTGCTTTAGAATGCTCATATGTGGTTTCAAATACTTTTGTAAATTGAATTTTGTAATGATCCGTGTGCGGATGTATACAAAATGCTTGTTTATCTTTCGAAAGATGTTTTGAAAAGAACGTTAACTTTGTAATGATCCGTGTTTGGATGTATACAAAGTATTGTCTTTTTTGGAAAAGTTTTTGAAAAACAACAGTGTATGAGAATTTTGTTTGTTTTGATTTGAGCAAGCAAACTAGGAGGTCTACCCTGAGTTGTAAGGTCTTTATCCTATTTCCTTTAAAAATCTATCCTTTCACCGGATATAAACAAAAGGTTCGATTTTGTACTCGAAACAGTGGAATTTTGACTTTGATTTTGAAAAGAATGAGAAGGGATTTACCTTAAGAGGTGCAAGTGTGATTGTGTTTGGATTCAGATATTTTATCTTTGAAGTTAGTGATCTAACGGTTCAATTTTATCTTTGACATACACGCAGTTTATATGTGCGGGAAATTAAAATGCGGAAATGTAAAGTGCGGAAAGTAAATCTACGCTATTACATCGATTGTGCAGGAAATGTAAACTAGCCTATTTACATGAATTTGACATCCTATACATTTATCTAGGAATTTAAATTTGCAAGAAAAATAAAAGGCATGTTTTTGGATTTTTTTATGATTGATTTTAATTATAATTAATGCATGATTAATTAAATTAAAATGAAGAAAAATGATGAAAATAAGATTTAAACCTAGGAACTAACTTTAAAATATGTACAAAATATTTGTCAATTAATTTTAAAACAAAACTAATTTTTTTGGAATTTTTGAAATTTGATTTGAAATTAATTAAGTTAATTAATACATAATTATGCAAATAATTATACAAATAATTAAAACTTAAAGAGAAAATTATTCAAAATATGTACAAAATTATTTTATAGTATATAAACAATATTTAATATAAAGAACAATTTTTTTTATGATTTTTTGATTGGTTAGAATAATTAAAAAGCAAATATATAAATATATACTAATTAATTATGCAAAATATTGAAATTTTGAAGAAAAATAAAATATTTTTATTTCAGAAAATAATATATTATTTTAGAAGTCTAAAAATATTTTTTGTGTATTTTTTGGATTTTTAAAACTATTTTTAAATAATTTTGCAAAGAAAATTAAAATAGAAAAAAAATAAAAGGATACGATCAGGTGTGGTGGATAGGTGTGGTCTATGGTGTGGATCACTTGTCTGGTGCGTTGGATGAGCTGGCTAGTGGATCTGATGGTCACCAGCATGAGGGACCATACCACGTGATGTACCTGCAAAACACAGAATCCAAGATTAATTCAAAAAACACGCGCGCGCCCTCCAGCCAATCAGAGGACGCCACGCATCGTCTTCTTCCTCAGGATGGGCTTTTACACCTTTCATTTGCAGGTGGTGTAAAAACTCCAACCTTTTACACCTGTTGAAAATAGCGAATACTAGCAAACACTAATATAAATCTGGCGCGATACCATGGTTCAGTTCGTATTGTTCATGCGATTCTAATGGTACCATTTAGAGTTCATAATTTTGCATGGATAGTAAAACCCCAAATTTAAAGGTTCGAACCCTAAAATGGTGATCCTACGTATAGGCGTCCAAACTTCAATTAAGTTTCCAGAAATGATTAGGACCTCAAACCAAACACAAATACATGTCTACATCTTGCTAAACATGCATGAATGACCAGATACGAGTTGATTTAGATTTGAACAAATTATGACCTTTATAGCTCGATTTAGTGAGCTTCAAGGCTTGCAATTGATTGGAATACGTTCAATGATACTTGAGGATTGTATTTGAGTGTTTAATTTGAACTGAAACAAGATAGAAATTAAAATTCGAATTTTGAATTTCTTTGAAAAATTTCAAGTGATTACAAGTGTGTTATCAGCAAGGCTTTTTTTTCTGAACTTGTTCTTTTCATTACTGAAGTATGGTAGCCTATATATAAGCATTGAGTGCTTAGAATTGAAGCTAAGAAGCATCTAGTTGCCTTTGTGGAATTCTTGATTTTTTTATATTAAAAACCTTTGAATTATTGACCAAGTCTTCTTCTCTTCAATGCTCTTGCCTTGCTCTTCAATTCTCTGCAGAAAATCAGAGATTCCTTGGGTGAGTCATGCTTAGATTGTAAGCTAACCATTATCCATTCATTTTCCTTTTAATTTAATCTTAAAATAAGATAAAATTATGCCAAAAAATGGATAAAAATGGTATGGGCCTTGTCTTGGTCATGGGAGGCCCATAATAACATGGCAAACATGTTTGAACCATGAAAACTTGGCCCCATTTGGAAAAAATGCATTTTTGAGCAATGTTGGTTTTATGCATTTTCCAAAATTTAGCCAACTTTAACAAGGTGTAAATCCCTCATTTTTTGTCATATGAAGGAGATCTTGCACTTTTTGGAAACCTCAAAGAGTCCTCTAACCAATGTCTTTGGTCTCATATCAAAATGATTTTTGATGCTCCTTGTGTGTCCTTTTGAAAAAAGTGTCTTTTAGTTGACTTTGAAAATGACCTGTAATGTCTTTGGTCATATTTTTCAAATGGTGAATCCAATGACCATGGGATCAATGGAATTTGAAAGATAATTGAATTTCCTTCAAAATGAGCTTTGGTTTGAATTTTTTGGATGAAGGATGAGAGAGTTATGACCAGTCAAAGTTGAGTTGACTTTTCAGGCAAAAACCCTAATTTTGAATCTTAGGGTTTTGTTGATTTTTGATCTTTCCTTGATGAATTATGATCATCCAATGATCAAATGATGAATCCTTTGACAAAATATGGACTTTGACAAAAAAAATCATTTTTGACTGTCTGTTGACTTTTTGGTCAAACGGGTCGTCTGTTGACTGTTTGAGCTGCTGACGGTGCGTTTGAGTGAATTGAAGTTTGAAAATTTGTATGATGGTACTTTGAGATATATGGATGTGTATAAAATCCATTTGAGCTCTCAAAAACTTGTTTCTCCTGTAAAAACAAGAAAACCCTAGTCAGGGACTGTTTGTGTAGGAGACAGTTAAACGTACCTGATTTCTGTGCAGTGTTGAGTCTCTGCTAATCGCGTGATATTCAGAAGAATTCTAGAACAAAAATCTTGGAATTTTGAATTGTGAAAGATTGATTTGATTGATGGTACAAAACACTGAGAATTGTACTGCCAGCAGTTTGGGTGTCAACTGACTGTTCAGGTATTGACGTAGCAGTTAGAGTGAAAAATCAACAGTCAAAGTTAATTTTCTTTTTTGTTGTTTTTGTTTTTGTTTTATGTGAAAAATAAAAGTTTATTTACATGACTTGTTAGAAAAACACAGACATAATAAATAACTAATATTTACTGTATGCGGGCAAACTTACCGATAATAACCTTGAAAATCATTTAATGCACAGAAAAATGAATATTTGACTGGCAGAAAACACATAAAATATTATCTAGGTAATTAAGCAATATTATGACAAATAGTACAACATTTAATACTGACAGTACAACTATTACATACTATATTGAACAGTACGACGAATAAACGGCACATTTAAGAAATAAGAAATACGGCAAATTTTAAAAATGACGATTGATAACCCATGCTACAAATAGTAACATGTAGATGATTGGGAGCATGAGCATCCCAGGTCCACAGTGTTCCGGGCTATGTAGACAGAATAAAGACATGATCACCGTAGCAATGGTGATGACCATAAGAAAACACGTTTCCCACCGCTTCGCCATTCTGTCGGGGAAGAAGAAAGGATGGATTATGAAGTAGAAATTTGAGAGATGAATTAGAATTTGATGTGAGATTTTTATGAAAGAATGAGAGGTATTTATAGAGTGGAAAGAAGGATAGAGACGTTGGGAAATGATGTGGTTCCGTACAAAAGGAAAATTTGAGTGGAAATAAGATTTGAAAGAAAGTGTATGATAGTGTTGGGAAAAAGAGAGATGTAGAGAATAAAGTTAGGATTTGATTTTTGAAAAAGAGATTTGAAAAGATTTTTGAAAATAATGGAATATAGTACAAAAATTAGTGGGAAACAAAAGATAATAATAATCTACTTGTTACTAGTACAGTCTGAGTTTCCTGATTCTGCGCCTGCAAAAAGATTTAACTCTGTACCAATTGTGTCAGTACTATTTATCTGTAAGTAAATAAATAAATTGCATGTGTGAAGTAATAAACAGTATTTGGCGTTTGCGTAAGAATAAATTCAACTGCAAGCCAAATTACTGTATAAGAAAAATTCTAAAAACTAAGTATTTCATATGTCAGGATATTTGTTGAAATAAAAATCCATGATTATATGAGACTCTTAATTTTCAGATTGGAGTTTTCTTGAAAAAAGATGCGGGCAAATTTTGGGGTATAACACAAGGATATCTGCAACAGAAATTATCTTCTCCTTAGGTACCCACAATTTCTTGGGTCCTTTCTTGTTAGTTTTCCTCAAGTTCTGATTGAACTTGGGTTTAGCAAAATAATTAACAAGAGGAACAGCATGATATTCTTTAGGTTTGGCAGCATGATATTTTTTAGGTTGTGTCACATGCTTCTTGGTGTGTGTAGTATTAAAGCTTTTGGCATGTGAAGTGAGCCTAATATCATGTTAGTGGCCATATTTGAACTGATCATACAATGGCTTGTATGTGATTTTCAAATCATCTACAGGTTCAAATTTACATGGAATATCACCCTCATAGCCAACGCCAATCCTTTTGTTTCCAGAAACTCCATATATCATAGAAGCAAGGTGACTTCTGCCAATACTTCTAGATAGAACCTTTCTGAAACTCGAGTCATATTCTTTCAGAATATGATTGAGGCTAGGAATGGATTTTTCTGATTCAGAAGGAGATCCAATGTCTTTGGATAATTTTAAAACTTTTTCCTTCAGTTCAGAATTTTCCACTTCCAGCTTATTATTTCAGATTCAAATAGTAAGATGAGCCTTGAGTTCCAGAAGTTCGGGTAAGCTGGAAACTAACTCTTCTCTGGATAGTTCAGAAAATACCTCTTTAGAATCTGATTCTGATGTAGATTGATCGGAAAAATAGCAAGTGTACTATTTTTGCCTCTATAGTAATAATAGGGGAAATTCCCCGAATGTCGATCTCAAGGACTGCGTAGGAAATACAGATTCGTAAAATATGATTCAATTGAACAAAAGATTAATGTTTTGGTTTTGGGGGATTAAATCCTTGCAAAGTAAAATAATGAGAAAAATAAATTTATTTTTGTTATCAAATATATGAGATGCTAGGGTGAGTGGTTGATTTGGCATGTAACACTCAGAATTAAGATCTCTTCAACAAGTTCATAATATTCAGTTACCACATCCTTAGGGTGTTTCCTCCTAAGTCCTTAGTGAGGAAACCTTTGGTCTTCCAACCTAAATCCTAAGTCCTTAGGAACCTAAATTGAAATCAAGCTTTTATATAATCAATATTATGTGGTAATTATAGGGTATCCCTAGTCCTAGGTGATATCTACTATAATCAAATTATGCACAAACCCTAAAAACTACAGTCATGTATTTGTTAGCCATAGATTAATCCTTATTTGACCGATAAAGAAAACAAGAAGAACATTGCATAATTTAACTGAATAATATAAACCAATGTATTGACGAAATCACAAATTCATCGTTATTACAAAAACCAAATCAGGACGACCCCCCTAGCATTGAGGGGTTTAGCCTCTCATAATATTCAAGAAAGACATAATAAAGAATGTAGACATTACTCAAAAATAATGGTGACTTTGATCTTCAATGGTGGAAACCCTTGAATCTCTCCGTCTCCAAAACTCCTAATGAAGCTATCTTCTCTCCTCTGTGATTTTCTATCGCATGATGCAAAAAGTCCTAAATAATTCTCTCAAACTCAACTAAATAGTCTAGGTACAAATCTCATCCAAATGAAATGTTTAAAGTGCCCTCAAGGTGAAGATTTAATGAAAAAGCCCTAAAATTGGAAGTTTTCACGCACTCAGCAGCATTGGCCGTGCTTGGACGCACGGGTGGTTGTGTTGCTCTTTATTTTTATTTTTGCTCCCAGCCATCCTGACACGGGCCGTGCGTGGAAGCACGGGCGGCCGTGTTGCTCCCCTGGATTTTGTATGGAGGAGAGTTGATCATCTGACACGGGCCGTGCGTGGAAGCACGGGCGGCCGTGTTGCTCCCCTGAATTTTGTATGGAGGAGAGTTGATCATCTGACACGGGCTGTGCGTGGAAGCACGGGCGGCCGTGTTTGACCCCAGAACCTTGAATTTTCATCTTTCTCTTGCTTCTCCTTCTTTCATGGTTGCTTCGACATTTAAGATGACTTGTTCAAAGCTGAAACTTGTACACAACTAACCAAACGGCATCAAAAGCATCTAAATAACTTAAATTAAAACATAATGCAAAGTAAACATAAAAACAATCAAACATGAAATACTTAAACAAAAACAATAAAACATTGATCAAAGTGTTACCGAATCAACAAATTTAGACCGAATCCATGATAGAAATTAGGTAGCAATGGTGACCGATCACAACCCCAAACTTATCTCCTTGCTTGTCCTCAAGCGATGCAAGAGACCAAACAGAGGTCACCCTGGAATTTTTTTTCTATAACACTGCCGATGTTATTCGCAACTTGCATCTACCTTTCTAATAGAATCTCTGGCTTGCCGAACCAAACTTTCTACCACACTTCCACATCCGAGTACCTTTTTACCTGCAAGCTTTTTCACACTTCTCACCAAATCTCTCAGGGTTAAAGTGTTTTGCACTCACAAAATAAAGGTATGCAATATCAAATCTTAATTTTGAATAAATTCTACCTTCACTACACTAACAAAGTTCACACACTTTTCGAGGTCTTCTGAGCTATAATAGGGTTTAGGTACGGTGGGATACACAAGGAAATGGATAAACAAATGGTTTTGGGTTCGACATTCATGTTGTGTTTCTCGTAATTGTGCTCAACTTGTTACACTGGGAATTCATTCGACTTAGACTCTTTTGCTTTACTCATTCTTCCGTGAGTGCTTAATGTAACCAAGTCTTTCATTCGGGAAAGTTTTTCTCTTTCTTTTTTTGTGTGGGACATACATTCATATTTCTCAAAATTTTTATTTTCATTATTTTTTTACTTGCCCTCTTCTTTGATGATTACTACCCCAAACTTAGATTTTAGCACAACTCTGAAAACCACAACATTTATGCCGAGCAAGGGTTGGAAGTGTTTGGCTGCGGGTTACAGATATGGTTATAACAAACAAAAGGATATGGCTCAACTGGGGTATCAACGGATAAACATATAATTTAGGATGGCTAGAAAGGCTCAGGTGGTAAAACAAATAAATGCCCTAGTGTGTGTCCTCATATTATGCTGTGTCAGTAGAACATACGCAAAATCAGAATGATAAAGTCATACCTGAATGAACTCTCAAGATGATAATCTGTTGTGTTTGGATTTTTATAACCTCACCATGTTGGGTAAGCTTACAGGTTCTAAAGCACTCCTAGTGTCATGTGGCTTCTTTCCGGCGCAGGTTTACCATACAATCCTCTTTGTCCAGTATCACCAAGTTGCGTCCAACAATTACTTTTCTTTCGGCTGCATCAACTTCCAGGGTGCCTCGGGGGAATATGTTCAGGTTGTACCTTTCATCCACTAACTACCATTCATCATTCAATCGGCATCCATAAATCAATCTATAACACAATGTCAATACAACACACAAACAAAAACAAAAACAAAAATGGAAAACAACTAAAAGCAAATGAGAAAAACCCCTCCCACACTTGAACTAAACATTGTCCTCAATGTTTTAGAACAAGCCTTTGAGAGGTTACTTACAGAGGGTATTACACTCCAATGATCACTTCCAAGCTTTCACTTGAGATGCCCTCTTTTATTTCCTGAAAATAAAATAAACAAACAGAGAAATAAATTATTAAAACTGTGGGTTGCCTCCCACGAAGCGCCTCGTTTAACGTCGCATGGCTCGACGGTCCATTACCCTTGATTATGGAGGGTATTTCCTTTTCCAAACTTTGTTGCTTGTTACATTCTCAACCAAGAACTCATGAAGATGAAAGGCATGGACATCTTTTCTCTTCAACTCACTTCCCGCATTCTTCTTGACTTCCTTAGACTTCTTGGGACTTTTGATAGCTCCCTGAGTTGTTTCCACCCGAGAGGCTATGCTTGAGACTTTTTCTTGGAGGTGTTCAGGCCTTTTGTCTTTTTCCTCACTTTCTGTCATGCTGCCAGAGGTTTGATCATTTACGACCGCCCTATGTTTCTTGACTCCTAACATCTTCAAGGTTACTTATTCATTAAATGATTTTAGCGTTAGTGTCCCTTTTTCAATGTCGAAGTTGCAGCGGCCTGTCGAAAAAAATGGTCTCCCAAGAAGGATAGGAGTTCCTTCGTCTTCCGGAATGTCCATGATGTGGAAGTCAACAGGGAATACAAACTTATCGACTTCCACTAGTACATCTTCAGCTACCCTGTTGTACCCCAAAATTTGCCCACACTTTTCAAAATTTCAAAACTTGGATTTTATAAAATATCGGGTTCATTTACATTGACATCCTGAATTTTATAAATATTCGATTTAAAGTCTATTTTAAAAAAAATATAGTAGTTTACTCTTAAATTGCTTATATTTTAATAGAAAATGCTGCCTGATGCTTCATTTACTTTCAATTGGCTTTTTATTTCAAATAAATAATATAGCACAATTGGTAAGAATGAAAGACTTGCAAATAGAAGGTCACAGGTTCAATTCCCGCTTGGTGCATTTCTATCTTTTTTTAAACTATTTTTTTATCTATTTTGCACCCGGGCGCACTTGGACACAAGTACGTCCAGGTTCTTAATCTCGGTCACCAAGGAAGGTCCATGGGCTTTTGGGTTGGATCATTTCCTTTTTAGGAGTGGTTTTAATCTAATTCTCAGTCTATAAATAGGGTACCTCTCATCCTCATTCTTGACTAACAATTGATCAACAATTTCCAAAACATCACCAATTCTCTCACCCTGCCACATACACAATTCTCACAATTTCAAACTCTTTCTCATTCATAATCCTATAAACATTTGTACTCTTTCAATTTTTTTGGTTTTTAAAAATTTCTTTTTGGCCGATGATTTTTATATGAGGCCGCCCAATTTATTTTTAACCAAATGATGATCCCTAATGATTTGTTCTTTTCTTCAAAATTTATTTTGTTTATACTAATAATTTTCACATAAATTATTAAACATTATTTTTATTATTTTTTACGTATAAGAACTTTCATTACCAATTTCTAATTTTTCTCCTATTACCAATTTCTAACTTTTCTGTAACTAATCTCCATAACCAACATTTTCTAACATCACACCATAACAACAATCTAAACATGTAAATATAATAAAAAGGAAGTGAATCATACTACCACTATTAGTCATACAACCGTGCCGAATCACAACACCTGACCATGCAACGGCTCTCCATCGACACAACATCGGTATCCCTTTTTTTATTTCTCTATTTATTTTTCCAGGTTGAATATGTGTTTGGATCTCGAGGTTTGAATATTGATGTTTGAGAAGGATGTGATTTGAACATTATTGTATTTCTAGATCCAATCACTTAATATAATTATTTTGATATTTGTATTTTGTTAATCTGGAATGAAAAAGAAGCAGATCTAAATTTGAGATAAAAACTCAGGGAGATGAAACTGTGTGGTTTGCTTGTACTGATACTACACTCCCTCATCTTTATTTGAGTCATTTGTTTTTTTTTTAATTTTTAATTTAGCCACGTGTCAATTTATAGTTGGGTGCCCAATGTTTTGAATAGTCAAATTTGTTACTATATTTCTAATGTTATGGAAATTGAGAAAAGTGGCGACGTCGGTCAATCTGCTTTCCTGGGCATTATTGATTGTTTATTCTATCTACTTTTTATTTCTATTGCAATATTATAAGTTTGGAAATTGGGCTTTATGGAACCACCCCTTCATTTTAGAACTATAATACCACTTGTACTCATATAGTATATATTTGGTTTCAATATATTGTTCTATTTTTTTTCATTTCATTTATAAAAAATACAAATAGAATACTGATTTTATTTTAAGATATGAGGCCCCAAATAATGTTGAAATTTATTCTTGTAATTTAGTTTCACTCTTTCAATTAGTTTAGTTTTTTTTTTAAATTATAAAAACATTAAAAAAAATCTCTTTTATTGCCTATAAGATTAATATTAAAAATACAAAAAATAGGTAGATTATTTAGCTTTTTTATATATAAAAATATCAAAAAAAAATATTACTATTTTAATATGGTTAATATGTATTCATTTGTTTCATGTCTTCTATTGTTAATTTTTTTATCAACATTTGTTCATAATTTTTCACCATTTTCTCATCCATATTTTTATGCTTCATTACTAATTTTTTTTTTGATTGCGAGGTACCACTTGATACTAAGACTCTCGGATTTCATGGACCTTTATCATTTTGCAATTGTGTTTCGTACATATTATTTCTTATTTTTTGGGTTTGTAATAGTTAATTAGGACTTTTACTTTCTCGCTCATTTACTTTTCCGCACCTCTAATTATGTAACTGCCCCAAAGCCCTGTAATAGCGTATGATCTAACTTTCGCATTTTAATTTCCTGCATAAATATTAACTGTTAGATGAATGCTAATTAGGATTTGTATGGAAAGATAAAATAATCTCTAGATAACTCTAATTTCAAAGATAAATAACTGAACTTGACACACTTACACTCACTCACCTATAGGGTACGCCCCTCTTATGTTGCCTTTTGATCAAAATAGTCAAGTCCCTTCGAGCGTAGGGATACCTTAGCATATGCTGCCTACGATTCAAAATCATCATAGTCCCTTCGGAATAAAGATCATAGTCCCTTCGGAATAAAGATCATAGTCCCTTCGAGTTACCTACGATGAAATGATCTCGTACCTCGAGTTGCCTTCGATAAATGATGATTGTCCCTTCGGATTGCTAAGGTATCTCTATTGGTTGCCTTTATGACTATTCATATCTCATAGGGCTTCCTACCCTCTTCATGGTATGGATAGCCCTTATGATGATTCGATGACCCTTCGATGACCCGCACATCCAATGTATAGGACTACCTACCCTTATATGGTATGGATAGTACTATCGCTTAAGGAAAGTCTTTAGAATAGGAAAGACCTTACGAACTTAGGGTAGGAACTCTTAAGTGCTTGCTCACAACAATTCAAATCAAAATGCTTTTCACACCATGTTTTCTAACATTTGTCTTTTTAGACATTCGCAAAATCAATTTGTCTTTTTAAACACACACGACACTTTTCAAACATTTCAAAACAAATAAAGTGAGATAAGCAATTAAGAGCCCGTAGATAACTACGGATGAAAAGGGTGCTTACACCTTCCCTTTTCATAACCTACCCCTCGAACTCAATCTCTTTTCAAAGAAGGTCTTTCCTGTTCTTTTATGCCTTTCCTAATTGGATAAAATAAAAGTCGGTGGCGACTCTTGCTCACTGCAACATTTTGCTTGCGAAAATAATAAAGTCAGTTCACCGTGTTACATACCCCATATGATTTCTTGATTGTGTGATCGGCGAACCTTAACTATGTTTTACTCTCACTAATCTTTTCCAATTCAAGCTTTTTGAAAATGGACAGAGGCATTAAACTCACACTAGAACTGGAATCGAGGAGTACCTTTTTAAATGTTATATTATTGATAGTGCATGGTATCGCCACCGCTCCAGGGTCTTTCCTCTTTATCAAGATCTTTCTTGCTGACGAGACTATTCCACATTTCTCAGTTGCAATTTTTTGTTCTCCTTCCACTAATCTCTTTTTCGCCATCACTTCCTTCATAAATTTTCTATACAAGGGCATGTGCTCAAGTGCTTCGAAGAAGGGTAGATTTACCTCTAACTTTTTGAACAAAGCAGTGAACTTCTCAAAGTCTTTCTCTTTTGAATTCTTCTTTGTCACTCTGGAAGGGAAATGTAGTTTGATCACAGGTTCAACATTTTTCTTATTTTTTTTCTTCAACTGGTTTAACCGGTGGTATCACAACTTCTGGCTCCTTCGGATTATCTCTTATTTCCAAATCTACCTCTATTACCATAGGGTCATCTATTTCCTCTTTTTCTTTTTCCGATTCTGCCACTTTCTTACTTCTTGTAGTAACAACATTAATCTTCTCTTGGTCTTTCAGATTTTTCATAGTTGAGCTCGGAAAGGTACCTTGTGCCTGTAGAGTGAGATGTTGTGTTATTTGCCCCACTTGACTTTCAAGATTTTTTATTGAAGCTGTGGTGTTCCTGTGGTTGTTTCTTGTCTCTTCTTGAAATTGAGAGCATTGTCCAGCCAATCTCTCAATAGCTACTTCCCACTCCGCCTTATGAGGATTTTGTTGTTGATCTTTCCACGCGAAGTTGGGATGATTCTTCCACCCTGGATTATAGGTGTTAGAATATGGGTTGTTTTGCCTCAAGAATTTGATTTCTTCAATTTGCTTGGGAGTAGCAACACAACACACAGTTTGGTGAGGGCCATTACAAATTTCACATATTACAGGTTGAGCTTGTTGGACTTGAGCAACCTGTTGAGTGCCTATATTCATAGCCTGTAATCTCTTTTCTACCTCTGCAGCTATAGCATTTTCAACATGAATTTTATTGGTGTCTAGCTTCAGATCAATAACTCCTTCAGGTTTGCTAGTATACCTGTCATACATCTCCAAATGCTCATTTGCAGCTATTGCTTCAATGATCTTGATAATACCTGAGGCTGTTGTGAAATTTGTTGAGCCTCCGGCTGCTGTATCGATCAACTGCTTTGTCTTGATTCTGAGCCCGTTGACAAATATTTGCATCTGTTCAGTTTTGTCCATATTGTGTGTTGGACATGCCACCAGAGTCCTCTTGAACCTTTTATAGGCATCACCCAAAGACTCACCCTCCTTTTGCTTGAAGTTCAGAATTTCATACCTTTTTCGTAGAAAGACTGACGCTGGAAAATATTCATTCAGGAAAGCCTTTTCCATCTCTTCCCATGATGTGATGCTACCCGCTGCTAGAGAATAGAACCACTCTTCTGCCTCTTCCGCTAGAGTGAAAGGAAACATCCTAAGCCTCTTTGCTTCTTCCGTGTGACCGTCAATTTTTAGAGTGGTGCTCATGGTCAAAAATCTCTGCAGATGCTTGTTTGCGTCTTCGTTAACCTTTCCGGTGAAAGGTTTCCTCTCAAGCTGATTAATGGTGCTTGGGTGCAGTTGAAAGTTGGCAGCATTTACCGGTTGGTTGACAATTGTTTGTCTTCCCCCCGGTGTGTTCGCAACACCGTAGTCACCCAGGAGCCTCTCAGGAGGAGGAGGATTTTCACCCATGACTTGTTCACTTTCAGAATCTGAACCAGAATGCACTGAAACAATCTCTTCTTCAGATTCCAGCTTAGCCGACCGAGCTTGTCTACGCCTTGCGTGCAAAGTTCTTTCAATTTCTGCGTCAAAAAGAAATTCAGCTGAGGCCTTACCTTGCATTTTTCACAGATTAGAAAAATATTAGAATTAGAAAAAAAAAGAAAAAATAAAAATAAAAAGTGCAGAAAATAAAATTTTTAGTCACAGAGCAACAAAATTTCAATTAAAGTTAAGTTAAAAATCTGTATTTTGGCAGTCCCCGGCAACGGCGCCAAAAACTTGATCGGAAAAATAGCAAGTGTACTATTTTTGCCTCTGTAGTAATAATAGGGGAAATTCCCCGAATGTCGATCTCAAGGACTGCGTAGGAAATACAGATTCGTAAAATATGATTCAATTGAACAAAAGATTAATGTTTTGGTTTTGGGGGATTAAATCCTTGTAAAGTAAAATAATGAGAAAAATAAATGGATTTTTGTTATCAAATATATGAGATGCTAGGGTGAGTGGTTGGTTTGGCATGTAACACTCAGAATTAAGATCTCTTCAACAAGTTCATAACATTCAGTTACCACATGCTTAGGGTGTTTCCTCCTAAGTCCTTAGTGAGGAAACCTTTGGTCTTCCAACCTAAATCCTAAGTCCTTAGGAACCTAAATTGAAACCAAGCTTTTATATAATAAAGATTATGTGGTAATTAAAGGGTATCCCTAGTCCTAGGTGATATCTACTATAATCAAATTATGCACAAACCCTAACAACTACAGTCCTGTATTTGTTAGCCATAGATTAATCCTTATTTGACCGATAAAGAAAACAAGAAGAACATTGCATAATTTAACTGAATAATATAAACCAATGTATTGACGAAATAACAAATTCATCGTTATTACAAAAACCAAATCAGGACGACCCCCCTAGCATTGGGGGGTTTAGCCTCTCATAATATTCAAGAAAGACATAATAAAGAATGTAGACATTACTCAAAAATAATGGTGACTTTGATCTTCAATGGTGGAAACCCTTGAATCTCTCCGTCTCCAAAACTGCTGATGAAGCTATCTTCTCTCCTCTGTGATTTTCTATCGTATGATGCAAAAAGTCCTAAATAATTCTCTCAAACTCAACTAAATAGCTTAGGTACAAATCTCAGCCAAATGAAATGTATAAAGTGCCCTCAAGGTGGAGATTTAATGAAAAAGCCCTAAAATTGGAAGTTTTCACGCTCTCAGAAGCACTGGCCGTGCTTGGACGCACGGGTGGCCGTGTTGCTCTTTATTTTTATTTTTGCTCCCAGCCATCCTGACACGGGCCTTGCGTGGAAGCACGGGCGTCCGTGTTGCTCCCCTGGATTTTGTATGGAGGAGAGTTGATCATCTGACACGGGCCGTGCGTGGAAGCACGGGCGGCCGTGTTTGACCCCAGAACCTTGAATTTTCATCTTTCTCTTGCTTCTCCTTCCTTCATGGTTGCTTCGACATTTAAGATGACTTGTTCAAAGCTGAAACTTGTACACAACTAACCAAACGACATCAAAAGCATCTAAATAACTTAAATTAAAACATAATGCAAAGTAAACATAAAAACAATCAAACATGAAATACTTAAACAAAAACAATAAAACATTGATCAAAGTGTTACCGAATCAACAAATTTAGACCGAATCCTTGATAGAAATTAGGTAGAAATGGTGACCGATTATAGATTCTGATCCATCATCCACTGTGGCATTCAGTGCAAAGTTTGCTTGCTCGCCTTCAGAGTCTGATTCTGATTCTGATTCAGAATCATCCCATGTTGCCATAAGACCCTTCTTCTTATGAAACTTCTTCTTGGGATTCTCCTTCTGAAGTTTTGGACATTCATTCTTGAAGTGTCCAGGCTCATTGCACTCATAGAAGATGACCTTCTTCTTGTCAGATCTTCTCCCACCAGAAGATTCTCCTCTTTCAGGCTTCTTTGAACTTCTGAAGTTCTAGAACTTCCTTTGCTTGCTCTTCCAGACTTGGTTAACCCTTCTGGAGATCATGGATAATTCATCTTCTTCTTCTTCTGATTCTAATTCTTCAGAATCTTCTTCTTCAGCCTGAAAAGCGTTAGTGCATTTTTTATGATTAGATTTTAATGCAATAGACTTATCTTTCTTCTGAGGCTCATTTGCATCCAGCTCTATCTCATGGCTTCTCAAGGCACTGATTAGCTCTTCCAAAGAAACTTCATTCAGATTCTTTGCAATCTTGAATGCAGTCACCATTGGACCCCATCTTCTGGGCAAGCTTCTGATGATTTTCTTTACATGATCAGCCTTGGTGTAGCCTTTGTCCAGAACTCTTAATCCAGCAGTTAGCGTTTGAAATCTTGAGAACATCTTCTCAATATTTTCATCGTCCTCCATCTTGAAGGCTTCATATTTCTGGATTAGGGCAAGAGCTTTGGTCTCCTTGACTTGAGCATTTCCTTCATGGGTCATTTTCAATGACTCATATATATCATACGCAGTTTCCCTGTTAGATATCTTCTCATACTCAGCATGAGAGATAACATTCAGCAAAACAGTCCTGCATTTATGATGATTTTTGAATTGCTTCTTTTGATCATCATTCATTTCTTGTCTTGTAAGCCTTACGCCAGTAGCATTCACTGGATGTTTGTAACCATCAATCAGAAGATCCCATAAGTCACCATCTAGACCAAGGAAGTAACTTTCAAGTTTATCTTTCCAGTATTCAAAGTTTTCACCATCAAATACTGGTGGTCTAGTATAACCATTGTTACCATTTCCATTGTGTTGCTCAGCAGAGCTAGATGTAGATGTATTTGTTGGATCTTCACCAGCCATCTTGTACTGAAGCGTTTTTCTCTTCCTGAATCTTTTCTAAACACGGTTAAGTGCTTGCACCTTAGAACCGGCGCTCTGATGCCAATTGAAGGATGGAAAAACACTTAGAAAGGGGGGGGGGGGGGGTTGAATAAGTGTAGCTTTAAAACTTGTAAGATAAAAACAATTTGCACAATGATTTTTATCCTGGTTCGTTGTTAACTAAACTACTCCAGTCCACCCCCTTGGAGTGATTTACCTCACCTGAGGATTTAATCCACTAATCACACAAGATTACAATGGTTTTCCACTTAGACAACTTCTAAGTCTTCTAGAGTATATTGATCACAACCTGATCACTCTAGGAACAAACTGCTTAGATACCCTCTAAGACTTTCTAGAGTATACTGATCAACAACCTGAACACTCTAGTTCTTACAACTTAATGTAAACAAATTCTTTTAAGAGTTACAATGCTTCTTAGAAAGCTATTATCATAACTGTGATTTTCTCTTAAGTTTAAGCTTACTCTCACTAATATATTACAACATTAATGTAGTGAGGTTGAAGATGAAGTTTAAGAGCTTTTTGAATTTGACAGCGTTTCTGTATATTTGCGCAAGTGTTGTATTTAGCTTCTCATCAGAACTTCAATATATAGGCGTTTGAGAAGATGACCGTTGGGAACATTTAATGCTTTTCGTAATCCGTACAGCATTGCATTTAATGTTTCACTCTTTTGACAACTACCTCGATCCTTGCTTTCGCTGTGTCTACTGACGTTGCCTTTAATAGCTTCTAACGTTCCTTTTGTCAGTCAGCATAGCCTGCCATCTTTTACTTGCTTCTGATATGATGTTTGTGTAAACAACATTTGAATATCATCAGAGTCAAACAGCTTGGTGCAGAGCATCTTCTTGTCTTCTGACCTTGAAGTGCTTCTAAGCGTGATACCATGAGAACTTCAGTGCTTCTGCTTCTAATCTCAAGTTCTTCTGATGCTTCCATAGACCATGTTCTGATTTTGCTTGACCATGTTCTGATGTCTTGCTAGACCATGTTCTGATGTTGCATGCTGAACCTTCTGAGTCAGTGCTTCTTGCGCTGATTTTGTGCATACTCTTTATGTAATTCCTGAAATGGAAATTGCGTAGTATTAGAGTACCACATTATCTCATACAAAATTCATATACATTGTTATCATCAAAACTAAGAATATTGATCAGAACAAATCTTGTTCTAACACTAAACCTCAAGCACAATGGGATGAAAAAGATGAAAAGAATTACGGGTATGATTAGAAAGCTAGAAACATGATTATAGCTTCCTTAGGGGTCGATGAGTACTTTCGTGTGTCGCATTGCCAAACGGCTAAGGCAATGTGGGATGCATTACAAGTCGCCCATGAAGGAACTAATGATGTTAAGCTAGCTAGAATCAATACCTTAACGCAAGAATTTGATCTCTTTCATATGAAGCAAGGTGAAACCATTGTGGATATGCAAAAGAAATTTTCTCACATTATCAATCGATTACACACTTTGGGACATATTACTCCCAATGCCGTAGCTACTAACAAAGTTTTGAGATGTCTTAGTAGGGAATGGCAACCGAAGGTCATGGAAATCAAAGAAGCCAATGATCTCACTACATTGGATCTCACAGCTCTATTCGGAAAGCTTGAAGAACATGAGCAAGATCTCATGAACCTAAACAAGCACGAAAAGAAAGAAAAGTCAAAGGACACGGAAAAGAAGTCTATCGCTCTAAAGGCTTCAAGTTCTAAGTCATCCACCAAAGATGCATGTGATAGTGAATCAAGTGACGAAGATGAAAGTCCGGATGAAGATATGGGATTGTTCGTGAGAAGATACAATAAATATCTTCAAAAGAATGAAATTAAGCACTCAAACAACAATCTAGTTGATTATAGACGTCAATCAAAGCCTAACAAGCAAGATGAGTACAAGAAGACTAAACCTAGAGGATCTTGTTACAACTGTGGAAAACCCGGTCACTACAAACCGGATTGCCCTTCGCGAAAGAAAGATAAGACCAAGAGTAAACCTCAAAAGAAGCAATCAAAAGGAAGAAGAGCCTACATTGCTTGGGAAAGTGATAGTGACTAATCTAGCAAAGAAAGCACAAGCGATGAAGAGGAAACCGTCAACCTATGTCTCATGGCACATCAAAAGAAGAAAAAGATTGTAAGTAATGATAAATATAATAATATTGATGCTATGTCTTATTTTGAATTAAAGCATGCCTTTGATACCTTGCATTATGAAGCTAAGGAAGCATTTCAACGCTTAGCTTCAAATAAAAGAATTTTCAAATACCTTGAAAAGAAAGTTTCCGATTCCGAAAAGGAATTAGAAACTCTCAAGGAATCTATGATCAAAAGTATCAAAGACACAAGCGTTGATAACAAGGGTCCTTTGTTTAAATGGGGAGGATGTGAAACTTGTCACATTTGGCAAAAAGAAGTTAAAACCATCAAATCCAAATTAGACTAGGCTTCACAACCAAAAATCACATATGCTATTGATCAATCACATTTCAAAAATAGTATGATAAATCCGTATCAACGATACACTTGTGTGATAAAAGATCAATCTAGTAAATGTAATGACTACTCAAACTCAAGGTGTCTATACTGTTGCAAAAGGGGGCATACCATTAAAAAATGTCGCTTTAGGAGATTCTTGGTTCCCAAAGGCATTTTCAAATGGACTCCCAAGAGCAACCTTTGTTTCACTCACACACAAGGACCCAATGAAAATTGGGTACCTATTTCTCTTGTTTAAATTTGTAGGTGAAATGTCTTGAGCCATCCGAGAGAAGATGGTTTCTAGATAGCGGATGCTCAAGACATATGACGGGTGACTTATCTTTATTCTATGACTTTGTGGATAAGAAGAAAGGATTTGTGACCTATGGTGATAACAACAAGGGAGCAATACTCGGTAAAGGTAGTGTAGGTAATCCCTCTTCTACTACTATCTCTGACGTCCTTCTAGTTGAGGGCCTTAAACACAATCTTATTAGCATCAGTCAATTATGCGACAAAGGATACTCAGTATCATTTTCTAAAGAAAGTTGCATAATTAGAAATGTTGACAAGAAAGATGATGTGTTCAAAGGCCTGAGGGTAAATAATGTATACATGCTTGATCTAAATGATGTATCCTTGATTGAAGCAAAATGTCTAGCAACTATGAGTGAAGACTCATGGCTTTGGCATAGACGTTTAGCTCACGTCAACTTTATTTTCTAAATAAAATCGTCTCAAAAGACTTAGTGTCCGACCTACCTAAAATAAAGTTTTCCAAAGATCACTTATGTGATGCGTGCCAAATGGGGAAGCAAACGAGGATCTCTTTTAAATCTAAAAACATTGTTTCAACTACAAGACCTCTTGAACTTTTCCATATGGACCTCTTTGGACCATCTAGAATAAAAAGTCTAGGTGGAAACTATTATGGGTATGTCATAGTTGATGACTTCTCTAGATATTGTTGGACGATTTTCGTAGTAAGCAAAAGTGACACCTTCTCCGTATTTGAGAAATTTGCCAAGTTAATTCAAAACAAATTAAACACTAACATTGTATCCATCCGAAGTGATCATGGGGGTGAGTTTGAAAACCATCTCTTTGAAGAGTTTTGTGGCAATCATGGCATTAATCATAATTTCTCCGCACCACGAACTCCCCAACAAAATGGAGTTGTGGAACGTAAAAATTGTGTGTTGGAAGAACTTGGGAGAACTATGATTAATGAACATGGGCTTCCAAAATATTTTTGGGCCGATGCCATAAATATGGCTTGTTATGTTTTGAATAGGATCTTGATACGACCTATTCTAAACAAAACACCGTATGAACTCTTGAAAGGAAGAAAACCGAACATTTCTCACCTTCATGTATTTGGATGTAAGTGTTTTGTTCTAAATAATGGAAAAGAAAATCTTGGAAAGTTTGATGCAGAAGCGGATGAGGGTATCTTTCTAGGATACGCTCAATCTAGTAAAGCTTATAGAGTATACAACAAAAGGTTACATATTGTTGAAGAATCCGTACATGTCTCTTTTGATGAGTCTTGTCCGAAAGTTGTCGGAAAAGGTAGTGTTCTTAATGGTGCAGGTGTCTCAACTGAGAGTTTACTTAATGATCCGGATGCCAAGATTGAGAAAGATAAAGAATCCCTCTTACCCGAGAATAATGAAGAGGAAGTGGATCAAACACCTAAAGAGAAAGTGGAATATCAACCAAGCGAGAAGAGTGACATTCCTCTTGCATGGAAATCTTCCAAGGACCATCCTATGGAGAACATTCTAGGAGACATATCAAAAGGGGTGACAACACGGTGAAGGATAGGTAACTTTTGTTTTTATTATTCTTTCGTCTCTCAAATTGAGCCTAAAAACTCCAAAGATGCATTAGTCGATAAGTAACTTTTGTTTTCTTAATGACCAAATAGTTTCACATGTCTTCACATTATGTTCACATGTGAGTGATTTTTGACATTTATATTTTACTCTATAAGATTCACATGTCTTCCTTTGCAGTTCACATGTGAATGATTTTTGACATTTATATTTTACTCTATAAGATTCACTTGTCTTCCTTTAAAGTTCACATGTGAATGATTTTTGTGCTTTGTATTTTCTCTATAAGATTCTCATGTTTTACGTTTTCCTATAATGACAACATTTAACTGATTTTCTCATTTGTATTACTCTAATAGAAAATGACACATATTTATTTTAATATATTTAAAATGTTGTATTGGCCATCTATTGCTATAATTTTACTTTATATAATGGGCCAGCTTATTATCTACTGCTGTGGGCCTGCCAATAATTTATATATCCTTGAAATTACTTTGGTATTGTATTTTTGACCTATTTTAAACAATTATTTAAGATCATTATTTTAACATTTGTTATACATTTTTTTTATATAACCTACTTTTTATACTATTAATATGTTATACAACTTTCCTTATATGGTTAACTTCCAGTTTTTAATTGCATGTTGGTCAAATTTCTTTACTTCTTAATTATCGTATATTCATAAAAGACTACACTACAAATAATGCACCCGGGCGACAGCACGGGTCTCTAACTAGTTTAGCTATGCAAGAAGAGCTAAACCAATTTAAGAGAAATGAGGTTTGGGACCTTGTCCCTCCTCCGCGAGACCATCGAGTAATTGGCACTAAATGGGTGTTTAGGAACAAACTAGACGAAAACAGTATCATCACTCGCAACAAGGCCCGTCTTTTTGCTCAAGGGTATAGCCAAGAGGAAGGGTTTGACAATAAGGAGACCTATGCTCCGGTCGCCCAACTTGAGGCAATACGATTATTAATTGCATTCGCATGTTCACAAAACTTTAAGCTTTATCAAATGAATGTTAAGAGTGCATTTTTAAATGGGTCCATTAATGAAGAGGTTTATGTATCTCAACCTCCCGGATTTGAAAACGTCGATTATCCTGATTATGTTTATAAACTTAAGCGTGCCTTGTATGGTTTAAAACAAGCTCCTAGAGCTTGGTATGAGCGGCTTAGCAATTTTCTAATTAATCAAGGTTTCTCAAGAGGGAAAGTTGATACCACCCTATTCATTAAGAGACATGAAAAGCACTCAATATTAGTTCAAGTGTATAGGGATGATATTATCTTTGGTTCTACTAACATGACTCTTGTAAAGGAGTTTTCAAAGCTTATGCAGGGAGAATTTGAAATGAGCATGATGGGTGAACTAAACTACTTTCTTGGACTCCAAATAAAGCAACTAAAAGAAGGAACATTTGTGAGTCAAACCAAGTATTGTCAAGAACTCATCAAACGATTTGATATGGCAAAGTCCAAGGCCATTGACACTCCTATGCCTACCGCGGTAAATCTTGATCGGGATGAACATGGTAAGCCGGTTGATGTAAAAAGGTATAGAGGTATGATTGGTTCCCTACTTTACCTTACCGCTTCCCGTCCCAATATTATGTTTAGTGTATGCATGTGTGCAAGATATCAATCATGTCCCAAGGAGTCTCACTTAAAAGCCGTTAAGCGCATACTTAGGTATCTTGTAGGTACAACTAAGCATGGCTTATGGTTCTCCAAAGGTAGTGATTGCTCTTTGGTTGGATATTCCGATTCCGACTTTGCCGGGTGCAAATTGGATAGGAAAAGCACTAGTGGAACATGTCACTTCTTTTCAAATTCCTTGGTTAGTTGGCATAGCAAGAAACAAGTGTCCGTTGCTTTGTCAACCGCTGAGGCGGAATATGTGGCGGCCGGTAATTGTTGTGCTCAAATACTTTGGCTCAAGCAACAATTACTTGACTTCAATGTCAAGCTTGATCATATTCCTATCTTTTGTGATAACACAGGTGCTATCAATCTAACCAAAAATCCAGTCTTACACTCTCGCACTAAACACATAGAAATTCAACATCATTTCCTTAGGGATCATGTTGAGAAGGGTGATGTAGTGTTTGAGCATGTTGATAGCAAAAATCAACTTGCCGGCGTCTTTACAAAACCACTAGCTACCGATCCCTTCTTTCACATCCGTAGGGAACTTGGCGTCCTTGATATATCGGATAGGTTGCAACTATGAGTTGTTGCATATGCTTTATTTATTATTATTATCTATGCTCTCACTATTTTTTAAGTGTTCATTGAAAGATATGTGAGGGCTTGTTTCTCCTCTCTCTTGTGTAAAGGTAATGTAGTTTCAACCTTAGATTCACTTCATGCTAATATATCACTATGGTAAAGTTGAAAATTGTTCATCAATATGTTTATTCTATGCAAGATTTGGTCATTACATGCATACATTCATTGCATACAGCCAAATTTTGAAATTTGCAAGCCTTAGGTCGACGTACTCCTTATGTGAGTCGACCTATTCAAAAATGATTTTTAAAAATTTAAGGCTAATGCGTCGACGCATTCACTGCATAGGTCGACGCATCATTCGCAGAATTTCAAAATTAGGTTATATTTAAAAGGGGAACACAAAGAAAATTCATTCTCTTCTTTCTCCTCCTTTCACCGACCCCCTCACACAAACCCTAAGAACTACTCATCTCCTCCCTCTCACTCATCCATGGCTTCCCACAAATCATTGAGAAAGAGAGCAAGCAGAGAGGACTCTTCTTCTCAACCACAACCAGACATTGAGGATCCTTTGTCTCTTATTCCTGATGCACTTGGGAAATCCTACTCCTCCCATTTCAGAAACCGAAAAGTCATCAAACAATTCATGCTGTTCACAGGAACTCTACGAAGACTTCATCTTCAACAGGTAATGGAACTACTTGAAGTTAAAAATTTGGGCACTTTTCTTGAACTAAACCATGATTATAATGAGGATTTGGTAAGGGTTTTCTACAATGGTATGCAAGGACACTTCCAAGGCAGTTCCTTGAACTTTCAGATGGGTACAACCACATACGCCATCACCGACAACATTTGGAGACAATTAGGTCCATTTCTACTCCGTGAGAATGCTGTCACGGTAACTGACACCAATGTGCTGACCCAATTTGACTATAATGTTGCATTGAACAGCATGTTGAGGCGCCCTCATGCTGACCATATTATTCAAAGCAATTTGTTTCCGAGGTCGGCTACTACAGGTCTCCTAAACATTGTTGATAGAATTCTACAATGGATCGTGGAACGAATCATCCGACCTAAACAAGGTGGATACTCACGTGTTGACCAACAAGAAGTGTACTTGGTTTGGTTGATCAAGAGAAGAATTCCGGTAAACTGGCCTCATTTTATAGTGAAGCGTATGTTTGAGTTGAAGGAGTCAGGTAGAGGCACTGCTATTGGATATGCCTCCTTCATCCAATGGATACTTAATAGAGTCAATATACCATCTCAACGGCTTCCCAAGAAGTCTATCTCGATTGACCAAGAATTCACCAAGAAAACACTGAACATGATGGGGTTCTTCTACAATCGAGCCACGGGTGCCTATGGAGCTGTTCTACGAGGAAACAATCCGGACCTAAATAGAGAAGATGAGGATGAAATGAATGTTGATGAAGGGGATGATAATGAAGGTGAAGATGAAGATGAAGACGTGCAACACTAAGAGCAACCGTACAACACGCTCTATGGTATGATGGATGCTCGGAGCAACCAACTCTCTTCATTCACAACCGCCTTCATGCAGCACTACCCATTCCCTCAACCACCACCACCGGATCAAGAAGGAGATGATAATGCTGATGCCTAGTGTTTTTCTTTTCCATGCATTCACCATTTGGACATTTTCATGAACATGTTTATTGTATTTTTATTGTCTCTTAATTCTATTTTATGCTGAACAATATTCTACTACACTTATGGTTGTGTAAGGATACTAATTGAGCTATGTGCTCATTATGTGTTTGGTTATTTATGTTTTGTTGCCCTATTATTCATTTTATCATTAAGCGATGTTTTATGTGAATGTTTGCTCTATGATTATGATTGCAAAAAGGAGCTTAGTAATGATTAAGATTGAGTTATGTTATTCCACCATATATGTATAATATTGCCTGTCTCTTTTTGATGTTGTCAAAGGGGGAGAAAACTGAGTGAATCAGCAAGCAATGGAAAACAAACGCACCAAGAAAGGGGGAGCATACAGAAAGGGGGAGCATGCATTTCGGACAAGTAACACCTCGACAAAGATTCACAAATTTTGCCATCATCAAAATGGGGGAGTATGTGAGGGCAAGTTGTTGTTTTCATGATGTCAAAACATTGTGAATCAACCGCAACCTAAGTGGAATCATAGAAATCGAGCACATGCAACCAAGACAAGCACTTTTGGCCACAAGACATCAATAGGTCGACTCACACATATTATAGGTCGACCTATTGCAAGCCCTTTGTGAAGAAATTCAGGTAAAGGCTGAATGCGTCGACGCATTGCCTTCTTAGGTCGACGCATTGGTATTTTGAGGAACTCATAGGAATGCGCACGCCGACCCTTCAGGTCGACGCATCAAGGTTTGGTGGCTCAAGTATAAAAACATAATGCGTCGATGCATTGATGGTTTAGGTCGACGCATGGTATTCTGAGGAAATCACGGGAATGCGCACGCCGACCCTTCAGGTCGACACAAGTGTTAGACATTGCTCTTTTTCAGGTGCTATACACTCAATAGGTCGACCTATGCAGAGAGTAGGTCGACCTGTCGCTAATAAATCTTGTTTTCTGCTGTTTTCAAGTTGGCCTATGCAGTGTAGGTGTTATAAATACTCAAGTGACCATTCTCAAGCATTTAACAAGAAACGTGAAAGATTGACTCAGCTTCTTCTCATCTTCAACCTTTCGCTTATTGATCGAGAATCACACATAATCATCTTTCTCGATCGAAGTAAGGAACGTGTGTTGATAAGGTTCGACGGTAGATATTTGTCTTGTTCGAGATTCGACGGTAGACATTCATCTTGTTCGAGTGAAGATAGTTGAGGGTGTTTTCTTGTATAAAACCTTAGGGTTTTTCCTTCTTCATTAAATATTGTGTTCGAAGGTTTTTGACGATCGATCCGCTTTGGTAATCAATTCAGTCGTGCATAAGGGATTGAGGGATTGAAGATCCGCTCAACAAACTTGCTACAACCGGAGGATTGAGAAGGGAACGATCGGGGTCTTGATCGCTGAAGATCATAGACATTGACTTGATTCAACTTGAATCAAGGGGAGGATCGAATTGTTTTCAATTTTACTATAATTGTGTAGTTGGTGATTGGTACATTCTATCCTTGTTAAACATTTTGCAATTAAATAAAACTTTCCTAATTTCATTTGAAATTAGGGGCAGACGTACTCCTGCGAGGACGATAGAGGAACTTCCTTAACAAATCTTGTGTTCCTTATCGCTTTTACTTTTATCTCGTTTCTATTTGTTTTCGTTTATTTCCCTTGTTGAGCAAAAAACTAAGGTTTGGTAAATTTCGATCACCAAGTGTTCGATAAAATTACTCAACCAACATTTGCTCAAATTTTGAAGAAAACGTTCATTGTGAGTAATATACCATATAGTGTGCAATTGATAAAAGTTATATAATCGTTAAAACGTAATTCATCACTTAACATTTTCATCCGTTCGGTTTAGTGCACATATCCGGTCCCCGATAACATAATCGCTCTTAGACGATTAAGTGATTCAGGGAAGTCACGTTTCAAAAGCTTAAATTTTCTTAAGTCAAAAAAGGTGGTCTACTCACCCCCCTCTAGACCATTCCTATTGTCTAACAAGGATTATAAATGTTCCTACGCTATTACAAGGCTTCGGGTGGGGGATTACATAGCCAAAAACCTGGAAAGAAAGGCAAAAAACTTTTTACATGCAGAAAATAAACCTAAGCTATTACAAGGCTTTGGGGCAGTTACAATAAAATGAACAGATCAAAAATTAAAATTGTTAGAACCTCGGAGCAGATACAAAATTATGAATAATTTAGGAAAACAATAAAAAGGCAAGGCAAAAAGGAAAACCCCGAACGGGGAAAAGTTAACCATGGTTAATAAAAAGAAACAGGTTAAAAAACCTAGACTAGGGTTTGTACTAATTATCTTGATCAAAGCCCTTATCTAATTAATTATTGATTGGGAACCTAATTAACTAGAAAACCCTAGTCCTGATTAAATTATTTAACCTTAATCCTAATTAAATTAACCTGAAATTAATTAACCTAATTTAAATTAACCTAAAATTAATCTAAACCCTAATTATTTTAAGGGTTAAATATGTTTTTGGTCCTTCTAAATATAGAGATTTTCAACTTTAGTCCTTCTAAATATTTTCTTCAAATAATGGTCCTCCTAAACATTTTAATTTTAACTATTGGTCCCTCATGGCAAAATCGTAGCTAAAATGGTCGCTAATTTCGTCGGTAAATAAAAAACCGTCGCTAAAACCGTCACTAAATTGTAAAAATCGTCGCTAAATTGCAGAAGGGGCCATAAGTTAAAATTAAAATTTTTATGAGGACCATTCTTTGAAGAAAATATTTTGAGGGACTAAAGTTAAAAATCGCTATATTTAGAGGGACCAATAACTTATTTAACCCTTATTTTAATTAATTAAACCCTAAATAATAAAACCTAATCCTAGGTAAGTTAAAATCGAACTTAATTAATTATCCTAATTTAAATAAAAAGCCTAATCCTAATTTGGTTGATTAATTAGACCTAATTCTAAAAGATCATGATTAATTAGTAGATAATTAGATTGATAAAAGAAGAAGTTAAAACTATTAATTAAAAAGCAAGAAAAAGGAGTAAAAGACCAAACAAACACTGGGCGTGATTAGGTGTAGCACTCTCCTGGAGGAGTACGGTGGACAACACATTCTGAAGCCCTTGATCATGTTGCATGGAGATCTGATGGTGGTGAGCGAAGGCATATCGTGCGTGCTGATTAATGAGAAGCACTGAATTTGTGATCAAGTAAATGGTAAAAAATAATGTTGTCTGGCCTGGGATTGAACCCACACTTTCTGGCTTTTCACCACACGCCCTTTGCCATTTGTTCTTCATTTTTTAGCTGTTATTATAACGTTTCATTATCAATATAATAACAAAACAAACTGAAACAAAATTTGAAACGAATCAATTGCGCGCCCTTCGTCTTCTTCACGAATATCCAGACTTATACCCACAGTTCACATACGTGGCTATTGCTTATAGTGACGGTTTTTCCCATCACTACAGCACCTGAAATTTTCAAAAATAAAAATATGCAACATAAATTCAGGGCAAAGCCATTGATGGGATCGGAATTGTCTCCAGAGCATGATTGTTCCACCAGTTTGGTCCAATTTCACCTAGTTTGAGAAATCCTAATTTCAGAGCTTCAAAACCTAACCATGGTGATTCATGCCATCTGCACTTAAAATCAATTTAAAATGCCCAGAAACGTTATATGCTTCAACACAAACACGAATATGCAATCAAATTGGACTAACAATGCATAAATCATAGGATTCAATTATTGAAAAAGAAAGCATGTAAACCGTGGTTAATGGAGGTGATTCTGAATGCTTGCAACCTTGGTGATGATCCAATGGGCTTCAGAAAACGTCCATGAAGCTTACTTGATCCTTCAAAGTCTTTGAATCCTATCGTAACTAAGAAAACAATCTTGGTCTTTTTGGATACTTTTCAAGAACTCGATTTGGTCCCCTGGCCTCAATTTTTCGTCCCCCTGCATCTGAATGAATTATGCCTTTATAGTAGATGGAATTAGGTCACTATAATTGAATCAAATCTCTTTGAATCAAGAAATTGAATTTTGATTGAAAATCAATTTCCAAACTTCCTGAAATTGGCCTCATTGCAATCTTCTTTTTCCAATCATGCGGAGCACAAAATTGAATCAAATATAGGTTGTTTGGATGATTTGATTTGTTTGGGAAATAAGACCAAAGTCAATATTTTCACAATTTTCCATTTATTTGATTTAAATTAAATTTTTAACAAATAAAAATTCACTAAAAATAAAATAAAAATCAAAAGAGCGTGGAATTGGACTTGGAGGTTCTTAGTAACCTTAGAACCAAGTTTGGATCAAAAAAAGATTGGGCCCATTTGCAAGAAAATCCAATTTGAGCCTTATTTACTTCACATGTTTCACCCAAAAATTCACCAACTTTGACAAGGCATATCTCCCTCAATATTTAAGATATGAAAGTGTTCTAGGATGTTTTGGAAATCCAAAGATGTCCTCTACAAGCCACTTTGGAACCTTTTGTTGCATTTGAAGATTTTATCTTGATGATATTGGCTTTGAGAAAAAACTGCCTTTGGTTGACCTTCAAAAAGGACCTATAACGTTTGGGCTCATATCTTCCAAATGAAGCATTTTTGGCCTTGGCTTTAGACAGACAAAGTTGTAGAGAATTTAATTTATTTCAAAATGGCTTTGGTTGGGAAATTTATGATGTTCCATCTGAAAGTTATGGCTGGTCAAAGTTCAGTTGACTTTTAGGTCAAAAACCCTAATTTAGAAACTTTAGGTTTTGTTGATTTTTGAACTTTCCTTGATGATTCATGATCAACCCTTGATCAAATGATGAATGTAGCTTAAAAATAAATATGTTGACCAAAAATAAGGAATTTTGACTGTATTTTGACCACAGTTGACTTTTAAGTTAAACTAGTCGATTGTTGACTATCTGAGCAGTTGACTGAGCAATCTGGGGAGTTGAAGCTTGAAACTTGGTGTGAGGATTCTCTGAGGCATATGAGAGGCCATGAAGTCCATTTGAAGTATCAGAAGTTG
Source organism: Vicia villosa (assembly GCF_029867415.1). Lineage (NCBI taxonomy): Eukaryota > Viridiplantae > Streptophyta > Magnoliopsida > Fabales > Fabaceae > Vicia > Vicia villosa. The sequence goes on along the minus strand of NC_081181.1, from coordinate 75,000,837 downwards.
ATTTTACTTGGAGAGAAGCAAAACCCTAGTTGTGGCTTGTTGATTAGGAGACAGGTAAGTGTGCCCAAATCTTGTATAGTCTTGAGCAGTTGGAAGTCATGTGAGCTTAAATACCTAAAAATATTATGGGAAAATTTTTGGGTATGACACACCCAAACAGTTCATTCCACAATACAAGTCACACAAATACGTAGTCATAATTCAAGTAATGCATCAAGTCACGACGCATCACAATTAAATCACACTTATGCAATGTAGAATGCGACACTAATAATGCATATGCATGTGGTACCCAGTGCTTCATCCCCCATCGTCAATTGCCAGTTAATAACGACATCAAAACATTTATAAGCCTTCGTCACTGTTTTCCAATCCAGGCCGTCACAAAATGCAATCATATGCGACTCAATGAATGCAACATCAAAATACATTTGCAACAAAATCGTCACCGAGGTATACGCCTATATTACAAATATTACCAATAATTAGAGTTAATTCATTGCCACTTTATATCCTTTACTTCACGATGATTCACAAGGTAGTCGCATCACCACGTTGCAATATATCACAACCACCAATTGACAACAACGATTCAACAACGACATATCAACACAATTAGTCCACACAAACATCGTAATACATAACAAGGAAAATAACAGCTAATTGTATATTCCCCAAAACGGTCCCTCCTAAATATCTATATGTTACCGATGTTATTAAAGTTGCTCTGGGTATCTCCTGCTACATATTTGTTGTTTCTGTTATTGTCATACCCCAAAATTTTCCCGATCAAATCTACGTCCGTTAATCCATCAAGGTTCAAAATTAAGAGTCATGGGGTTTGATATTTCTATTGTCAAACCCGCTCTCTTATAAATCAGGTTGAGTTAACACAAGGGCGTAAGTAACAGATGTTTAAGACCCGAATGTTGGGCCCGACTATTACAAAGGTTTTATCATTGTTTAGGGGTATTATGGGTTTTATTAACATTCGTTTCAATTATTGTTATTATTTTTTTTCTAGCATTATAAATTTTATTATTAGTATTAATATTACTACTTAGGATTTATATTATTATTAATTTCAATAGAATTATCCTTATCATTGTTGTCAATTATTGTTATTTACCATTTTTATTTTTTTATCTTTACTTGATTTCTTTTAGTAAATAATAATATATAATTAGTATTTTTGTTAGTATTAATTGTTATTATTAGGCTAGTAAAATAAAAAAATAAAAAACTGGAGAAGATACCAAAACAAGTTCACGTTTCATGGGAAAAGATTGGATTTGCAAAATACAGAGATACCAAAAACAAATATGGCAAGAAAATCTCAATCTTCTCAATTAGCAAAGATCCAAGCCATATAATTGACCTATTGCAGTCATATATAAACGGACAATAAAGGCAGACAAGGGGAGGCGAAAACCTGGCCTCCAAGGGCCATGGCCGAATGCAAAATTCCAAGGAAAAGTGAAATTCGACTTTGTTATTGCAGGGAGATTCAATTGGTTTTAATAGTTCTAACATGTTCCTGGACATTCTATGACGTGAATCCAACCCTTATCAATGGCCGAAACATCATATATCATGGCCGGTGCACCTATGGTTTGCCGTATATATTTCGGATTCGGTTACGATAACACAAAGGTTTTACACCGATTTTGAATATATAGACGCGTTTATATTGATGTGGTGAAGCGTTCTAGACATTTAATTGGGTTTTGGTTGAGATTCAAGGGACTCACCATTGTTAGGGTTATTAAGCTCTGATTTAGGGGTTTTATATAGAGGCAAAATTGGACTGAATTAATGGTGCTACCGCATTCAGGGGATGATTTCGGGTTAAGCCGCAGTCTCCTTCATGATTTATCAAGCAAGCTTGTTAACGTGGATTCTTGCAAGGTCTATGGGTGTTTCACGTTTTCTGCAGAAAAGAGCAAAGGGGGAAGAAGGGCGCGCAGGTTCTTTTTTGTTCAAATTCATGAGTCAGTTTCTTATATGATCCTTTGTGTTTATATTTGTATCTGCGAATAAGCATTGGTCTAGTGGAAAGAGGAGTATGATACTTGCCAAGTATAAAACGTGGGTTCGATTCCCACTCCTGCCATTTAAGTTTTATGAGCTAACAAGCTAAGGAATCTCATGCGAATAGCCTCCTGCGTGTGTACCATAGGCCCTCACGCCACTACCATCAGATCTCACTAGGATCAGATCCAATGCTCTCACGAAGGCAAGCACACCATGGATGTTCAAGGACCAGCCACACAGGATAACTGCCAGGTTTTCTATGCCAATTTTTTTATTTTGTTTTGTTTTATTAGTTATTTAGATTAAATATTAGATAAATAGTTTAAATGAATTAATTTATGTAATTAGGGTTAAATAATAAAATAAAGGTTAGGGGTTAGGATTTAGAATTATTTAGGATCTCTCCCGATTTATTCGATTATGTCGATTATTCGACTTAATTGATTTAATTAATTTTAATTAATATTAAATCACAAAAAAACCCTATTAAGGTGTGAGTATTAGGGTTTGCCCTATCCCATTGCCATTTGACAAAAATATTAATTCCATTAATTCTTACTAATTCTCTCCTCGACCCGACTAAAGCTATTAGTCGCATTAGACGAGAGATAAAAGAATAATATTAATTTAATTAATTCTTAAATAATTCTCTCCTCGACCCGACTAAAGCTATTGGTCGCATTAGACGAGGGATAAAAAATATACAAAACTAAAAATACATTTTAATTTGCTGCCCGCGACGATCAATCTATCGATCTGAGTAACCAGCAATGCCCCTTAATCCGTTAGCTATACTGATCAAATCTATTGATCATCGCATCTAACGGTGCCAAATCAAATCAGGGTTGTACGCCCAAGATATTCAAAACACTTCAAACCAAACTATGGATTTTCATCCTTATTCAAAAACTACGACAAGGCCATTCAAAAAGCCTTCAAACCTCCATAATTAATTCAAAGGCGTACAACCCTGTGCCCGAACTACATTGACTCTGATTCTCCATAAGGAGATACGTAGGCACTTGGATAACCAAGGCGAGTCCCCCACCCTAAAATCTCGATTCACTTAAAATATCAATTTTACCCTTTTCATTTCATTAGCTATTAACCTCTATAATTTTAGCCATAAACCTTTAATTTAAGATCAAACCTTAGGAAAGGGTTGAGGGTGCCTAACACCTTCCCTCGACCTAATTATAATAACCTACCCCGATCTCTAAACTGCGTAGGGTTTCCTATTCGCCCTTCAGAATAGGTGGCGACTCTAAAATCTAAATTTTTAGGGCAGGTTACTACAGTTATGCTAACAGGAACATGCATTGATAAGCACAAGACTCTGCTACTGATATTAGCTCTGCACTGTTATTTAAAAACTAATCCCAAACCTGCCACTGGAGTTCCATACTCTTTTATTCTCATTATCCACTTATTTCTATTCGATACTATTTCCAATCTAATTAACTAACAATTTCATGTTCAATTTGATAAGTACTATATTTCATTGTCAAGTACTATTAACACTAATTATTATCACAATCTATATATATATTGACTAAAGGTTATATAAGAATACAAGAATGCATGTTACATGGTACCTTGAAAAAGAAATACTAATAATAAATGGCCCCCGCCTTTACCATAAGGGACGTCTGTCCCACCCTTCACAACACCTAGGGCGCCCGCCACCTATCCCTGGTTGCATGTTCAACAATTTTGGGGGACCCTCATCCCACTTCCTGTAAATTGGGGTGCACGCCCACTATCCCTGGTTGCTCGTTCCACAATTTTGTGGGACCCTCGTCCCACTTCCTCTAAATGGGGCGCCCGACCCTCTTATTGTGCCCCCCTCCCGCCACCAAATTTTCTTCGTCCTCCTATTTTACGCCTCTATACTCTGTTACCCAGTATTCTAAAAACAATTCCAGAATTCATCACCGCATAAATTCATTCATCATGGACATTCACCAATTGAATTCATCATAACAGCTCAATTTGCCAAAATTACAATCAACACAATTATTTCAAAATCAACACAGCATCGATTCATATTCCAATTTTTCCAGAAAACTCAATATCAACAAACACACAATTACACAAATGCAGAGATAAAAATTATTACCCCCAAACTCCACATACGGTTCATCATATCTCTATTTATAAAGCAAGAACCCCATCCTTACCTTTGATTGGAGGTCGCTCTAAATCTTCGCCTGATCGAATTTCTGGTCGAATTTCAAGCTTCGCCGTAGATTCCCACTTTTACCTCATATTCAATTTCCCTCTTCACATACCACCACCAAAACCCTTGTGCTTCTATGCTTCTCACGTATTTCCTCTTTTCTGATAGTACTTCCAAAACCTATTGATACTTCTAATTTCTCTTATTTTATTCCACCTCACCAAATAATAATGTTTTCCCTATAACCTTAATGGGTATATTATTTGCACACCTCCAATTACTATCTATCACACAACAACTAAATCCAATTTAATTAAATAAATAGTCCAACAAACTAATATTATATCTAATATCAATTCTCCGACTAACTGACTAAATAATCCGACTTTAAACTTAACAGTTTCAATCAACATATTAATCCAATTACGCTTCTTAGAATCATACCGATAAATTCCAACTTTGACAATTTCCAATAATTAAATCCTTTATTAATTAATTAAATTTGGGGTGTTACATGAAACACCTAAAGCCAAACCTCATAATCTCACTTGTTCATGTCTGCAACTTGAGGCCTCCAGAAGAATTCAGGCACTCTCAATCCGAATTAAGCATTACACTAGCTTCCTGGTGAAGGAGTGAAAAACACTTAGAAAGGGGGGGATTGAATAAGTGTATCTCAAAAACTTGAATGATAAAAACAATGAACACGATTATTTTTATCCTGGTTTGTTGTTAACGAAACTACTCCAGTCCACCCCCTTAGAGTGATTTACCTCAACTGAGGATTTAATCCACTAATCCAACTGATTACAATGGTTTTCCACTTAGATAACCTCTAAGTCTTCTAGAGTCTACATATCACAACTTGATCACTCTAGGAATCCTTTTACAATCAATGTAAAAATAACGTTTACAAGAGTATATACTTGCTTCTAATAAAGCTGTAATCACAACTGTAATATTTCTCTTAAGTTCTAAACTTAACACTCACTAAATATTACAAGAGTTTGTGAGGTTAAAGATGATGTTCGTAAGCTTTGAATTTGATAGCGTTTCTGTATGTTTGCGCAAGTGTTCTCTTTGCTTCTGATCAGAACTTCTATTTATAGGCGCTGAGTGGAAATGACTGTTGGGGTGCATTTAATGTTATTTGTGTAAAGTACAATGCTGCATTTAATGTTTCACACTTTTGTCAATTACCTCGAGCCTTGCTTTTGCTGCTTTTAATGACTTTGCCTTTTGTAGCTTCTAACGTTCCTTTTGGCAGTCAGAGATTTGACGCTTAGCCTTTCATCTTTGTACTTTCTTCTGGACTCAGATTTGTAGTTAAATAACGTTTGAATATCAGAGTCAAACAGCTTTGGTGCATAGCATCTTCTGTCTTTTGACTTTGAAGAGCTTTGAGCGTGATACCATCAGAGCTTCAGAGCTTCTTCTTCTGAGTTCGTTCTTCTGATGCTTTACAGTTCATATTCTGATTCTGCATGACCATCTTTTAATGTCTTTCCAGAGCATGTTCTGATGAAGCCATTCAGAACCTACTGAGTCAGTGCTTTTGAGCGCTGCTTTGTGCGTACTCTTTATATATTTCCTGAAATGCAAAATGCAAAGGATTAGAGTACCACATTGTCTTATACAAAATTCATACTTAATGTTATCATCAAAACACAGAATATTGATAAGAACAATTCTTGTTTTAATAATCTCCCCCTTTTTGATGATGACAAAAACATATATAATTGATATGAATTTGTATCCAGAATATCTGATGAACAAAGACAATTACACAGATATAGCATAAGCATATAATCAGAGTGTGTGAAAATGTCTCCCCTTGAGATTAACAATCTCCCCCTGAAATTAATACTAGAAGAATTTATAAATAAAAGACCTCTCTGAGTATTTTTCATTTCAGTTGAGACTTTCACATGAATAGAAATTCAGAATATTCAGAGCTTCTCTTCATAGCTTCCATTGGACAGCTTTAGAGCTTTGAATTTCTCTGTGTAATCAATTGAATCAGAACAATCCTTGCTTCTGATCTTGAAGCTTCAGAGCATGTTGAGCTTTTTCAAAATATCTCACTCCTGCAAAAACTATCAGAGACAAAAAAGCTTGCAAATAATGTTAGGAATGTTGAGACTTAATCCCAGCAACTGATATAATAAGTCAATTCAATTATCATATTTCTCCCCCTTTTCATCATAACATCAAAAAGCATAAAAGATTCAGATGAAAAATACACACAGTGTGAAGAAAGAAAAAGATAATTGTTCATTGATAAGGGTCAGAAGATAATCAGTACAGAAGCAGATGCAATTCAAGCACATGCAAAAAAAAAAGAAAACAAACTAAGACACAAGACAAACTACGACTGGCTAAACTTAGAAGCTAAGACGGCCAGAAGGTTCTTAATCTCAGCAGTGTCTTCAACTTGCTTCTGAGTAGCTTCTTTTTGATCCTTCATAAAGGATCTGAACTCAGCATGAGTGTCCTCGTGCTTGTCTAGACGAGTAGCCAAACTTTCTTGATTCTGTTGAAGCTTCTACATAGTGTTCATCAGAACAGAGGCAGAAGGTCTAGCAGAAGCAGTAGCAGAGCTATTGACCATAGCAGGAGGATTTGCACCAGCTTCAACCATAAGAACATCTTCATGATTTTCCTCAACAGGAATATCTGCATCTGGATGTTCTAGGGCTAGGAGAATTTCAGCTAGATTTGCTAGAGGAGTTGGAGAAACAGGTTCTAGAGGGTATTCAACTTCTAGATATACCATATTTGGTGCCTTATCATAGGGATTCTCCCTAAGCCAGTTGAATAAAAACTGAAAAATCTCCAATCAAAAACTTGTATGGATGTGGCTTCCACACTACGATTGCCAGAGGCTGTACTTCTTCAAGCTCATCAACAAACTCATTCTCTTCAAGAGGCTTCTAGTTGGTGATGGGATGGTAGTATCTTCCATCATCATACTCCAGAAGGAATCCAAAAGGTCCAGGAGCAGCAGCTAGACAATCTTTTTGAAGATTCAGAAAGTCATCTTGAATCTCTCTTCTCAAAGCTCTCCTGAGCTTCCCAGCAGCTACATGATCCATCTTGGAGTCATGAGAAACCTTCAGAGCATCTAACCCTGTCCGTACCTTATACTTTAATAATTCAAAACGAATATCAACAGAGGGTTCAGGAGGGTTGATTCTGAGACGGGTGATAGGGGAGTCCGGGTTAAGAATAAAATAGGGTTCAGGTTCTCTAGAGAATAACGCAGAGGTGGAAGAAGAGGATAGAGAGGATGAAGAATCTGATGTGAAGGTGGTTGAGGGATCATTTAATGGTGAGATTGCAGAAGGATTGAAGGTGGTTATAAAGATATTTTAAGAAGGAATTTTTGGAAAGACGACATTTAGAGGTTGAGGGTCAAGAGTTGGTTCAGAATGAAGAGGACGGTGTCTTTTAGAGGTGGTGGAAGAGGATGGAAGATCATAAGGAGGTGGTATTTTCTGAGGTGGAAGGTCAGAGGTAGGATGTAAACTAGAGGTGCCTACATTATCAATTTCCTCTATTAGCTTTTGAAGCTGTTCAGAAGTTCTAGGAACTTTGAGGGACTCTGTTGATACTTGTTCAGAATTAGTAATAGGTACAGAGTCAAAGATAACAATACTTGAAGATTTCTTCTTCTTGGCTTTCTTAGCATCAGGACCTTCTTCTAAGACCTTTCTCTTCAGCTTCTTCTGTTTCTTCTTCTTATCCTTTTTCTGTAATTCCTCCAAGGATGGAAGGGTTCTTCCATGAATCCATGCAAGACCAACACCAGAGTTTTCTTTAATGCAGAATTCCAG